>NC_089801.1:77008392-77608392 GCF_029633855.1 Hoplias malabaricus
ACAAGAGTGATCCATTACTAATCAGAAAGTCCTATAAACCTCCGTAATGCAGCTACGTAGCCGAGTATAATCTGAGCCACCGAGTTTAGCGAGTTAAGCGAACGTTAACTAACACCAACTAAAACAGGCGAAGTGAGTGTCCTTACCCTGTTTACCTCCATGTTACAGAGGCTCTTGAACACCTTTCGTTGGTGTCCTTACATGCCCATATTGTTGGAAAAGCGCCAGTGAAATGAGCTACAGATAACGGAGTGAGCGGATGGTCCTTTCCAAAGTGCCCAAAGTTTAAAGTGGACAAATTTAGTCCATTTTCTGGATATTTTGGGATCTTTGGGCCATTTGTGCACAGATGTTCCACTGTACATTGAATGATTGCAGCCAAAAACAACACACCTTTTCGTCATTTTGCATTAAATTAAGTGCAGCTTCTAGAGTTGTTGTCCACCATCTACGTCACAGGCAAGACGCCTATTAGAGTTTCCCAACACCGTTGGGGGGGAACGGTCTTTTAAACCTTATTCCTTGAATTAGTAAGAAATAACATGTTTTCTGACTATCAATAAACACAAGTTAGGAACTCAAATCCCACTGTATTTATTTGTTTGACACTTTCATATCGCTGGTGCTTAGCCTTTAAAACACGTCAGGGAGAATGTTGAAGTATAACGTCCTTGAGTATAACACATTCATCTGTTTTCACATGCACTTTTGCCCCACCCCCCAACCCCCTCCCCAAAAAAAGTTATTATAAAGTATTCTTTTAAGTTCTTATTTGCCACATGGCTCCTGGTTCCTGGGGCTCTAGGTTCAATCGTTTGTTCTGGTGGCACAGTTTGTGCTGCTGAACATGATGGTGGCTGTAACACCGAAAATACAGTTTGACGATTTTAAAACTAGCTTGTTTATTTTAAATACTGAAATCATATTTTGTATTAGGGCTGGGCAATTAGTTGAAATCGACTTTCAGAACTTCTAATCAACATAATCTTGTCTATATCGATTATATTGATTATTTTTATTCTGTTATGGCCCCACTGTGTGTTCGACGTTGAGCAAAAACCAAAACCACCAAAGCACAATCACACACCAAATATAAACAGTGCTCAAAAAATGAGAGGAACAAGCTCCCAGCGACATTAGAATAAATATCCCATGTTTAATACTGGAGAATATTTACAGCACAAGCCTCGCCTGAACTCTGAGGGTCAAAAATACAAAACCAAAATAATCATTCATTAATCATAATTGGGTAAAGTGTACAATTAATCGTGATACTGATTTGCGCTCATATCGCCCAGCACTACTTTCTAGTGTCCAGATTGTCAGTTTTCACATGATTAAATATTTAGAATTATTATGTTTAATTAATGCAATGTTAAATGACAAGACTACTGTAAGTCTCTGTGGCATTAGCTGTGAAAACACAGAATTAGCCTTTGACACTTAACTTAAATAGAAGGTGTAAAGGACGTCACACCTCAGCTCTGCTTTAATATTTTGAGTAAATTCTAACATGTTTTTTAAATGAGCTCCTTTCGTTTAGGCAAATGACGATGGAAAGCTTTAATCTTTCTTGGGTTCTCTTGTAGTTCATGCCAAGTTCACTTAAAAAAGCCGCATCCCAGGTTCCCTGCTGTTGTCCCTCATTAAAGTCAGTGGCAATTAGGTATGAGAGAAGAATCTAATGCATAAACATGAGAATAATGAATAAACATGTGGAATCTTCCTTACTAGCACCAACACGCAGCACTTCATCACGAAATTGTATCATCCACAAACAAACGATGAAAAAACACACAAAGACCGTTTTTCACTCTCTCTGGCAGGGGTTCATCTCTCTGCCGCATGGTTGATCTGGGCACAAACTCAACCTCAATCTGCTTTAGTGTCTCTAGACCATTCTTCCGATCTCTCTTTCTCTCTCTTTGTGTATCTATGCATGCAGTTCTCTCTGTTCCTCTCAGTACTATGCAAGAGGCATAGTCCATTCTTCATTCAAATTCCAGGCAAACAGGCCATTAAGTACAAGTTTTTCATTTTCCAGATTAGATATATTAGAAATAAGGCAATCCAGTTTCTTAATTAAAGGGAAAGTGAAAGGAAGATAAGTGACAACAGTAGTTTTTTTTTAAAGCAGAGTTAAAAAATGAGTGAAATGATTATAAAACAGTTCTAAGAAAGTACAAATATGCAAAAAAATAGATGTTCACGTAACGATAAATCATCAATATACTCCACAACTTTTAAAAAAGTGTTTGTCTATCTTTCTGAGAACCCAGCTCAATGATATGGGTCTGAAAGGACATGGAGCTGGGGAGAAACCCTTACTGAGAAAAGGAACAAGAGAAAAATATCTTGTAAACCCATCAGAACAAAGAGAGAGGCCCAGAGCCCACACCTCAGCATCACTGAATGGGTGTGGGATAATGCTGTCAAAGTGAATTTAATGCTAACGAACCATTTGCCAAATTTGGACATGACTTCCTCCCATAATTCACTGTTCAGAGATGTGAACACGGCATCACCACTGTTAAGCATCAGCATTTTGTTTATGTTGAAATATGTTTTAAATATCATAACTTAGTCTCACTCTTGGATTTCATCTTCAGCCTCTCTCTCTCTCTCTCTCTCTCTCTCTCTCTCTCTTCTAATTTTTCGACAAATGAGCTGCACTGTAATGCAGCTGTATTAAACCTTCTGTGAACAATGCTAAAGTCCTTCCTGAAACTTTTTCAACAAACAGATTCAAATTAAATAAAAACATTATCATCATCAAAAATAAATAAATAAATAAGTAAAATGTAAATAAAAAATTAATAAAGTACTTAAAAAAGTTTCCTCTGGTCACTTAGTCATGCATTTTACACTGTACATTTATCCTAAAAGTCCCAAAAATACAAGAACATGCTACCATTTTAACTTCATTGTTGTGAAGGCATTTTTGAATTGATAGACTCTATTGATATAAATATAATTCCATGGTGATCACCTTACATTAATTATTTTACATTTAATTACAGTTTTTGCAGTCACTAACATCACTTTGTCCATTCTGTAGTTACATTTTCAAAACTCTAAACCCAATTAACACCTGTTTTGAATGACGGGTTGGACAATGAAAGTGAAACACCTGGTTTTAGATCACAGTAATTTATTAGAATGGTGTAGGGCCTCCTTTTGCTCCTTTTTCTCTACGTGATGCTGGTGGAGGAAAACGTTTCCTGACTCGCTCCTCCAAAACACCCCAAAGTGGCTCAATAGTATTTAGATCTGGTGACTGTGCAGGCCATGGGAGATGTTCAACTTCACTTTCATGTTCATCAAACCAATCTTTCACCAGTCTTGCTGTGTGTATTGGTGCATTGTCGTCCTGATACACGGCACCGCCTTCAGGACGCAATGTTTGAACCATTGGATGCACATGGTCTTACTGGTGCAATGTGGAGTTAATGAAGATTGGCCACCAGGCTGCTCCAATTTAGCCCTGAAACCTCCCACACTACAATGACAGGTGTTTCAGTTTCATTGTCCAACCCCTGTATACAAGCTTTCCCAAATCCAAACCTAATGATCTTTCATGTCTCATTTACAAATGCTGGCACACAGTGCGACAGAAATGAAAACCTAATGTTCAAAACCTTAAATACAGTATAACACATCTACCTCTGGAACATCGGCAGGTGAAAAGCTCTACTGAAACAACTGATAAGCGTTTCTGAATAAACAGATCAATGCCACATTGAGGTATATCTAATGTAGATGAATCACACCTGATTCTAAACTCACTCTGAGACATGCACTGGTGCTGAAGTGCTGTCAATGACACAGGCTCATTCAAAGGGGCTTTCTGGACTGAGTGGTCATTGTGGGTTTACAACACTGTGGTGGTACTCTATTTTACTCTCTACCATTGGTACTCTCAGTGATACATGTCCCATATCGTTTAGTTAGGGAACATCATTGTATCACAGTCTATTTTAATTGTTGATTTTAATACTGTGTTCATTTCATACGCCCCCTTCCATCTCCAGGACTGTTATTTTATTTTACAAATATCCCCCTCTTCTTCTGGAGACGAGAATGTAATGTACCTTTAGGGAACACAACTCAACTTTAAACCACTGTTGGTTTAGTACTTTTAAAGGTACAGTTCCACTGTTTGTATCTTTAGTGACAGTAATGTACCTGTAGAGTTTGTCATGAACTCTTTGCTGGGGACCACACAGTAAATATCAGTCATTCACTAAATGCACACATTTGACCCTAAGGCAAAAAATGTGGTTTCCAGGAAAAAGACAGTGGATGTTCTTTCTACAGGTTCTTTGCTGATAGAACTGACACCAAATGATATTGTTTCTGTGACGCCATCGACTGTTAGCATTCTGAGAGCTGCTTTGCTGTGATTGACTGTATGTTCCTCTTGAATAGAAAACATGTGCCAGTGTTTTGAAAGAATGACTATTGAGTATTGAGGCGTGTTTGCCGTGTTTTGATAGAGTTAGTGAATGTAGGGAAAGTTTTGTTTGAACATTGAAACATAGACTTGGTGTTTAATGAACAAATTTGGGTTTTTGTATGAGGTAGATGTGTTGCTGTGTTTAGAGCTTTGAAAAAGTATCTTAAGTATTGGTTAGTGCTTGTTAACAGTCGTGAAAAAACTGTAATTACAGTGTAATTGTGTGATTAGTTATTATTATTATTATTCATTCATTCATTATCTGTAACTGCTTATCCAGTTCAGGGTCGTGGTGGGTCCAGAGCCTACCTAGAATCATTGGGCACAAGGCGGGAACACACCCTGGAGGGGGCTCCAGTCCTTCACAGGGCAACACACACTCACACATTCACTCACACACACACCTACGGACACTTTTGAGTCACCAGTCCACCTACCAACGTGTGTTTTTGGACTGTTGGAGGAAACCGGAGCACCCGGAGGAAACCCACACGGACACAGGGAGAACACTATTATTATTATTATTATTATTATTTTATCAATTCACAGTCCTAGTTTGGGATTGGTTATTGGTATCGTAGGATACAGAAAATTAATGCGAAAAAAGAAACCAATTCTAAGATGGGGTTTGAAGCTGTGGAAAGATTTCCCTGCAGAGTTCCTGGAATAAAATGGAAGCAAGTCTCCAGAAAAGGAGCAGAGGCTGAAATAAGGGAAAAGGGTGGACACTAAATACTGAGAAAAATATTACATTTAATAGCTGAGATTTCTGTGTGATTCTCTATTAAATAGTTTTCTTCTTATCTGCCAACTGCTCTATAAGCTTCTCTCTCTCTCTCTCTCTCTCTCTGTCTCTCTCTCTCTCTCTCTCTCTCTGACTATGTATCTCTCAGTCTCTCATTTACTCTCTCACACACAAGCCCATTTTTCCTCTCAAAGACACCTTGAGCAGTCAGAGTAATGATGGATGGAGGGGGACACTCAGCTGGACAGTTTTATGATCTCACAGATGACTCTCCCATTTCACACACACACACAGACACACACACACACACTGCCAGGCTAGCGTTTTTACCGGTCAAACACAAACTGGGTCAGTAAGCTCATATCTGACAACCACAAAGTGCTCTCTCACACATGCACACGCGCCCATTTGCTCCGTCGTTATCCCTCACTTCTTCTGAATGTCCTTTAAGTGAACCAAGGACAAGTAATAAGAATATTTATGAAGTTCAGACATTTCAAATTCAGGGCAGTCGACACTGGCCTGTCATCGAGTTAAAAAGAAGATGCCCGGCATGGCTGTGAACACACACACACACACACACACACACACAATTCTTCTTGTACTTCCTTTCATCCACACTCCTGCACACACTCAGGAAGGACACTGCAGCCCCTGGATACTGACATAGCACTCTTGCCAGACTCTATATTTTTATGTTTTTGAAGCTCGTGTACTTTAATGACCGTCCCGTCTAATGAGAGGCTTTTTGCGTTTATGTTTCAGAGGCCCTTCAGAGACCGTATTATGCAGACTACTCTCCCGCTCGTCTCTACATCCACACTCTCTGCACAAACAACTACCTGGACCTCTTCATCACAGTCATCATAGGCATCAACGTCCTCACCATGTCCATGGAGCACTACAACCAGCCCAAGGTTGACCACAACCCCCCCACACACACACACACAAGTGTTTCATAATATCTGTACAGCAGCAATATCCAGCACAAGCTTAGCTGTATTACGCAGTGTAAATATGTACACATGCATACTGTCGCTGTCCAATGAAAACTATGCATCTCCCAAAATAGTATCTTTAAAGGAAAAGAAAAACATTTTCAACTTTCAATGGAAGTTAGTGTAAAATGATTTTACTCACAATGAGTAATTTTGGAGCATTTCTATTGGTTCATTCTTCATACAGCTGCTGTGTTCAAATGATGTAGTAAACTAAAAATCCACATAAAATTGAGCTACATGTATTTAATTGGACAACAGCAACATGTAACCACCCACTGTGACATTTTCACCACTGCTACTCCTGCTAAGCCCTGTATAACCTCCATCTGAAGAAATCTAGGCAGCCTTTAATTAACTTTCTTTTAAGCAGACACTAACATTTAAAGGGAGGCTCTAGCAAAAATAAAGAAATGGAATGTAAAAATCTGACTGTAAACAGATCACATCCTACTTTGGAGCATCAGTAGTCGCTAGAGTTAAAAGTTCAAGTTGAACGTCTTGGGGAAACCTCTTTGTGATGAAGAATCTGATGTGTTCAGACTTGTCAGCTTTGGTTAAATTAAAACGAACTCTGCTGCGCACCAAACATGCCGACCGAGACCACCTGAGCAGATGGGCCTCTATCTGTTTGTAAATAAAATCGTATGCGATTTGTTTCAAGAAAGAATGCGATATGAATCAAATGTGTCTAAATGAACCAAACCCATGAGACGTAATAATAACAATAATCTACTAAGGTCTTCTCTCTCTGTAGTGGACATTGTCTGGTTTGTGCAGTGGATAATTTCTGCCACTGTTTTGACTCCTTTGTCCATTTTACCAACTCTTGCTGTGTTAGTGGTTAGTAAAACAACCTCCAGGGAAACACACACAACCCTGATAAGTGCATTAAACAGCCAAAGACTCTGAAAACATCCTTTTTTTAATTTGCTTTAGTACGATTGCAAATGTGTCATTGTGAACAAAGACTAAAATATAAGAATGTATCATTTTCCTGTTTGTTCTGAACACACCCTTAAAATTGCAGTGTACGTTTTGATAAAATGATAGATAACATAACTGCTAGGAATCTGAATCTGAATCATAGCATCTGTCCAACAGGTTTTGAGAATAGATATCAAAAGACAGAGATGTTTTATCAGATGAAGAAGTCAAGAGGTCACAGGTGAACCACTCTCCCCCATGTCCTAGAGGAACAGGGCAGCCTTGCCCTTAAGAGAGGTGCTGTGTAACAAGTCTGAAGAGTTGTTGATTGGCTCTCAAGGTTCTACAGTGTGTGAGGTATCCCTTCGCTTAAGGGCAAAGCCTCCCCGTTCCGCTTAGATGGAGTTTCTTTTCAGCAGGGGAGTGCCAGCTTTAGAGCTTTGAATTCCCTCCGGGTCCAAGGGACTGGCACTCTGGTAGCACAAGTAGACCAGAGGTTACCCAGTGACACAGCAGGATAAAAGCTAAACATACCAGTCTAGTGTCTAGACGCCTCACTTTGGCTTCTCTGTAGCTGAAGCATAAAAATCTGTCTCCCGCCTCCTTTTTTTAGTGAATATATATAAAATCACTATTTTATTTATGATCTTTATTGACATCTGAGGGTTACATTAATGATAGATCGCTCATCCTATGGTTCCAGGGCTAGACTACCAGCTAGAATTAGTTGACATCCTAGTGAGTGAATTTTGACAACATACAAACATTACAAACTCAAGAGGTGCTACAAAATACTGCATATGACAAGTAACATAAACACAAATAGGCATGTGGGTAGGTTTACTATTTTAAAGATATTAAAACATATTTAGCAACACAGTTTTTATTAGGCAGGTATAGCTACACATTGTAAACTGTTAAAACCAGTAAATCAGTCATTCCTATACATTGCAGTATCAATGTTTCTATTATATTCATGTCGCAGTGGTGGCCTGCATATCTTGCAAAAACTTGCTGCCCCACTGCAATCTTATGCAATATCAAGAAATTGCAGTTACAAACCTCTGCAAAGGGCTTGTAATTCAAAACAGCGAATACATGGTGAGAAAAGTAGAGTTGTTAAGTTTTACATTGGAATAGAACATTCGAGAAGTAGCTTAAAAAATCTAGACTGTTCAATTCCTTTATGTGCCACAATGCAACACGCAGCAATTTGACAGTGCAGTCAAACCATTTTGAGACACAGAAACCACAGCAGTTGGAGAGGAAGGCATCCAGTCTTATGGTAAACAAATATTGACTCCTAGTTACCTCAGCTAACTTAGCTATTCTTGCACTGTACAGCTGCAAAACAGCCATTTTGTGAAGGAGTAAAGTGCTTGATAAGTAATGCCAAACACATTATTTCATTGAATTTATGTGAGTAGGGTGTAAAAATGAACTTGAATCTGGCATTTATCAGCACTTCCTACATTCTTACATTCACTTGTGGGTTGGTGGTGAGTGTGGGGCTGCCACCACTGCTGAAAAAAATCTTAGAGGATTTCCTCAAACTAATAATTGTATAGAATTGCCTCTCATTATATCAACTTGCACAAATCTTGATACAAGCAGAAAAAGTATAAATGTCACAAAATACATGCATACATAGAAACATGCACATATTTCAAATGTCAGCCTGCCACTGTAATGTGTTTTTTCGTCTGTACGCAGCGTCTAGAAGAAGCACTGAAGTACTTCAACTACTTCTTCACACTCGTGTTTGTGATTGAATCCATTCTGAAACTGGTTGCCTTTGGCTTCAGGAGGTTTTTCAAAGAGAGGTGAGACACTTAAAATTCAGTTTTTAGTTTAGTATTCCCAAAACATTAGTATGGAAATGAATGCATAGACAATAAGACAAACAATGCATATTGTGTGTTTCATGCAGAAAGTGGTTGCAACATTTCAGAATGTTCTCCCCTTTAGATCCTGCATGTACTGTTCTCCTTCTCTTTCTATTTCAATTTTTCTCTCCATCTCAGGTGGAATCAGCTGGACTTGGCCATTGTTCTGCTGTCCGTTATGGGCATTACCCTTGAGGAGATTGACCTGAATGCCTCATTACCCATTAACCCAACCATCATTCGCATCATGAGAGTACTTCGCATTGCCAGAGGTACAGGGTGGCAAGAAAACACAATCATACACACAGCTGAAACAAGATGGGCCTAAATAATTCAAGGATTGAAAATGGGGCAAGGGGATAAGTGTATGAAGGAACTACAAAAAAAAACATTTCACTTCTTTTCTGCACAGTGTTAAAGCTGCTTAAGATGGCTACAGGAATGAGAGCTTTGCTGGACACCGTAGTCCAAGCTTTACCGCAGGTTGGTGCCCGTATAAAATCAGAGTGCAGGTACTGGCCTGTGCCCTTGTTTTATAATGTGTATTTCCATTAAATCTTTTTTTTTTCCAGGTTGGGAATCTGGGTCTCCTCTTTATGCTGCTGTTCTTCATTTATGCAGCTTTGGGAGTGGAACTCTTTGGAAAACTCGGTCAGTTGCTCAGGCTTCTCTGCTCCATGTTGCCCACTGAGGTTGCGCGGAACAGGCTTAATGAAGTAATTACTGTCATTCTTCTTTTCCCAGAGTGCTCAGAGGAGAATCCCTGCGAAGGCTTGAGCAGACACGCAACATTCGAGAACTTCGGGATGGCGTTCCTGACTTTGTTCCGAGTCTCTACGGGAGATAACTGGAACGGAATCATGAAGGTAATGCGCAGAGATGACCTGTACATGTTGTCTTAATTTGGCTATGCTCCTCTAATATAAGCATGTGATTATAGGAATATTAGGTATAACAGATTGTGACCTGTACTAGGGAGAATAGGGTCTCTGTCAGCACTGCAGAAATGGCACTATGTATCATTTGCAAGAGGGTGGGAAACAAATATTCACAACCCATAGTCTTGTAGATACCTGTGTAAATAGTGCACCAATAACTACTGGCTATTTAGTTTCAGAAACACAGGGAGAAGGTCACCGCTCATTAATGATATCAATATTGAGTGAACTGGTGAACACCGACACCAAGCATCTTTAATATCAATGAACCAGAAACATTCAAACCTAACCTTTACGAAGAGAAACATGATATAAGACTGTTTTTAAAAGGAAGAGGGCTAATGTAATTTAAAAAAGTATAAGAATTCATAAATATCTTAATATTTATAATATTTTATCATTAAAACTCGTGGCTTTAAGTTATTTGTGTGTGTTAAACCACTGAGAACTGACAAATAAAGCATTTTTTAACAAGCTCTGAAGGAAATTATTAAAACCTGAAATATGTTTACACTAGCGGTGTCAGACTATGGAAACAATATATTGCAGTTAATTGCGTCAGTCTGTGTAGTTCATCACAATAAACCATGACTAACTGCAGGTGTTTTATCTGCTCACATTTGACCCTCAACTATAGATTTTCCTGTTTAACATCAATGCATTTAGTTGTAGTCATTTATGGATTTGTTACATTCAGAGCTTAGCCCTGAACCATTAACGTTAGCATTGTACACAACAAACAGTTAAATCTGAATAGACCTTCTGAGATAATGTGTCAAAATGAATATAAATAAAGAATGACTGTATGTGATTTTGTTGGCGAGTCAAAAGGTGTGAGTGAATTTGTGAGTGTTTGTTGTCCTATGAAGGCAGGGTGTGTTCCTGCCCTGTGGCCAGTGATAAGCTCTGGACCCACCATGACCCTGAACTGGATAAGCGATAACAGACTGTGAATGAATGAATAAATATATACATCCATCCATCCATCATCAATAAGCTCTTATCCAGTTCAGGGTCGCGGTGGGTCCAGAGCCTACCTGGAATCACTGGGCGGAAGGCGGGAATACACCCTGGAGGGGGCGCCAGTCCTTCACAGGGCAGAATGCATATACTTTTCACTTAATTTATTTTTAAACAAAAAAGTATAATGATAGGAACCAGTCAGAGTCACATACAATTAAACACTTTTACAGAGTATTTAACGTTCTGTTTTTCCACTTCATTCCAAGCGCACTTTGCTTACAGCCTAGTCTCAGCTCTCATGCTGTCGCCTCAAGAATCTCTTGCTTCAGTTTGCCTCTATGGATGGTCACAGGGACAACAGGGAAAATGTTTTTAACACTTTAAATTTGACACATATTTGACGTGCATTTATTAGAGTTTTATTGTAATGCTCTGTACTTTAGGATCAGTTTCAGTATCAACATTACCCAGGAGGCGTTCTCTGTGTGACCAGTGAGAAATAATTCATGTAAAAGTTCATGCTTTTATTGTCATCATTGATAACTGTGACTTCAAAGGATTAGCTGTATTAAAGCTACAAGGGGCTCATATTCTCCATCCAGTGAGGAAACCCTGTGGCATTTCCGTAGCTGTTTAGTATTCCAGTTAGCAGTCAACGAACTAGACAGTATCCTGAAAAGCGAAGCTTTCCTCTGAAACCAGTGATATCCGCGGTATAATTAGGGACACGCTGCAGCTGTGAGATTAATGAATTCATTATGCACTGTGGTCATGTGTGTTCTAGGACACTCTGCGGGAGTGTAAGAATAAAGACCGCTGCTTGAGTTACCTGCCGCTGGTGTCCCCACTGTACTTTGTGACGTTTGTCCTGGTGGCTCAGTTCGTGCTGGTGAACGTGGTGGTGGCCGTGCTCATGAAGCATCTGGAAGAGAGTAACAAAGAAGCCTCGGAGGAGGCGGAGTTTGAGGCGGAGCTGCAGCAGGAACTGCTGGCGGCCCAACGGCAGAGCGCCGCCGCTGTGGGTGGAGTTTCAGCACCAGAGAACAAAGCTGTGGCCATAGGGTCACAGTGCCTCGCACCTGAGCAGGTGGGCAGCATATTATTTGAGTCTCTTTACCGTGTTTATACTCAAAAAATAAAACTGTAATTGAATTATTGCAAGTAGAATCAGCGCACAAGGACTTTCATCTCATAAAGGGACAGACCAGCATTAGACTAGCTTTTAAAATATTATTTATCGCAGTGTCTAATATTCCATAGCACAGCAGTGTATCCATTTTCCTTTTCTGAGTAATTTGTTTTCTCCTTTCTGAAGTTGATTTGAAGCAGATGCTGCAGACAAATGGCCACCGTAAATTGTGCCTCGCTAGCATGGTCTGTCATTCCACTTCAAATACTTGAAAAAAAACCATTTCAAAACAGCCTTCTATAAACAATCCACTCCAAAGCAATCGTTTGCTTTTTTTTCACAATTTATCTCCAAGGGACACCAGAGGGGAAGTCTTTGTATTAGAAATCTTGTTCTACAGAAACTGCTCTGGGATGCAGTAAGCATGATTACAGCAAACACACATAGCCTACCTTCACAATACCTCACTGAAGTGACTCAGATCTGACTCTTTGCCTTGCGTGTGACTTGCATCAGATATTTTCAGGGCTGTGTGGACATGGCAAATCAGATTGGAGTCGCTTGTATATGTGGTCCTAGATCACGAATGTGAACGGTCAGATTAGATTTCATGGGTCTTTTTGCCTGTACTGCATTCAAATCCGCTTATTTCTTTGCTCGGATCAGATTTGCCTGTGCTGACCGTTCATTTATAAATGTAAATTGGCCCATATCTGTCTTTAATGTGAATGAATCTGTCTCTGAAATGGCACATATGCTCTTACTGATGTGTTTGTGCACATCGGCTCCTTCCCCAACAACACAGACATCGTATTAGAGAGTCGACTCGTTGTTTTAAAACATGTTTGTATCACATTTGAGGACAGCAAACAGCTTGTTGACCACCGGCTTTCACTACTGCACTGACAAATTGGCTGAATCCCAAACGTCTTCCTGCATCCTTTGTAGTGCACACCGTCATAAAATAACAGTTTCTGCAATCACGCAATAGACATAGAATTACAAACGATTTCTAATCCACCGTAAGCTTCCAGTCTTCCAGTCAATCTAGTTCCCTGTTTGGGTGTAGCTGGCTTTATAATCTGGGAAGTGCACTATGTAAAGCACAGCTTGAGCATCTCCTCTGTTGTTGTTTTGCACGTGCCAACGAATCGGACATGTATCCGAGCTAGGACCACTTATGTGAAAATGACTCGAATCTGAATAACCAAGTCGGATTGGACATGTCCACACGGCCGTGAGAAGATCAGATATGAGTCACTTCAGCTTGGTAATGTGAACGTAACCTTCAGCCAGAACAGGCAGTGCGACAAAACAACTGTGGGGGAGAGGCCTGAGTGAGTCACAAATAACCCCATATTCCCTACAGTCTCATTCGCAGATTATAAAACCAAATTCACTGCACACACACAGGACTCCAGCTCGACAGCAAGATGTGAAGTTTACAGTGTAATATAAATGGTTTAATATTACTAATTTGAAGCAGTATATGAGTGCTGAAACCGTGTATATTTACCCTACATTGCTCACTACTACGTAGTGACGAGGGAGACATTGGGGATTCAACCGATTTCTCGACGTAGGCGTAAAGGCAGACTGGCTTTTCATTCTAATAAATTCTAATGTGCCATGTACAGTACTGGTTTGCTGTCCTCCTGAGCAAAATGCAGTGTGCACATAAGGCAAGGCAAGGCAAGGAACGTAGCCTATGCTCTCTCTATATGTATATATAAACTAAGGAGTTTTCCCCCATATACACTCTCCGAAAAAACGTCCCGTACCGGTACAGTGTTGTTAACTAAAGTTCCAGACGACATAAATATCCCTGCACAGGTACAGCACTGGTCTTAGAGAAGGTATCGATGTACATTGACTGAGAGTCTGATATTTTCAGTGCATTAATCTATCCTCACTGTCAGGATTCTGATTGGCTCTCTGTACATCCACGTATGTACACTTCCTTTTGTCCTGGCTCTTACTGCTCTGACGCCTCCTCCTACACGTCAGGCCAAAGCAGCAGGTGATTGGTCCATTTGCCTGTCAGTCAGATTTCTTTTCCTGCTGTAGTAGGAGGTTCTTGGCCGTGTTAAGTGCCAAAACACACCAGACTCTCCCTACAGAGTGGAGCAGTGTGAGACAATCTTGATGTTACCACTTCAGTGACAGCAAAATATACCCCACCACCGTGACAGTTTTTCTGAGAGTGTACCTGAGCGCAAGAACCAAGCTCCTTTCACTTGGTTGTTTGCTGATTTTTTGCTGATGAAACCAATTTAACACATAATCATTACATTTCCAGCAGGACGACCCCCACGATGGAAACCTGCTCTCGGTTGGGAAGCCCTCCATCTCGCGGATGCTGTCTTTGCCAAATGACAGTTACATGTTCTACCCACTCAAGCCTGGACACAGGGCCCCTGATCAGCTCATTGTCAAACAGAAGTCTACAGATCGGAGCACACTTGCAGGTGACGTGATAATTAACCAATGATGCAATCATTCAGAGAGGATTAGTATTGTTTCTGTAATTTATTCCAAGCCTTTTCAGTTCCAGGGCCTGTGAACAACACCATTCCAAACACACGCGGTTTCACACTGTTAAATGTCAGCTGTATTTTGTAAATGTTTTTCCAAGTTTGGGTGAAATGGACACGGTCGTTTGGAAAGAAATTGCCCACGATATCGCTCTTAAAAAACCACTTCAGTAAGTTTGTTAATTCTTCCTCAGAAAGCTTTGAGAAGAACATCCTCATTAAAACTGTGAAGGAGGAGAAAATGACAGGGTGAAATACTCCAACATTTCAAGCAAATCTCTCTGCTACTCTTCCTATTATCATTACTGGACCATGAAAGGGCACACAGAGCTCCTGTTTAGTCAACTTTTTTTGAGCCACAAACTGCACCTTAGTGTTGTTTTCCTCCATTAACCCGTGTCCCTGAAGATTTTACTCTTAAAATGAAGAGTAAATTAAGAGATTCTAATTCAAAAATCATCAAAAATACAGGGAAGTAATAGCATTTTCACTTAATTGTTGTGATTTCATTTTTAATCAGTAGACTCAGCTAATATTCATTCATAAATATAATTTAATTGTGTTGACTTTACATTGATTCTTTATTTAATATCCACTGTTTAAAAGCTCCCACAGTCCAAAAACACACGTTGGTAGGTGGATTGGCGACTCAAAAGTGTCCGTAGGTGTGAGTGTGTGAGTGAATGTATGTGTGTGTGTATGTCGCCCTGTGAAGGACTAGCGCCCCCTCCAGGGTGTATTCCTGCCTTGCGCCCAATGATTCTAGGTAGGCTCTGGACCCACCACGACCCTGAATTGGATAAGGGTTACAGATATTGAATGAATGATATGTAGAATTGAGGATGTCAATGTTAAAATGAATACTGTAATTAGAAATACATTAGTTTAAATTGCAAGGGAATTGTTTCATAATTTACATCGGGCTCCAATAAATGGCACTCATTTCATGGGATGTTTCACGTGTCTGAACAGGGAAACCATGCTGCACTGACCACAGCCCCTACAGGACCGCTCTGATTTTGAGTAATTATTATCTCTATTTTTAGGCTCTTCTCTCTCAGTGAGCTCTCAGCCATGTGAACGGGGATCCCTGCTGCAAGCCCCAGGACCCAAACCACACACAGCCTCCATCTCCCAGCCTCAACGTCGCGCTGTAAGACACAATTCCCTCAGGATGCTTCAGAGACAGGTACTTGTTTGCTCTGAGTTTGTGGCCTACATGTTGATGTGATTATAAGATTCTGACCGCAACCCCTCTCTGTGCTGTAGGAGGCAATTAAGAGCGATTCCGTCGATTCGGCTCACCCCAGCTCCAGAGACAACCTGCTTCTGCACGGCTCTGACGACATCCTGCATCTCAAAGTGCCCGGCGTCCCTCTCACTGGAGGCTCCGCCCCATGCACACCTCAGGCCACGCCCCCTCTCCTCCCTCGCAGTCGGACAGCCAGCGTACAAACCAGCAGACAGGTGTACAGCCAGCGGAGCATCCCCTGCCGCAGACCTTCGCACACCAAACCGACACGAACGCTAACAATTACAGAAATCCAGAACATCACAGGCACACTTCTACCCAACACGGATGAGGCGGACGAGGAGGTCCGACAGATTACAGCCTCCATCATGAGGAAGGAGTCCTGTCAGCGGGTGAGGAGGAGCAACACGTTATCTCCGTATGTCATTACCCCTTCGTGTTCTGAGAGCCAAACCCAGGACTCACAGCAGAGTGACAGCGGAGCTCACCCACAAGGATCTAGGGGTTGTAACTTGAGGAAATACTACAGTGTGGACGCACACGGTCTTCTCACCCAGCCCAACTGCTCTCGACGGCACTCGACACACGGAGAGGAGCTCCCACAGCAGCAAAGTAGGCCGCCCTGTCAAGCACGTGGCAGATCAGCATCCCCCGTTCCCCGAAAAGAGAAAATGAGCCCGCCTTGCATTTCCATAGACCCTCCCACTGATACGGACCTCCATCCTCCTCCGGCATCAACAGTGCTGAGGCGGCGGGCGCCCTCCTTTGAGTCAGCGCACACCCAGGAGTCTTTGGATCTTCCTGACACTCCCCCAGTTTCAAAGCCACAACTAGAACCTCACTCAGAGCCTCACGTGTCCAGCCGCCTCCCCCTCCCCCAGTTCTCTTTCGACCAGTCGGACGTGAGCTCCCTGAGCAGTCTGTCAGAACTGCTGTCGGACAGCGACCAGTCCTCGCACTCCTTCCCTCTCGAGGCCCAAACGGAGAGCACAGGATCTGCTGGGAGCGGTACAGCCCGTAGCTCTTTCAGGAAGAGAGGACTGGTGCGAATGGCCAGCTCCAGGGACTCGGCAGATCCAGATTCTGTTGCCTAGGCCAGTGGTTCTCAAACTATTTTAGTCTAAGACCCCTTTGTGGACAGTAAGTGCCAACGTGCCCTCACGCTCCCATCCCCCTGCCTTTACTTTCTTTAAAAAGTTGAGGGCAATGTCTTCCCAGAAACCCATCTGTTTATCTGGCTTTCATGGGTATGTCAGAATTAGAATGGGTTGTTTGCATACGTCACGTCACTGAGTGAACTGTGGGTGGTAGACACGTGTTTATAAAGAGTCTGTGGTTTGCGATCGCTCCCAATCATTTCAGCTGATAAACCACGAGGAGCTTGTATCAAGTACCAAAGCTGGTGTACTTGTTCTTTAGCTGCATTTCTTGTAGATGTTGCCACCAGTGCACCCACATCACCAGCAGGACTGTGTAAAACAGTACACACTGCTCACAACAGCATGAGGCTGAAGTCAGCTTTTCATTTGCCATTTTCCTGGTCCACCTTAAATGGCACAGACGCTGTTACCATTTAAAGGAACACTAGGTAAGATTTGGGTTTTTCGCTCCTGGGGCTTTCCCTATTGTAATTTATTATTACAGCACTGTACTGAATCCAATGAGGCAGAGGAGAGAAGGCCGGATGTTTTCCTACCCTCCTCCAAAAGTTACATAGTGCAGTTTCTGCAGTGCTGAGCACAGAGTAGCAATGAAAGAGGCTCTGTTCTCTCTATTACAGCTCAGTGATGCATCACAATGATTTTGAAGCTGTAATTTTAAGGTAAAAATATTACTTAGTGTTCCTTTAAAGTGGAAATGGAAAACTGACTTGATAGTGTGGTCTACGAGGAGCGAGTGTTGTGTTTTGCTCAGTTCGGTGGCTGCTGCGGGTGTCCACGGGTGATGAACATGAAACATGAACATGAACGTTACATTAAGTAAACAACCGTAACTTTAACGTTGAGAAGAGTCGCGGCGCTCTCTTAAGCCACAGGACAATGAAAGAGAACCACATGATAGTCATCCTGGAGCACCTTGGTACCGAGGTTAACCAGTCTTCTAAAAACAAGCTGTATGCCTCAGTACTTTTGTGAGCTTTCGTTAGTGTCTGGAGTAAAAGGACGTCTGGAGAAGAAGATTACAGTTCAGTCAGAAATCGCTGGACATCACCTCCAACAAATGCTGTGATTTTTGTTTGTATATTTCTCTCGTAATATAATCTGTACCAGCACAATACCAGCTCCTCGCCTCGATGTCCTCCATCTTGTTTTCCACCTCCTGCCCTCCTGGAGTTCACGTATCGTCTGAGTCACGTGACTGAAATCGACCTATTGGACACAGCGTTGTGGTGAATTGGCCTGCATCATTACATCTGCCCGGGGCTCTACAGGGAGTATCACTGTCACACAGCTCCACGGTCCCTGGGTGTTCTCCCTGTGTCTGTGTGGGTTTCCTCCCACACGATTACAAATCCTTAGATATGCCTCTCAAGTTTGAGAACCACTGACCTAGACCACAGAACATAAGGCCTTCAGGAAGGATTTCAGGAGGAAGGAAAAGAGTGAGGTAACATGTTATGCAATGAATCTGCAAGAGAACTGAACCCCTTCCTAATCATATTGATTGGGGATTTGGGAGTATTTATGATTTTAAAAAAAAACAACAACGTCTGGAAATATATTCATATTTGATTCTCTTAAACCTTCATAAGAAGCTCACAAACTGTCGTCATGCCATAGTCTTTAAACCACACTTCTAAAACAACAGAACAGAAGATACACTTGTTATCATCAAACTGTTGTGATATTAATAGCGACCCTTAAATAATTGATATATTTTAGTTACCATTAGAAACCCTGCATTATATGAAACTATGGTTGTTATAGAACCCTGTCCTGGATCTAAGGAGAATGCTAGCTTAGTTTTAGGTAGGAAACCCTGGACTGTGTGTTTCGCTGTGGGAGTAGGGGATATGTTTTTTATGGTGTATTCCTGGAAGGGGCGATGCTCTGAAACTCAAATTTTAAACGCGCTGCATGGCAGAATTCTACGAACTGTACGGCTGAGTGAGTATATATATGTATGTATGTATGTGTATATATATATATATACATATATTGAATGCAGGGATTGGCCTATTGTATTTTTATAAAAGGTCAGAGATTTGCACATGGATCGAGAAGAAGTGTACAAGATTTTTGTTTGCCCGTTTTTACAAAATATATTTACAGTAAAAAGAAGCACTTCTGATTTTCCTTTCCTTTTTTTTCAAAGCACCTTGAGACTGAAGTCCTCAAAGCAGCGATACAGCATGTGAACCCCGGCTTAAATAAGAAATCAGTCTTTGCTTCGATGAATCATGCCTAGGTCGGGAAATGAAGGCAGGGTTCGGTGTCCTAAGCCGTGCACATTTACTGGGGACACAACCCCAGAGCCATGCCAGTTGCTATTATGTTTGTGCCCTGCGATCTCGTTAAGTTGATTATGAGAGGGCACTGTCTTTCTCTTCAGTCTTACATCTTCATTTTTACTCATGCAGCATCAGCTGAAGGGGGATTTGACAGATATTTTAAGATTTTAACTGGATTAATTTGAATAATGCAAGTGTTGGGATCTAATCCAAGTCATTCAGAATCGTATGGTATAGAAACGGTTGATTGTGGAGAACCTTGCCCACTCAGGTTTCTTTACAGAGGTGTGGTGATTTTATCTATTGGCCGAAACCCTCCAGGGAACAACATGTGTCCTCTGAGTCTCTGCTTTATGTCTAGTCCTGATAGTGTTGTGAGGATCATGGTAAAATAGTTATTTAACAGTAAATCCTTTGCCTCGCTATGCTCTGCCTATACCTCTTTGGCATGAATGGGTTTGAAAGGTACAGGTAGATTTTAGGCCAATAGCTTTATACTGATCATGGGAGTATGCGCCCTTAGGCGCAAGACTTCAGAAACTCAAAATTGGTGGGAACCGTGGCGAGTAAATTCCAGTCAGGAGGAACATAACAATCTTGTTATGTGTTAAGTGAACACAGTTCTGAGGTCTTAATTAAATAGCCGGCATATGCTTTTGCCAAAATACCACAAGGACCAAACCCCACAGCGGTGTTCTCCCCTTGTCTAAAGCAGCGCTGTTCAGAACGGCCAGTTTCAGCCTGTTCCTTTAAATAAGAACGAGTCATGGTTCAGTTCAGTGTTTTTTCACTTCCGTACATTCGTTCAATTTCTTCTGTTCTCGCTTTCTCCTTTTTTACTCAGTGCTCTTATTTCTCTTTTTCGCTCTCACATAAAATCGGGTCCAGCGCTGTGATTGGACACACTCAGACGAGGGGGCGGGGCAATTCTAAAGGCTCTGCACGCTACATAAGAAGCAGCACAAAATCAGAACGTTGGCAGCCCACAACTAAATGACAGGGTGGTCTTGTTTCACAGTGTGTGTGTTGGTAGACTCCAGACGCCCATATTAACGTGCACATGCATTGAACGAGTGATTTTGTACCAAACGCACAATCGTGAGAGGCAAATATCAACTTACCAGAGGTGGTATGTTCATAAATAATATGTATCTCACACATAAAAGCAGCTTAAATGCTTCACAGAAATAATTTAACACTAAAAGATCAAATATGGGAGGGTAAACAGTGCAACAAAAGACATTATTATTAAAAATGATTAATAAAACATTATAAAACAAACAGAAATAAACAAACGAAAGATTAAAAGAAACATTCCACTCCAGTCTGGGGACTGTCTGCACACTAATTGAGGAAGAGCACCTCTAAGCTGTTAATTAATTCTTGGGATCAGTCCGAGATCAAAAGCACACCCAGCTCATCTACCACCACTGGCAACTTGCTTGTTGTCTCTGGAACTTGAGCCCTGGGGTTCCTCAGTGCAAGGCGTCCCCTTTGGAGGAATGAAACCTTTCGGAGAATGTTGTCTAGAACGTCACACCAAGCGATTCCCCATTGATCACATAATAATCACGTAAGTTGAGTAACCACGGCAACGTAGTGTTAAAACTGAACTCTGTGATTCCTAGTGATTTTGTTTACATCTTTTGTTTTGTTCTTTAAGATAAATCATATTCAAATACTCCAATGACACTTTTATATCCCAGGGTTCTTTGTGGCGATTGATTTCACATCTCAAGCAAATTGGTAAGACTCAATTTTGAGACATACGTCCTGACCCTTCTATCAGCTAGTGGCAGTGTCAGGTTTTTTTTTTTGTTTGTTTGTTTGTTTACTTCTTTCTGAAATCACAGAGTGTACCTTTAAGAGTGATGACATATTCATTGCGCCTCGAGTCGAGTGCTGTCTCGTCCTGCGGTGGAAAGAGAAAAGCGTGGAAACCCAAGGGCTTTAAAATCAACGTTGGTGATGGTTCATGACGAGCTGATGATGTATGTTCTAAACAGTGTGTTTTTACTGTGTTTTCATTTTGAAATTGTTGAAGATCTCTCTAAAGTTGAGGAAAACTTTGTCAAATCAGTGTTCAATGTTGTCGGAACAAACCAAACAACCAAACAAAAAAAAAAAGAAAACAATCACAGCAGATTGACCCAGAGAGGTGCCTTCGGACTGTTTCCCGATCAGATTTCAGGGCAAGAGTGCACATTTTATTCAAGCCACTGAAAACAATGATAGCAGACATCACATGACTGTTTTATAACGACAATAAAGTGTATTAATAAAGTGCTCGGTCTGGAACAGCCTCTAATCCTCTAGGAAGGCCTTTTGACCATTGTTTGTGAGGATTTGATGGCATTCAGCCATGTAAGCATTAGTGAAGTCTGCTGCTGATGTTGAATGATTAGTTCTGGATCACAAACATCACTCCAACTGATCCCAGAAGCATTGGATGGAGCTCCAGCCCTCACTCAGAGAGAATGCAGTTCCTCAGCCCAGTGCTAATGGACTTAATGGGCTTTATATCCTTCTAGCTGACACTTGGCATTAAGCATGGTGACCTTGGACTCATGTGCAGCCGCTCTGGAGAGTCTCTTTCTACTGTCCGTGTCGTTTTATGGAGATTGCAGTGATTGATGCTGTCTGAGATGAGTCGATTTGAATTAAGCGCAAAAACAGAAGTGTTTATTATCACAGGGCCTGGAGGTCACGCACCTTAAACTGTACAACCGTGAACGATTAAATGGAAAAATGTTAAGGTAATTTAAGGCAAGCAGGTGCTGGAAAAGGTCATTTTCTTGTGTCAAGCCAGAACCAAAAACAGCAGCCCAACAGGCAGCTCTGACCTTTCAGGTACCTGCCATTCATGTGGAAACATAGCACACAAACACCACACGCCGAACTAAAGGGGAATTAAAGGCAATGTTTGCGATGTTGAAAAGCATGAAAAGAGATGGGTATGTTGCTCTATTTCTGCTCCATAGATGGGTAACATTGACTTATTTTGCTGTTACTGTTCCAAATTAAATTCCATCAAATTCAAATTCATGAGACCGCTAAGTGCATGAAAGTAAACGCAGACTGAAAGTGCTACAAAACTAAAATCTCACGTTATAAATGACTTTCTGTAGTAAAAAAAAAAAGTGAATAAAAACTTAAACACGTTAAACTTCACCCACAAACAAACTACAGAGTGTTTTAATCATTCCGTTCCACCTTAAAAGATGCCGAGCTTCTGAATGAACACAAACACAGGGAGTTTGTTTTGCTTGAGAACAGAAGCGTCTCCAGAAACATCTATGTTGCCTTTAAGCAAATAGCACTCAGGAAAAACAGAGGGGCTGGGACTTGATCTGAAAAACCTTGTTGTAAATTTGACAGAAGTTATCTGGCAGCTTGTGACCAGTTAAAGGGGAAATATGTCACCACCAAAAAATAAAAAACAATAATTACATAAGTGAATATCTGTTATTATGGGTGGCATAGTGGTGCTGCAGGTAGTGTCACTGTCACACAGCTCCAGGGTCCTGGGATTGTTGGTTCCAAACCTGCCTTAGGTGACTGTCTGTGAGGAGTGTGGTGTGTTCTCCCTGTGTCTGCGTGGGTTTCCTCCGGGTGACTGTCTGTGAGGAGTGTGGTGTGTTCTCCCTGTGTCTGCGTGGGTTTCCTCCGGGTGACTGTCTGTGAGGAGTGTGGTGTGTTTTCCCTGTGTCTGCGTGGGTTTCCTCCAGGTGACTGTCTGTGAGGAGTGTGGTGTGTTCTCCCTGTGTATACGTGGGTTTCCTCCAGGTGACTTTCTGTGAGGAGTGTGGTGTGTTCTCCCTGTGTCTACGTGGGTTTCCTCCAGGTGACTGACTGTGAGGAGTGTGGTGTGTTCTCCCTGTGTCTGCGTGGGTTTCCTCCGGGTGACTGTCTGTGAGGAGTGTGGTGTGTTCTCCCTGTGTCTGTGTGGGTTTCCTCCGGGTGACTGTCTGTGAGGAGTGTGGTGTGTTCTCCCTGTGTCTACGTGGGTTTCCTCCAGGTGACTGACTGTGAGGAGTGTGGTGTGTTCTCCCTGTGTCTGCGTGGGTTTCCTCCAGGTGACTGACTGTGAGGAGTGTGGTGTGTTCTCCCTGTGTCTGCGTGGGTTTCCTCCGGGTGACTGTTTGTGAGGAGTGTGGTGTGTTCTCCCTGTGTCTGCGTGGGTTTCCTCCGGGTGACTGTCTGTGAGGAGTGTGGTGTGTTCTCCCTGTGTCTACGTGGGTTTCCTCCAGGTGACTGACTGTGAGGAGTGTGGTGTGTTCTCCCTGTGTCTGCGTGGGTTTCCTCCGGGTGACTGTTTGTGAGGAGTGTGGTGTGTTCTCCCTGTGTCTGCGTGGGTTTCCTCCGGGTGACTGTCTGTGAGGAGTGTGGTGTGTTCTCCCTGTGTCTGTGTGGGTTTCCTCCGGGTGACTGTCTGTGAGGAGTGTGGTGTGTTTTCCCTGTGTCTGCGTGGGTTTCCTCCGGGTGACTGTCTGTGAGGAGTGTGGTGTGTTCTCCCTGTGTCTGCGTGGGTTTCCTCCGGGTGACTGTCTGTGAAGAGTGTGGTGTGTTCTCCCTGTGTCTGCGTGGGTTTCCTCCGGGTGACTGTCTGTGAAGAGTGTGGTGTGTTCTCCCTGCGTCTGCGTGGGTTTCCTCCAGGTGACTGACTGTGAGGAGTGTGGTGTGTTCTCCCTGTGTCTGTGTGGGTTTCCTCCGGGTGCTCCGGTTTCCTCTCACGATCCAAAAATACGCTGGTAGGTGGATTGGCGACTCTGAAGTGTCCATAGGTGAGGTGAGTGAGTGTGTGTCGCCCCGTGAAGGACTTGCACCCCATCCAGGGTGTGATCCCGCCTTGCGCCTGAACTGGATAAGCGGTTACAGGCAATCAATGAATGAATGAATGTCAACTGGTTCCCGTGGTGGTTGCCATGGAAGCCAAAAAGGGGTACAAGTTGTGTGAGTTCTTGTGGGTGTGTGTGTGTCTGCTCAAAGACACCTACATGTTGAGGTGTGAGAACTCTGAACTCTGTTGTATACACTAATTGTAGTCCTGTCAATTCATTTCCAATAACTGGCATATGTTTGTCCTGGAACGCCATGAGAACACATGATTTCAGATTTAGTTCAAATACCGTGTGTGAACAAAGTCATGGAATCTCATGACAAACAAATGAAAGGTACTACACTTTTTAAAAAGGACATTTTTAAATCGGTCAGATTTGACCAGAACCCAACAGGAGGGTTACTTTACAGCTGTTGGTGGCCTATTCCACCTTAAATTACCACCTTAAGTCAGCGTTACCCTCCTATGGCGCAGAAATAGAGCAACATCCTCATCCCTTTTCATGCCTTTCAATGATCTGAGGCCTCTCCACTGTCCAAACTCTTCCAGATGCTGTTTCTCAGGGTGCTTGCACTTCTTTAAGTAAAATACTATATTGAAAAACGCAGATTTGAAACACAACGGTTCCTGCTTGAAGCCAGAAGTTAGTAATATCTTTGAACAGTAAGACCATGCACTTCTAACCCATAAGAATACTGTAGAGGAAGGTGATAATACCTTTCCTTTCCATTTGACATGTATGCACTTCACTTTTTGTGAGCTGTGGGTCACTTCCTCTGAGGATTGAGTCGTCTGAAACAATGGGCGTGTGTCTAAGCTTCCAGTTAAGCCGTAAGATGTCTGAAGACGCTCAGCAGGCATTTTTTTTTGCATGATTATATAATCCACAGAGGCTCACAGTGTGGAAACAGATATTCAGCCGAGCACACACAGCTTATTTCATCTAAATAGAAAAGCCTGTAAAAAAGAGACGTTTGGAGCAGCTGTACATCACCTAATATCACCGTGCTCAGTGCCACACGCTGGCTGAAGGCTGAAGGGGTATAAAGCCCTGCAGTGAGATGAAGCCTTTTTGGAAAGAGTTGGAGTGGTGTTTGTAATTCAGAATAAATTCCATGACCTCTAAAATGACCTCATCAACGCTCACAAGGCTGTAATCAAATACTCAGAGTACTGTTCCAACAGCTGCAACTGCAGCAAAATGAGAACAGTCTGCGTACCCTTCAAGAGCCGGTGTCCATGAGCCCTTCTCCACGTTGACATTTACAGTGTATGGGCTTTGTTCTCTGAACATTGGTGTCTTACTGACCCCTGGTGGTGGAGTTTCCACCATCTGTCCACTGCGTGTTCTGGACATTTCCAAGACTGAGAAGGTCACTTTGAAACTCAGTAAAACAGTAATCACCATTAGAGTCTAAAGGATTATATAATCTCACTAATGTATTCGGAATAATCCCCATTTTCTCGGAGTCTTCATCATGTTGCCGTAGAAATGATTTAGTGTTTTAAGTCACAGGTCTTGACTCCTAAAGTATTTTATCTGCAACTGTAAACACCGCCCACCCTCCCCCGGCCCCGGCAAAACGTCAGTATAAACACTGCTGTGGTTTGTGCCGTGTTTTAAAGTGCCTTTGTTTTTTCCTCTCTATTTCACATAGTTTTTTTAATAGGGGACACTACAAATAATTTTTTTTTTCAAATTTAAAAGATGGTTTATTTTTAACCTGTAATATTACTATTACTGTATGGGAGGAATCAAAAACACAAGGACACGACAAAGTTTAAAGGTGCAATATATAAGATCTAGTGGCATCTAGTGGTGAGGTTGCAGATTACAACCAAATGTATACCCCTCCCTCACCCCTCCCTCTCAAGAGCAAAGTCTTCCATGTGTTCGTTATGGGCTACTGTAGAAACATACCGGCACAACATGGCTGCCTCTGTTGGAAGGAGAGACCCTCTCCGTACGTAGTGGTGAAGGGCTAATATTTAGTTAACAAAAAACATAAGTATTTGGATAAATAGGTGATTATGCACTATTAAAACATGCTTTTCTGTACTGTAGGTGATTACTGTTGATAGAGCCCCCATAAATATTACACACTGCTTCTTTAATGGATATTTATTGGGCTTTATTCTTGTTCTCTATGTTCTCTGTTTTCTCAGTCGGTCCACTGTGTTTTTAGCACATGTTCAGGACTGAGAAGTGACATTTTCTCATACTTGTTCGAATGCTGTGTTTTCACCCGCTGTACGGTGGCCCAGAAAGTCAAAACACAACAGCATTAAGGCAGCAAACAAATGACAAAAACCCAACAATATTGGCTTTCTAAAGGACGTTGAGCTTGGCTCTATGGGCCACATGGTTACACCCCCCCCACCCCCAATACACACACACATATCCTATAGGAGCAGCAGTGTGTGATATCAGCTCTGTGTGAGTGTGTGATTATGATTATTAATGAAAGCAAGGTTTAACCTCTAATAGAGTTTTAATGGCTTTCTGACCTCCTCATGTCTCTTTTCATATTTTACTCTCTACTCATTTGTCTTTCTCTTTTTTCTCATAATTCCTTTATTTTCTTTGTAATTAATGTTTTTGTTTTTTGTCATTCTTCCTACTCCAGGCCACCGTACAGATAGCAACCCGTTACTTCTCTCCATTTAAATAACTCAGACCACATTTTCCCATTTGTTCTGCTCAGCGTCCAGAAGTGATTAAAGTAGCCATAAGCTTGAGAACACATACAGATACTAAAGTACCTAAAAGCACTAGATCTTCTTAAAGGACACTAGGTAAGATTTATTATTATTTATTTATTTTTTGTTTGTGGTCTCCCCCTACAGTTGCAGAGTGTAATTCACTTTCACAGCATTGAAATCCTGAAATCAAGTGGGAGGGGGACGGAGGGGGGCTGTGCCTCCCTCCCCTATTCCAACCGTTACACAGTGCAGTGTCTGCAGTGCTGAGCCTGTAATAGCAACAATACAGGCTCTGTTCTCTCTATTACAGATCAGTGGAGCATCACTATGACTCTGGAGCTGTAATTTTATGGTTTAAAAACTACTTAGTGTTGCTTTAATATGTTAAGATAATCCTTCACTCATACCACTCTCTGTTTATACACAGCTCAGTCTTTGTTTTCCAGAAGAGGGTGGGTTCCCATTTTGAGTCTCGCTTGGAGTCAAGGTTTATTCCACATGCCAGTGTCGCCTCGCTGGAGCTCACATGGAGCTAGGACCTGGAATTCTGAAATGTGGATGCTTTTAATACGCTAGCGTACTTCAGTAGAAACAAGAGGATTTGGGTTGTGAATTAAGAAAAGGCTGCTTTAGTGACACTGAAGGAAACGTACTCTACTGCCCAACAGTCATCAGCACCTCAGAAATCTAGATTTAAAAACGCTATTATTCTTAGCAGTAGTTTATTTGCTATTTAAAAAATAACACCAATATTTGAATAAAAACAATTAACATTATTACAGTAATTGTTGATACTGTGTGTGAATGTGCTGTTTTTCAGATCTCTCCTCTCAGTCCAGTCTTACTGCATCCAATACCTAGATTCACTGAGGTTAATTAATACTTCACTAGGTTAAATCAAGTGTGCTATTGATTTAGTAAATCCATACGATCAAGGAGAACAAATGGGAACGAACATTGCTAACAACACAGCTATTACTGTTTAATAAATAATACTTTTACTGTATTTCTGGTTTTGTATCTACTGTATTTATCGTTTTATACAAGCACCGCGCTTATTCATTCATTGTCTGTGAGCGTTTATCCAGTTCAGGGTCGCAGTGAGTCCGGAGCCTACCCGTAAACACGGTGCGCAAGGCAGGAACACACCCTGGAGGGGGCGCCAGTCCTTCTTAACAGTACGGTATTAGTAACTACTTGGTACCCACCTCTGATTAAGACCCCTGGTTTATATCACAACACTTTAAAGAAATGACCTGTGTTTCCATTAAACCACTCTAAATAACTCACATCTTAACCATGGCACTATGTTGAAATCCTTCTCTAAATTCTGCCATGTGTCCAGAAAAAAACTACCAGCGAAAGCAAGAAGGAGTTGAAAACCCTGAGAAGTCCCCTGGGTGTGGATGAAGAACGCTTGGTTGGAGATTTCACGCTTAAAAAGAGCTGAAAATGAAACAAACTCAGGGAAATGGAAGCGGAAGGAGCACTTTCCGACAGAGTCTTTATTTCGTTGGGGTTTGAGCTGAACATTTCCCTCCGTCTCTCAGCAGCTCTAATGCTAATACCCTTTTGTATAAGTGGAAAGTTCTACAAGTCTGTAGACTTATCATGCAGTAAGATTGAGGACACTATTCACTCTCTCCACCCCTCTCTCTCTCTCTTTCTCTCGGACATTCACACAAAACACACACAGAGAGATATAGCATTTTACAGTAAACATTGTTGAGATGCTTTCACTAGGACTCTCACTAGGAATGTATTTTCTGGCCAGTGGTCACACACACACACACATGCAGTCACTGGCTGCAGTGGCGAATGTTGACCTCACCTCCTTGTACACTGTTTGTACGAAAAACAAACAAACAAACAAAATATGCCCCGCCCATCCCCGCCCTCCGGCTGAATCATGCTGTCATTGGCTAACAACACTGGACTTCGCTGTCGCGCTCTGTTTCAGTTAGAGACTCAAGGGGCCAGAGGTGAACTCCAAATCATGAGGCTAAATGCGGAATGGAGTGTGAAATTCAGAAACCAATCCGACGCCTTGTGAACAGCTCAGAAATGGAGGTCAGGGTCATTTATTCGAGTCTACAAAATGGACTGACATATCACTCATTGGGGCTAACAGTTCGCCTTTTAAACACGGATTCTTGCAGGAGGCAAACTGTCTGATCAGCTGACATCGTAGCTGTACTCACCAGATCTCACCTGACCAAACTGCCGTTAAACATTACTTATTGCTGCCCTCGAAAAACAGCAGTCAGACGATTTGATCAGATTTGATGTGTCCTGTTATAATTGTTTGGCTCCGACCAAGAAATGGCAATGCGCCAAATCCAGATTCGGTTGGTTGGACTGTAGAAAATAACAGCAGTCGTCTTAAATAACACGGAGCGTTTGGCGTAATTTAGTCAGGTGGTCATGCACTAACCATGATAGGCCTAGTGGGGGCGATATTGCGATATTCACCAAGATTGTTTGAAGCTCCCAGAAACCTTCAATTAAGGTGGTGTAAATCGATATAGCTTAATTAGAGTGTGATTTTTGATTGTATGCAACACTAGGTAGTATTTTTACCTTAAGGTTACAGCTTTAAATCTTCAGCACTGCAGAAACTGCACTATGTAACTTATCCTCATCTCCCTCCCTCAACTCCACCTTTCAGGACAGTGCTGTGTAAAAGTGAATTATGAAGGGAGCCCAGGAGCAAAAATACAAAATCTTACCTAGTGTTGCTTTAAAGAGGTTAGAGGACTTTGGGGCACATTGTTGGGATTTTTTTATTTTATTATTTTTTGACAAATTTCACCTTAATTCAACACCAGAAGTGTAATAGGTTTTCTCCAGGTGTGTATCCTCTATACGAAGTCACATCTGGCCCCATGGAATCTATAATACAGCCAAAAAATTAAGCACAAATAAATCTCATAACAGAAATCAGCTTTTACAGAAAACAAAACGAAGAAATAAGAAAATAGTAATAAATGATGTAACGTAGACAATTCTGGACTGTGTTACAGCTGCAGTTCCATTGAGCTGATAGTTTATCGCTGTCGTTCTTACAAATGTATCACTGAATAAACAATCTTATCATTCTTTTTATAAATAATAATAAATAAATCCTCTGTATTTTAAACCTGGCATCTTGGCAATTCTGTATCTTGAGAATATCCGAGAATAAATAACAAATTACACAAAGAAATTCGTAAAGAGCAGGTTGTGACTGGCTGTATTTTTCTTCTGTTCTCTCGTAACTGCAAACTCAGAAAACATTTCAGGAAGCAACTAAACCAAAGCCTCAAAATATCTGCGTTTTCTGCAGATCCAGGCTACATTTATTTCCTTTTGCTGTTTGCAGTGCATCATTAAGGGATAAGTAATAGCCCCCCGTTCCATCTCTTTTAAATGATTACAATTAGGGGTGTAAATATCCATTATACAGTCAGTTTTAATTGTAATACTTCTTTGTATATGCTAAACCATAAAGAGAAAAAGACATATTTTTATTGTGTATAATGTCCCTGTCAAATCATTGTTATCAAATTCTGGTGATGTTTCAGTTGTTATGACGCATTCAACTGCCTCTTAAGGGTTCATTAGCGAATCCTTTATTCTGTGAGGTCAAGGATGTACACCCCTAATTATAAAACACTTAACTAACCCCCCTCGTTCTCCACTCTGTCTCCTCGTTGCCGGTGGTTTAAAAGGCTGGGGGAATCTGGTAGGCAGGTGGGCGTGTCTCCACCGTTTCGATGAGTGGTGGGCTCTGGTAGGTGTTGGTGACGGGGATGGTGGTCTGGCCGGTGATGTCGTTGGGGGGATACGGTTGTTTGGGCGTCTGTGCGGCCGCCGGGTCACTGACAAAGAGCGTCATGTCGGTTCCCAGAAGGAACTTCTGCACAGCGCATGCCGTCAGAGCCGCCTGGTCATTAATCAGATTAGTCACATTAACCACATTAGTCAGATTAATCAGTCAGGGTCTACAGCTAAAACTATTGCAGATTATTGTCATAGTTTTATCCCATCCCTGTTCCTCAATGCTCAGGGTCCCCACAGAGCAGGTATGATTTGGGTGGTGGATCATTCTCAGTGCTGCAGTGACACCAACATGGTGGTCATGTGTTAGTGTGTTGTTGTGCTGGTACAAGTGGATCAGACACAGCAGTGATCCTGGAAACTTTAAACCCTCAGTGTAACTGCTGGACAAACAATAGTCCACCAACCAAAAGCGTCCAGCCGACAGCGTCCTGCGTCCATTGATGAGGAACTGGAGGACGACCGACACAAACTGACTTAACATCTACAAGTTGGACCAACAAGGTATTGGACACTGAGTGGACACAGGGTTTAAAAACTCCAGCAGCACTGCTGTGTCTGATCCACTTACAACAGCACAACTCACACTAACACAACACCCACCACCACAGTGTCACTGCCGCAACTGAGATGCAGCACCCAAATCACGCTGCTCTGTGAGGGTCCTTTGAGGAACCTATCTAGATAGATAGATAGATAGACAGACAGACAGATAGATAGATAGATAGATAGATAGACACATACACACATGTACAAAATCAATAAAACATTCAGTTTGACCACAGCACACAACTAGATAACAGATTATAATACTTCTTAAAGCGATAGTTCATTGACTCCATTTGATGACATTTTTCAGTCGGCCAAGACCAGCAGATCTTGTAAGGAGCCGATTGGCTAAGTCTCACCATGCCACTGGAGGAGGAGAGAGCAGCCAATAAGCACCACCGGTGACAATGTGCCTCTTACTAATCGGGTAAACAGCTATTGTCCAGACTGTGCTCGTTGTTTGTGACGGTAGAAATGGAGCGTCTTAGAGATCAAACCGATTCACAAACAACAATCTCTTCTGAAAACAGTGGGTGTGTGTTATCTCATGGTATACTCATAGGTAGGCCTGTCACATTATTACATTATCGACATATCATACAATATATGGGCAGTTCTACAATATTTGCTGATCTAAATATTGCCCATTGTGTTTACTGACATCAGAATGTAACCACCTGCTCTGTTCTGTTCGCTGGTTTTCCCTGGTCACTCTGTCCTGGAGATGTGGGTTGTTTTAAATTTATATTATATTTATTTGGGACATAGCAACTTATTTTACATTGGAGTTCCACTGCCTGAATATGCTTCGGTTTTAAGTGCATTGCTCTTTAAAATGACATTATCATATCATAATATCATTGGGATAAAAAGGACTTGAAATGATAATAATAATATTTTTCGCAATTATTTTTGGGATGTTATATCGACCACTAAAAAAATGTCTGGTGCTACAGTCCTAATATAAGTTGTTTTTCACGGTAATGCTTAATGTCATATGTTTTAACCAACACACTCTCCTATCTCATACACATGAATATATACGTTTTTGCAAGTTCTACATTCCGTTTAAATTTACACGTCCCGAAACATCCACTAGGGGCACTGTACAGGGAAGACTCCAAAAAGGGTAGGCCCTGGAGAGGTCTTCGAGGGCGTTCAAACACCACAATTATTTTAATTGACTTGGTTTTGGAAAGGACTCCCAAACAGAATTTGTTGAGTCAGTGGGGTGTTTTGTTATTAATTTTTGGATGAAAGTGGAGGTAGACCCTAAACCTAGCCCCATTAGTGTACGTCTAAAATTCTGAGTTCACATTAAAAACGTTACACCAGTTAAAACCTTTTAAATTTGTTTTAAATTGGTCTAAAGTTGTCACCAGATTATTTTTATGCACTTTAAAAATGCATAACTATACCGAAAAAATATATATTTTATATGCCCCATGTGCGTACGTTTAAATTTGCGTCCACCTTAGGATAAATAAATTGAGCCAAAGTAAACCTTACAATTTCTATTTCAGTTTTCTAAAAGGTGAATTTACACACTTCAAAAACGAATAATGTGTAAATATTCTTCCTAAATTTTATAAGTGCAATTCACGTCCACATTAAAATTCCAGCTTAAGTAAGTTCAACCATTATTAAACCTTAACAAACCGCTTTACAGCTGTCTACATATTTTTTTTTTTATAATTTTCATTCGGATTATTTTGTTATACACTTAAAAATTAATTAGGAAAGACAATAAGTTCTGCTATGATAGTGTCATTCTGATCCATTCACATTTAGTTCACTGCTCAGGTGGTGAAACTCTTGGTGAAATAATGAAGCCCCACTTAACACAGTCTTGTGACTTTTGCCTTTTGTTTTTCATCACTACCTGCTTGATTCCCATTACAGTCCCCACCACAATTATTGGCACCTCTAATGAAGATGAGTAAAAAATAAAAATTGCTGTAATCTCACACTAAACAATTGGTGAAGTCCAAGCTTTAGTTGAAGTGAATTCAGTCTGAGAGGGAAAACAATGTCCCTATTAAAGATATCATTATTTTTTACCAAAACCACATGTGCCATTCTTATTGTCTCTGCATATAATAACTTGCCCAACCTTCATTTGTCCAGAAAACAGTGCTTAGTCTTCACCTGTACCATCTTATTAGAATTCAGAGCAGGGAGTTTGAGCCCATTCCTCTTTACAGAATCTAATCAGATCGTTCAGGGTCCTAGGTCCTTTCGAATGCACTGTCCTCTTTATCTCAGCCCACAGCTTTACTGTAGGGTGTAGACTGGGCCACTGAAAAGGCAGAAGCTTGATTCTGTGTTCAGTAAACCAATTTTGTGTTGTCCTGATGTTACCTGTGATTATGTTAAAAATAATTGTTTCTAGATGTGGGACTTATTTCCTTGAGAATTAAAGAGGACATCTACGATTGTGATTATGTTCAGAAGCTTTTTTTTACCTATTTCCTGTCACCGGGGCTTCGTAACACATCAGACTGAATTTGAGCATTCAAACAGACTGGAGAGCAGCAAATGGTGAGGAAACAAAAAATGTGGGTTTTTTTAAGTTTATTTTTCTTTAACAATTATTCATTGTCTGTAACCGCTTATACAGTTCAGGGTCGTGGTGGGTCCAGAGCCTATCCAGAATCACTGGGTGCAAGGTGAGAACACACCCAAGAAGGGGGCGCCAGTCACAGGGCAACACACACTCATACTTTCACACCTATGGACACATTTGAGTCGCCAATCCACCTACCAATGTGTGTTTTTGGAAAATGGGAGGAAACCAGAGCACCTGGAGGAAACCTGACACATGGAGAACACACCACACTCCTCACAAACAGTCACCCGGATGAAACCCACGCAGACGCAGGGAGAACACACCACACTCCTCACAGACAGTCACCCAGAGGAAACCCACGCAGACACAGGGAGAACACACCACACTCCTCACAGACAGTCACCCGGAGGAAACCCACGCAGACACAGGGAGAACACACCACACTCCTCACAGACAGTCACCCGGAGGAAACCCACGCAGACACAGGGAGAACACACCACACTCCTCACAGACAGTCACCCGGATGAAACCCACGCAGACACAGGGAGAACCCACCACACTCCTCACAGACAGTCACCCGGAGGAAACCCACGCAGACACAGGGAGAACACACCACACTCCTCACAGACAGTCACCCGGATGAAACCCACGCAGACACAGGGAGAACCCACCACACTCCTCACAGACAGTCACCCGGATGAAACCCACGCAGACACAGGGAGAACACACCACACTCCTCACAGACAGTCACCCGGAGGAAACCCACGCAGACACAGGGAGAACACACCACACTCCTCACAGACAGTCACCCGGATGAAACCCACGCAGACACAGGGAGAACCCACCACACTCCTCACAGACAGTCACCCGGAGGAAACCCACGCAGACACAGGGAGAACACACCACACTCCTCACAGACAGTCACCCGGAGGAAACCCACGCAGACACAGGGAGAACACACCACACTCCTCACAGACAGTGTGGTGTGTTCTCCCTGTGTCTGCGTGGGTTTCCTCTGGGTGCTCAGGTTTCCTCCCACAGTCCAAAAACACACGTTGGTAGGTGGATTGGCGACTCAAAAGTGTCCGTAGGTGTGAGTGTGTGTGTGTCTGTGTTGCCCTGTGAAGGACTGGCGCCCCCTCCAGGGTGTATTCCCACCTTGCGCCCAATGATTCCAGGTAGGCTCTGGACCCACCACGACCCTGAATTGGATAAGGCTTACAGACAATGAATGAATGAATGAATTTTGTCATTTTTTTCTATGTGAAATTAAACTAACTCAACTTAAGTGTAAATCTTTACACCATTTTTTACTCATTTTACCAGGGTGCCCATAATTGTGGAGGGTTATTATATGTATGATATGAGGTTAATGCAGATAATAAACACATATGCCTTGCCACAGTTGTAAAGTGGACTTTTTTCTGTTATTAACCATATTTGGGCATAAAGAGATAAATGTCATTTTATAATTTTGCTGCACTACTGCTTTAAGAGATTCATGAGTAGAGTCTGGGATGAACATGGAGTCATTCATCACAGCTGCAGGGTTCGTCAGTTTGTCTTCACACAACTCTTTGGTATTATTTACTGCTGCAGTCCACTGCTACTGAAATAAACGAGTGCAGTGTATTGCAATGTGTATTAATAGTGTTCAGTAAACAGTTAATGCACTACTGTAGTGCATACTGCACATGAGAAGAAGTTAGTAGGGCGTTAAGTAGATTACACTGAGCTGGAATCTACACTAGAGAGAGAGTAGGAGGCGGTACGGACAGCAGTCTTTGTTTGTCCTCCATAAAGGCGATGTTCTTAAATTTGTGAATAGTTAATAGGCAAAGGTAACCCTGAAACACAGACACCGAGGGTCAAATATTGTAAAACTGTGTGTGTGTGTGTGTTTGTGTGTGTGTGTGCGCGTGTATTACCCAGGTAAGAATAGAGAAGAATGAGAATGCGATGGCGGCTCGTGCTGCGTCTGTGGCCTGCTCCAGGGGCAGCTCTTTGGGGGAGGTGCGGCTCCACTGATTGGCCAGAAAACAGAACGCTACAAACCAGAGAAAGGTCCAGAACCCTGCGGGGAAAAGGCAGGAAAAGAAAATACGAGAAAATAATTTTGTGAGTGTCTGAAACTGTGGGTTGTGTGGGCGGATGTGTTTTTGATATTGATTTACCACACAGCAGCATTGTAAATTCCGGTAGGGAGTGTATGCTTAAATATTTAATGTTGCTAGTGCAGCCCAAAAGGAAATGCAGTGGTTTAAAGGAAACGTACATAATACAACCTTAAAATTACAGCTTCAGAATCATTGTGATGCTCCACTGAGCTGTAATAGGGGAAGCCTCTGTCGTTGCTACTCCAGGGTCAGCACTGCAGAAACTGCGCTATGTAACTGTTGGAGGAGGGTAGGAAACAAACCTCCCCTCCCCCTTTACCTCAGTGCATTACTGTTAAAATTGAATTACATTCTGCAGCAGAAGGGGGAGCCCACAGCACAAATATCAATATTTCCCCATCATTCAGTGACCCAGCACTTTGATATTGGCCTGTTATCAAGATTATCACAAAAAACGCACTGTAATATGCTCACAATTTATGTCTCTTCCCTCCTATTTAAAGCCAATATATATGTCTCAGAGCTCTGATTTCAGAACTGCGGTGTGTAGAGAGTGGGAGAGTGGGACGTAGCTGTCTTCAGGAGAAACCTGCAGTAACATTCCTACCCTTCTTCTGTATTAGTTTTGTTTCACCGCTCCACCCCTTGCCACTCTGTTGCTCTGCTCTTTGTCATATCTTGCGTCTGAGCATGGTTCTGTTGCCATGGTTTCAGTTTGATGCTAGGTGTTTGTGTACATATCCACCATGACTTCGTCTCCCACCTTGGCTTTTTTTTTACAGTCACAGTGCCCTGGTGTTTAGCTTTTGTTTCTTAGTCCTGTCATATCTTATTTCTTTGTTTGCTCCTCTTCGTTTCCTCTTTTGTGTTGAACACTGTATGGTTTCTCCCTTCATTCTTACATCTTTACACTTGCCGCCATCTTGAAGGGCCTTCCGCTTCTTAAAAGAAAAGAGTGAAATCCTGAATTCAGGCACTCAGTGCTCGCATTGTCTGACGAAGCCAGGTTCAGTTGATTTTCATTAAAGGATATTTGTTTTGACTAAAGGGGGCACACGTTTTCACAATTAAACAAAGCTGTGGGCTCTTAATGAGACGCCTGTGACATGCCTGTGTCAAAATACCACAAGGTTTAAGCACAACAGCCCCGTTCTGAGAATGAGCCACATACAGCACACCCCCAAGTACACTGCAGCAAGAAGCGAGACACACAGAAACAATGGTTTTTCATTGTTTGAACTCTTCAGATTTGCAGTTCTCTCGTTTCTCTGTTCTTGTTTACGTTTTCCCCATTTCTTCCCTATGGTCATTTCCTGTTTGACGAACTTTAACCTCATCGTGAACGCGATTCCCGGAATTGGGATTGGAGATGCTCAGGTGAGGGAAGGTATAAACCATCATGATCCTGCACTTGACATGTGCAGTGGTTCAGTATCAGAACGATGAGTTTTCACATTTAGGCAGCTCACAGAAAACTGACTGGGACTTGTTTCACATTTTGCAGGTTGAAAGGCTCTTCAGATACCAGCTGGGTTAACTTAGCTAAGCAGTCTGCTCGGCTACAATGGAAAACACATTCGGTTTTCTAACATAACATTATGACCACCTCCTTGTTTCAGCACTCACTGTCCGTTCTCTCAGCTCCACGGTCCACACAGAAGCACTTCGTAGTTCTACAATTACAGACTGTAGTCCGTTTGCTGTTCTAGATAGTTTGTTGTCCCCTTTCACTCTAATCTCCAATGGTCAGGACCCCCACAGAGCAGGTGTGATTTAGGTGGTGGATCATTCTCAGAGCTGCAGTGACCCTGATGTGGTGGTGTGTTGTGATGGTACGATTGGATCAGACACAGCAGTGCTCCTGGAGTTTCTAAACTACTTAATGTTTCAAAAACATCCAGCCGACAGCATCCTGTGTCCACTGCTGAAGGATTAGAGGACTGTGTAGTAACAGGTGAGCTACTGTCTCTGACTTTACATCTACAAGGTGGTATAACAGTGGACAGTGGGTGGGTTCAGTGTTTGTGAGTATGCAAATCAAGAGGTAGTCATAACGTTATGGTGAATCAGTGTAGCTTCAGTTCTAGAATTTGTCTTAGGCTCATTTGACTACTAGACTCAGATATGGATCAACCAAATTTTGCCTGGCCTTTACAGACTATTACTGGCCTGTATTTGGGTCATTTGGGCTAAACCAGGCTACAAAGCTAAGAGCTATCGTTCATGTTTTCATGTATAACACAGAGTATGTATGAGGAAAGAAGGGCACATGGAACTGAGGATGTGTTGGTGGGAGAGTTACCTGAAAAGCCCATCTCCAGCAGCACAGCCCTCTTTCGATCCTTAACGTTGCTGATCTGAGGGAAGTAGACGTCCAGAGCCAGGAAAAGGATGCAGGCTAAAAACGCCAACACCCCGATAGTGATGGCGTAGTTGCAGGCATCTGCGTTTTTATTATAAACACAGTGCAGCCGCTCGCTGCCCATATTCACATAGCCCTCATTTATTATAGAGCCAAACACCACCATGGAGAAGATCTGAGGGGAGAGAGAGCACAAAAGCAACACATTAGCTTTTAGCACTGTTTAAATAATAATAACATTCATTTATTTAAAAGGAGAGAGAGAGCACAGCGCTGTTTATCTTTCTTTTAGCTCTTCCTCTCTGCTCTTTCTCTTTCGGCTCATTTATAAGGATGCGGAATGGCAGACATCAACCAGGACACACTCCTTTACACACCAGCCTTGAGTCATGCTCCAACTTAGCACGTGTGTGCAGAGTCATTTACACCACAGCCTCAGAATGTGACTCCGATATTTCACACTAATGCAAGACATTACACCTCACCAGCGACTTGAATAACACCCCTCCTCTGTCTTTTCCTGTCTTCTTTATTTCAGTTTTCAATTAATGTCAGTAAAATGTCTGTACCATGCTTTGGTCAAAACACCACAAGGATCAAATAGCACAGCCGTTGCCTTTATCTTGTCTAAATAATCCCGTTTGGAACGACTCCCAATGAGAATGAGTTTTCTGCAAACGTGAGGTTTAATTAATTGTACGTGCAGCTTTTAATGTAAAGTATTTTAATAAACTATTTAATGGTCAGTATTTATTAGTCCTCCTCTGTGTTTGTTTATATACTCCTCCCTAGTCATTGATTTCCCATTAGAGGTAATATATATTTCGCTTTTTTTTTTGTTTGGTGGTGGTAAAGAAGTGTTTTATATGTCCCTACCAATACTGAGGTCAGGTCTACGCCTGTGGTCTCAGACAAGGATCTTCAGACAACCCTGAATTACCCACTAAATCTAAATTAGAGGTAGCACAAAACCAGAGTCACTTGTTTTATCACATTTTTCAGATGTTGGCTAGGGTGTCCAGATCTGAGATGGTGAAAAAGAGGACACGTCTCCATGGGGGCTGACCAATTAAATGTTAACAGAGAATGTTATCGACCAATAACGGTAGCTCTACAGTCAGACCGTCCAATCAGAAGATTTTAGGCTACTTCACCACGCCCCCTTCTCACTCAAGTGAACCAATCGGAGTAGGGGAGGGCGGGACTAGTTTGTGAACGAAACGCTTCTCGAAGTTCTATGTAAGCTCCAGAAAAACAAAATCCCGGACGTTTGTGAAATTCCGCCCGGACATTTTTTTAAGTATAAAAAAGAGGACATGTCCGGGTAAAAGAGTACGTCTGGTCACACTAAAGTTGGCAGATCACAATACCCTACTGGGTCACAGTGTGTGGGTTGGTAGACTCCAGATCCCGAAGTTATACGGGAAAACATGAAATAAAGCAAAACACACTGGACCCAACATGACTGTTATAGTGTAACACCATGCACATTTCAAGTGAAGCGATGGATTTGATTTACCAATGACCGTCCTTGGGCAAGACTCCTAATGTTACATTTATTCATAGACGCCCAAGGAAGCTTTACAATCAACACTGCACAGAGCTCTATTCCATTCAACTTTCAATCCACACACAAACACGTGGGCAAAAAGTGGCAGCCAAACTTGCACAGTGTCCTCTCAGCCAAGAATAACTGTCCAATTGGAGGACTCCATTGGGCACTAGGTTCAATCCATGTCTGGGAATACACACATGCAGATTTCCTTTACTCACACCAGGACAGGACAGACCTAACCTCAATGAAATCGGTCACTAACTTTAGAGAGCACTTGGAGGATAGATATGTTGCAGATATATTCCTCCAGTCCATTAACTGATCATTTAAAAGTCATGTATTGCGTCCTCTTCGTGTAGTTTACTTGTCTTACCTTTTGTATAAGAATCTGAAATACTCTGAGTGTGGCACGTCCAGACATGGAGGACACCAGCACAGGGGGCAGTATATATTCACTGTGTTTTTCTTGTAGCCCTTCAGCACACTTTTAAAACAAAGTAAAACACAGAAAGTAAGGAGTGTATTATCGAGTCTGTGTGGCTGAATAAGAGACAGAAGAAGAGGCGATGGAGAGGCCTGTGCTATTTTAGGTGATGGCACTCCGTGAGCTGACGCATGCGTGTAGCCATGGCAACAGTCGCAGCTGCATTGGCTATTGGTGGATGGGATGCACCGTGCTGAAAGCCAGGACACGCTGAAAGAGGATGCACAGAAAGCCCTATAAGTCTGAACAATGCGAGTCTAAATCTTAACACAAGGCCATACATCCATGCCATGTTTTGGTGTAATAGTGTTGTATAGTTTTGGGTGATTTCAGTCTGTTTTAAAGGGGACATACTGTGAAAGAAATCCCTTCTTCAGTGCATGGGCACTGGACCTGAAGCCCACAAACTGGGAAACAAGACCAACCAGTTCATTTTTGTAGCATGGAAAGTCTGAAAACATGGGATAATATGAGCCATTCAGACGTCAAGTGCAGAGACTTTGAATTGCCCCACCCCCTATCAGAGTCCCTGTAATCACAGAGCTGGACCTGTGTTCATATGAAAGCACAAGGACGAGGTTAAACAGAGCAAAACTCACTCAACAAGTGCTGAGAAATAAGAGCACTGAGTAAAAACTGAGAAAACAACGGAGAAGAAAGAGAAATCAGAGAAAAAAACAGATCTTCGCTCCTCACTGCTGTGCACTCATGGTAGGGGTGAACAGTGAGTGGCTCAGAAACCAGTCACAATTCTGAACAGAGATATTTAAACAAGGGGAGATTGCTGCTGTGCTGTTTGATCCTTGTGATGTTTTGACCAAAGCATGACAGAGAGTTTTCATTAAGACCTCAGAACTGTGGTCACTTTTGGAAAAGGGGTAGAACATTTCCACTGTAAAGTGCATCCACTTGCTAAATGCTAAACACGCCCTTAGTCAAAAAGCAATTGATTGCTGCAATAATGTGATGCTCTGGAGCAGTTGCCCATCAACATAATGGCATTATGACCAATGCCAAGCATGGGAAAGAGGTATAAATCCCCCAGGTTTGGGCTGTGGTGAAGTGGAGCTGCATTCTCTGGAGTGAGCAAAATTAAGACTATGCCCTCTTCACTATATAGGTCTATAACAGCCATTTTGTTGTGGAAGTCTGTATTATTAGCTACAATTAACTGCAATTTGGCTACTAGGCACTACTCTCATTATGACAGTGTTCATTCACAATGTATTAATCACTTTCAGCTTCACTCCTTCATTCTTCTGTAAGCGCTTCATCCTGATCAGATGGTGGTGGGTCTGTAGCTCACCTGGAATCACAAGGTTTAAGACAGGAACCCGTCCTGAATAGGGCCAAGTGCTTCTCAAGGCACCACTCATTCACCCAGTCACCCAATGCCAATCCACCTACCAACATGTGTTTTTGGATTGTAGGAGGAATCCCATTCAGTCACAGGGAGAACACACCAGATGTACAAATGCACACAGAAATCGTGATGCTACCATGAAACCTGAGACAGACATTAATGTCGGCAGACGTCACACAATGAGAATTTGCTTAAATTATTCTCCTTAAATTGTTCTCCTAAAAAATATTTTCTTTAATCTTAACTCACAGTTTCTCACTTATTTTGCTAGCAGAGAAGTTTAATATCTAATACAGAAGTTTAGTCATATAAGAAGTTTAGACTAGGGGTGGGCGATACGGCCCTAAAATAGTATCACGATATTTCAGGGTGTTTTTGCGATAACGATATTCTTGGCGATACGAACAAAGCACTGAAAAATACTATTATTAGTGTTTTAATATTCATTTTAAGGACACACTAATGCAACAAATTAAATATTATATTAATATTAATTAAAATAAAATAAATGTGTTTAATATATATTAATAACATTAAATAGCTTTATTAATTACATTTTTAATTTTACTACAAATGTAACAGTTTCAAATATCCAAACATAAAGAACTGACAAAATAAATTAGTAAACGTTGTCTTATCTTGTAATCAACATTAATTTACCAAGATTCTGAAATGTAGCATAAAAATCTACCACACAACCAAAGTTCAGAAAAAGTAGTGTGTGCGTATAACAGTAAACGTTAATTATTCAGGAAGTAGCCTTAAAGCTTGGCAGTAAATAACAAAACAAATACAGAATAGTTGTGCTGAATCATCATGTAAACAAGTCACGATATCTCGATTATCGCGATATTGATTTTTGTTTATCGTTTAAATGGATATGACGATATTATCGCGAATGATACGATACGGCACGGCCCTACTCTAAACTCTGCTGTGATGTGGCCTGGTGGGACCAGTGTCCTCACTTTGTCATTTTCTGAGGGTCCTGACCACTGCTGGACAGGGTGAATCGGATTTCAATAAAGCACTGAGAGAAACAGATGGACTAAAGTCCCTAATTCTTGAACTACACAGTTCGTCTATGTGGGGAACCCATAAAATGAACGTAAACCAAGGCAGATTGGTTTTTTGGCAGATTGTACGGCATTTTGCCGTACAGATTTTTATTTCGCCTGAATCTGGTTCCTATTAATTATATCTCATTACATTTCCCAGCAGCACATTGATTAAACCTCCATTCGTCAGAGTTATAGATGTGGAGGTAACTTCCAAGACTAATCCGTTTAAAGTGGCTTCGTTTTAACTTGTCTTTATTCGGTATGCTGATTTATGAATGCGCAACTATTCTCCGCCTTTATCTCCAACCACCTCACAAGTTTACAGTGCAAGAAACTGTGGGCGTCTGAATCAGTGAATTTGCCTTCCAGGCAGATCAAATAAAAAACACCACACGGACATGAGGCAGACAGGTCAGTGGATCATCACAATCATTTTGAAGCTGTGATTACAATGTAAATATACTACCTAGTGTTACTTTAACAAGGTTAAAACTTCATAAGAAAGGAATCCAGATATAAACTTTACTACAGAAAAGCTAACATTGCTGATGCCTACCCCTCATCAAAATACTCAGTACAGCTTTGTTAACTGTGGTGGGAGTGGTAGATACCGTTTGTGTAGCTGCTGTTGTTACGTAATAGTCTTTAGTTTCATTCATTCGTTTTAGTGTGTGCTACTGGTTGCTTGTATCATGAAGCTTGCATTACGCAGCATTTTGGATCACCACAGCATGAGACAGCAGGAATTTGGAGCATCCGGTGCCCAGTGCTGTGGACCCACCACGACCCTGAACTGGATAAGCGCTTACAGACAATGAATTAAATAATTGTAAGGTATAAATACTATCTAGTGTTCCTTTACCACATCCATGACAATGAACACACACACACACCCTGAGCAGAGGGCAGCCATCACAGTGCCTGAGGGGCAGTTGTAGATGTAGTTGTGCCTAGCTCAAGCGCACCTCAGCTGTGGATGTTGAGGGAGGAGACAGAGCAGATCCTTCACTTCATGCACCCTCAAGTTTCCTGCCTGTTGAGATCTAAGCAGCAACCTTCCAGTCCCAAGCCCAAATCTGTAACCATTAGACCACATTTTTGTCCCGATGTGCCCTAACTATCCTGTAGTGTGTTGTATTCACTCTTATTATAATGTGGACAATAAATGGCAGTGTAGGTGTGATAATTGAGCACAGTGGGCATTAAATCAAGCCTGTAGGCGTTTATTCAGCAGCTTCGCAGCCACATGCTGTTATAAGAACTGAGTTGGGAGTGACGTGTTTGCTGTGAGGAGTCAGTCATATCTGCGTTGTGAACAGCTCAGTGCGCTCAGGAGAGTAAGGGAAGAAAATAATAATGGGCCCCCCACGCTGAAACACGTGGTATCCGCGTCATTTCCACGGCAACGCGTGACGTCATAGTGTGACCCGCGCCCACGGAGGCGTTTACGTAATATCAGCTGTTTAACTGACTGCACAGCCAGCCGCAAAAAAAAATTATAGATATGTGATTTTAATTAAAATAAGACTGTAATGTCAGCAAAATCTGTATATAATTAAAACAATATATTACAACATAGAGTATAATAACAACACTGCAGTCTCAATAAAAATAAATATCCTTCATAGAATATCACGTCATAGAAGTCTCTGCGTGTTTCTGTCGGTGTTAGTGCCCCTCTAATAGTCCGTAATGTTGTTCTGTGTTGTGCTGCTATCACAGTGTATTGATTTTAACAGGTGATCGATTTGTGTGACTGACTCTCGACGACTTGTAATGGTTACCTAACGGGTACATCCACAACGGGTGACCATTCGGACAGGTCCCATAAGACACGCCAAACCAACCAGTTCCAACGGTCGTTCTTTCTGTTTGAATATGAAAACAAACAAACACACAAACAAACGGTGTCCACCCAGCGGTGCTCTAAATCTCCGCCAGTGAACCCACCCCCTCCAAGAGCACATAAACACAGATGTGTGTGTGTGTGTCTCACCGCGGCGAGTCCGCTGAGGATGGTGTGCGGTTTCTTGGTGAAGCTCAGCGGGTCGAAAGCGGCCCCGGCTCGGCCCGCTCCGAACGAGCCCGGTCCGTTCATCTCCGCTTCTTTCTATGACCAGAGCGCGCGCACTGACGAGAGCGCGCAGGGATCCGAGATTGCAGGTTACACACAATGAGGCGAACTAGCGCAGTGACGGGAACGCGCACAGTGACGAGGGAAAAGGCAAGTGACGGGAACGCGCGCAGAGCCAGGAACGCACGAGGCGACGAGGGCGCGGGCACGAGTTAACTATGACGCGGCTGTGCGCGTGCACGCGGGAGACTGAATAGGAGCTGTGAGCGGTGTACGGAAACATGAATGGGATTAAGAGATTTTATTAAGGCGTTTGATATTGTTCTTTGGTGAACAGGGATGTGGGAAAAAAGCTTTAGAAACAGCCAGTTTTATATAAACATTAATGTCACCCTCTAAACGCTGCTAACGGCTTTCTCTTCCTCAAAAGAGTTAGTTCGTTATTAGCTAGTTCCCTTGCTAACATATCCTTCACACAGTTTCTCACAGTATTTTCCCACATTAACGACATGAAATGGCAAATTATCTCCCATTTAATGTCCGACTATAAATTTATAGTTTCACCACTTTTGATTATTTTAAACAAAATAATATCCACAATTTCAGGAAGAGGCGTCTTGTGTCCATAAAACAACCCAGTAAACAATTAGCCGTTGATTCAACGTTGAAATAACGTAATGACTGCCGTCTAATCAACGTTCTCTTAAGGTTGAAAATGAAAGTTGAAAAGACGTCCAAACACAGACATTGAATAGACGACTATTAGACGTATTTTGGACGTCCATTGACGTTATTAATTGGTCCCGAAATAAATTACTTGTATAAAACGCGTTTTGGACGTCCACTGACGTTATCGATTGGTCACCACTTAACTAACTTATTAAGATGGATTTTGGACGTCCATTGACGTTTAAAATATGTCCTTGACGGACAGACTACTTTTAGACCTATTTTGAACGTCCAGGGACGTTCCATGTTTACTGGGAAATTATACTAACTATCAATGTCCTACTTACTAATTCTGCGCATGCTCAGACCCACAATTTTTACTGTTTTCATGTTTTTCATCTGTTTTACCCAGGAACATTACACAGTCCTAGCTTACTGTTATTATTTGCTGGAGTGTTCCCAAATTGTGCATGGTCAATCAATGTTTAATAAAAAAATTAAAAAGTAAAACAATTTTTTTCACTGTAATAAATTTACTGTGCATATTCTGCTTATTCTGTTGGCAGCTACAGGGTTTGATCATCATCATCTTGGATGATTGTCTATGAGGAGTTTGGTATGGTTTCCCTTTGTTATGGGTTTCATCTGGATGCTCCATTTTCCTCCAATTACCCACAGGTTGTAATGTACGTTGCCATGAGATGGACTTGCCCCTTGCCCAGTGTGTGATCTTCCGGGTAGGCAACACTGAGGCGAATTAATGAATAAATTAAGTTAAGGCGGCACGGTAGCGCAGCAGGTAGTGTCGCAGTCACACAGCTCCAGGGACCTGGAGGTTGTGGACTCGATTCCCGCTCCGGGTGACTGTCTGTGAGGAGTGTGGTGTGTTCTCCCTGTGTCTGCGTGGGTTTCCTCCGGGTGACTGTCTGTGAGGAGTGTGGTGTGTTCTGCCTGTGTCTGTTTGTGTTTCCTCCGGGTGACTGTCTGTGAGGAGTGTGGTGTGTTCTCCCTGTGTCTGTGTGGGTTTCCTCCGGGTGACTGTCTGTGAGTAGTGTGGTGTGTTCTCCCTGTGTTTGCGTGAGTTTCCTCCGGGTGACTGACTGTGAGGAGTGTGGTGTGTTCTCCCTGTGTCTGCGTGGGTTTCCTCCGGGTGCTCCGGTTTCCTCCCACGCTCCAAAAACATACGTTGGTAGGTGGATTGGCGACTCCAAAGTGTCTGTAGGTGTGAGTGTGTGAGTGAATGTGTGTGTCTGTGTTGCCCTGTGAAGGACTGGCGCCCCCTCCAGGGTGTATTCCCGCCTTGCGCCCGATGATTCCAGGTAGGCTCTGGACCCTAAATTGGATAAGCGGTTACAGATAATGGATGGATGGATGGAGTATTCAGACATAATGTGCATGACTTACTAATTGGACGTAGGCTATAGACTCATGACCTACATAGTGCTCTATTAAAATTCATTTGAGATTCAGACTGTACTAGGTTTAAGTAGATTCTTTTATTCATCTGTTGGTGGAATAAGTATCTTTGATGGTATTAAAAATTGTAGAATATTATAATTATATAGCAGATAGTGTCGCTGTCACACAGCTCCAGGGTCCTGGGTTTGTGGGTTTGAGCCCTGCTGTGTTCTCCCTGTGTCTGTATGGGTTTCCTCCAGGTGCTCCGGTTTCCTCCCATGGTCCAAAAATCCCACATTGGTAGGTGGATTGGTGACGCAAAACTGTCCACAGGTGTGTGGGTGTCACCCTGTGAAGGACTGTCGCCCCCTCCAGGTTATGTTCCTTCCTTGAGCCCAATGTTTTTAGGTAGGCTTCAAACCCATGTGCCCCTGAACAGGATAAGCAGTTACAGACAATTAATGAATTAATAATTATATTAATATTATAAGATTAGGAAGTGAAGTTATTCCTACACCCTTCCCTTATGTTGCACATTCACCAACATTCTCAGGAAAGAAACTGAATGCTATATAGATCATTTGTAAGAGTTTCACTAAGCAGTTAATTACTGTGGAAGTTGTTTTTCCGTTCTATTATAAAGTCTAATACCATTTGGATGTTTTCACAGTATAGAAAAATTCCTTTATGTTTGTAGTAACATAAACCTAGCATAAATAATGAAGAATTCCTTGAAGTTTGATCATTTGAAAGTATGAGCATTGATTATTTTAGAGTAATAATAATTTGTAGTAAGCTGGAGATCATTTGGAGGCCCAGCCAATGGCTGAAGTCCAGGATGTTCAACATGGAACATGCACATGAATAGTGGACCACAGACATATCGCCACTGTCCAATAAGAAACAATGTATTAACCTTTAGTCAATGTAAAAACTTTTATTCCAAGTCATTTTGAAGCATGTCTATTGGTCCATTCACCATAACATTTTCACACAGTGTGAAGGACAGCTGCAGTGTTCAAATGAGGTAGTAAACTAAAAATCCATAAAAATAGAGGTACATGTTTTTGATTGGACAGCGACTGCTGATTGAAACTCTTGCTCTGACTGTCATGGACTGTGGGGGGCAGTATGACGTTGTCTTTGTACATCTGTTTGTATAAATACATGAACAGGCTACAGATGGACGAAGTAAGCTGTACTGTCTAGTGTATAGTGGACATTTAAATTTAATAATCCCCAAAGAAAAGCATGAAATGAAAAAGCCCACTCTGGATCAGCTGCACATGAGTCTGAGGTCACTGTGACCAATGCCAAGCATCAGGTAATACCACTTATAAAGGTGGTAACATTGTTTTGGGACCTGAATGGAAACAAATCCTCATATCAGTGTTCCAATATCTAATGTAATTCCTAGAAGAAAAGAAAAAGCATTAAAGTAATATTTAAAATGTGTCATGATCTTTATTATACTGCTAACCTGTTTTTCATTATGTTAGCATCAAGTGAACACTGCTGTGCCGTGACTCACTCTGGCTGTTTTTAATGCTATTTATAGTAGAATAATCTCATATTTGGACATGTAAAATTCATAGCAGAGGACATTTATTAGTTTATATGCTGCATTTCTACAGTTAATTGCTCAGTAAACACTGAAACCTAAAACCTAACATTAAATATGGCTGTATTAGCTTGCTAGCAATCTCCCAAACTGGTTGTCATGGTGCCAGGCGTTGGGGCTTTTTACTTCATTCTTCTTAATTGTGTAAATGTGTTACATGTCCTGCTGGCAGTTGATGTAGTTTGCAATGGCAGTTTTGTGGGCTTAATTCTGTGAAACGCAGACGAAGATGACGCTTGAAATGAGCTGGTGATGTTGTTGGTACTGGTAGGAAGAGAGTGAGCTGGGCCCTATAGCTCTATTGGACTGACATAAGATATTTTACAGCGTAACCTGGGTGTAATTACAATGTCTAGTTGGGAGTTTATTTGAAAGTGTCACTGCTGGACTAAGATTCGTCTACTGACCACAAAAGCCGACAGTGTCCTGTGTCCACCGATAAAGGACTAGAGGATGACAAATGAGCTACTGTCTCTGACTTTACATCTACAAGGTGGACCAATGAGGTAGGCGTGTCTAACAGAGTTGGCAGTGAGTGGACACATTGTTCAAAAACTCCAGTAGCAGTATTTATTAATTTATTATTGTGTGTGTGTGTGTGTGTGTGTGTGTGTGTGTGTGTGTGTGTTCGGTTATATAGATGACACAAATGATCTCTCTCTGACAGCTGGTCCCTAACCAATCATCTCTTTTCCAGTATACATTTGGTCTGTTTTTCTTGCTCTTGCCCTTTCCCCCTGTTTTCTGTGCCTTTTCTTGCTCTTATCAGAGGTCAAAAGGTGGATTTTCCATGATGATCTGGGACATGGCAACTGCTACCTACCAACTCTTTAACTGTGCATCATGCATGGTAATGATGGGATTGACTTACATGCAAGAGAAGTTAGATGAGGATCTGGCAACCGGATATCCACACCCTCCCAGATATCATTGAGTCATTCAAGAGAAACCAAGGAAATGCCGGGATGACTACTGCAGGTCACGCATCTCCTTTCTCCACACCTGCCCCCAACACACACACACACACACACTTTTTTTCCACTGACCTGTGGGTCAATGTATGTAGATGTATGTAGATGTATGCATACAGTTTTATTCTCAGCAACTGAAATTAAATCTTTGGATTGAATGTGAAATCCTTCCTACACATGCATGTGCATGAATGGCATCTATGTATTCACATTCATACACAAACAGACTTGGCTCTGAACAGTACACAGTATCACAGTGTATCGTCATATATGCTGTTGTTTTATTGTATTGTATCCTTGTATCTTGGCTAACATACAGGGTCATTTCCAAAACTTTGGGAGATGTAAGTAATTTTTTTTTCACATACACTTGTAATAACTAATCACCTTCAGTGAAAAAGTAAAGTTAAGCTAACACAATAAAAGGAGTAAATAATTGAATATATAAATATATTAAATTATATGTGAAATAAATCCATAAATCTGACAAAATGCAAATTCAAATTTATAGTTGTTTGTTCACTAATAAACAGCACTTATTAAATTTCTCATTGCATTGAATCTAGATATATAAGCTATTACACCTCTAGCAACTTACTACCAATTCTGGATTTGGCACACACTCTATCACATATATACCCACTCAATAGAACAATTTGCAAAGCTGACCTGTGCTCTTTGTCCAATTGGAGAAGAAGCCACTACATTTTTAATTATAGAAACTGGAGCATGTCAGCAAGGAGTCCTGACCTTAAATAGTTCTGAGATGGCAAGGTACACCACTCTGTGACTTCTATGGTTACGTCCTTACGTCAATATTTTTAATTACTCCTCCGTGAGTGTTACCCTGACACTTTGATAGTCAGTCTCCATGTAGATACACAAATACTAATTAGCTTTCAATAAATCAACCTATCATCAATCACTTGTGTTAAAGAGTGTGTCTTCCAGTGGCATAGTCTGTGGATGAACTTACTGAGGGTTAATTTACTGCTTCCTTCTGGCCAGTACCACTATTCACATCTGTGCAACAAATCAAAGCTATATGCACAGGCAAAGGTAAAGTGTTGGGCAATTGATAGAAAATTAATTGAAATTAGCATTCAGAATAAATCAATGTAATAATGCTTTTTTTTTTTGTTATTTCTATCAGAGTCCCCCACTGTGTGTTCATATGCTGTCCGTTTAGCATCACACTACTGCGCTGTAGTCACATAATTCTAGCCTAGTCAGAGTGACGCATGGAAGCAGCATGGAGGAGAACCTAAACACAGAGGTCAACTGAGCGAGTCGTGCAGCTCATACCATAGAAATATGTTGTGTAACTTGTTTGGTTTGGTTGTGTTTTGACTTTGACTTTGACTTTGACTTTGTTTGGTTAAGATGACAACGAACATGAAGAGGTAATGTAAAAAAACAGTCAAATTTAATAGCATCAGTCTGTTTCAACACTTGAAGCACAATCACATTAAAAAATATGAACAGTGAATGTCTCCAAAATAAAAAAAAGACACTGACAAGCTCCCAGCAACGTTAGAAAACATATCCCGGCTTTAATATTTGAGATTAATTTTGCCAGTACTGTACTAGTGCTGGGCAATAAGACGGCAAATCAGTATCACTATTGAACTTTTTGTTTCGAACATTAATTTGTGCCAACAATTAACGAATTATTATTTTGTTTTTTGCCATTATAGTTAACTGACAAATATTAACTGTTCATTTCAAAGTGCAGTGTTTGCATTAACGCTCTCTGTCTGCTGATTCAGTTTGAACAATCATACAATAACTGTAAATAAAGCTTCTTGTATTGATAAATAACATGATAGTTGATACACATATGTAAACATAAGTTAAATTAAGGTTTATATTATAAAGCTCACATTTGGTTTACAATGAGTCCACTCCCAATGCCTTTTCTCTCTATCTCACTCCCTCGCTCTCACTTTAATTGTGTGTGTGTGTGTGTGTGTGTGTGTGTTTGTGTGTGTGTGTTTGTGTGTGTGTGTGTGTGTGTGTGTGTGTTCAGTAACAGGCCTCTATGCCTACATTATTCATGCTGGAATGAGACTCGAGCTAAAGTTACATCAAGGCAAGTAGAGCTGACAAATTAAGGCTCCTTCTACAGCCCTGCAGCAGCACTAAAACATTGACACACATCCTCTCACTCACATAGGAACTCACCCCTTTGGAACCCTTCACTCATGACAGGTCTATCCAAGCGGGCAGTTCTGCTTAAGTTTAGTTATTAGTCATTTACAGAGCCTCGGCCTCTGGACAGTAGAAAGCCAGAGGAGGAGTGTATGGATGATTGTACGAATAGAGAAGTTCTCCTCAGTCGAGGAACTCTACCAGAGGAACTCTGTTTGGTGTGCTGAGGATTGGAGCCATGAGGACAGAGATTTGCACAGTCACAGTAGACTCTGTATACATTACTCCACCATAAAGAGTGTGAACACAACTTAAGGTATGTATAGAGATTTGGTGCCGTTAATGTTATTTATGCTTGTTTATATGGTTAATGTCAAGATTAGAGCAGGTCAGTTTTTGTTGAGACATTCAGGTATATTTTTATCTTGTAAATATTTATATTGACTGAGCAAAATGTGTGGTACTGTTGACCCCCTACATTGAGTAGACCTGATTTTCTGTTTCTGACTAACAGAGAGGCAAAATAGCATGGTCCTAGGAAAAGGACAAAATGCCAGGCAAAAAGAGTGACTCAAAGTCAGCGGCCAAAAAAGGTGGGAAAGCAGAACCAGAAAAAAGTAAAGGCAAAGAAGAAGAAAAAAAGGGAAAGGATGATAAAAAAGGAGCTAAAGAGGATAAGAAACCAGGTAAAGATGACAAGAAAGGAGGAAAAGATGACAAAAAGAAGGAAAAAATAGAGTTTCCAAAAGGTAAAGGAAAAGATGATGGAAAGAAGGGAAAGGATAAAGGGAAGGGAGCAAAAGCAGTTAGTGAGTCAGAGGAGGATTCAGAGGCAGAGCCGATTGAGGATGAGTTAAGTGATGAAGAGGAAGAGGATGAAGAATCAGAAAGAGATGCTCGCAAGCGTGGCCGCGGAAAGGTTGATGCAAAAGGCAAACCAGCAAAAGGAAAATCTAAAGCAAAGCATGCTTCATCAGATGAGGATGAGGATGAAGATGATGAAGATGAAGAGGAGGAGGATGAGGAGGAAGATAGTGAAGAAGAAGATAGAAAAGGGAAGAAGAAATCTAAAGATGCCCACAAATCTAAATCTAAACCTGAAGAAGATGCAAAGAAGAAGAAGGCAAAAAAGAAGGAAGAATCTCCACCTGAGCCACCACCAGAGGAGAAGAAAAAAAGAGGGTTAAAGAACACCTCCAGAATCTTCATGCGTTTCTCAGGGTTTAGGAGGAAGAGGAACTCAAAAAAGCGACTTAAAAGCACATCTAGACTCTTTCTTGGACTTGGCAGACGAAAGAGTCGTTTGGCAAAAAAAAAGAGGAGGAAATCCGTTTTGAAGAATGCTCCCAGGCTGCTGATGCGTTTCAAAGGAAGTAAAAAAAGGAAGAAAGAAAAAGAAAAGGAAAAATCAGGAAATAAACCAACCTATATGATTCTCAGAATAGGAGGCAACAGACCAGCAGAGAAAAAAACAGGTTTTTTCAAAGGACTTTTTCGGAAAAAGAAAGACGAGGAGTCCAATTTTAAGTACCGGAGTGCGTTAATGGGCAAAATTGCAGGGGCAACAAACTGGCTCACCAACAAGTTCCTATCAACCAAAAGAAAGCAGAAAACCCTTGGTAGGGATTATGACCGCTGGGGCCATTCAAGCAACAAACAATTTCCTGGGGGTAGTCGGTACACAAGCATGCGAGGACATCAAGGTTACGACAACTATGGATATGAACAAGATTTTGATGGATATGACTACAACATGGATGGAAGAGTAGGTAGAGGTGCATTCACCAGACGATCAATCAATAGAAAATATGCTCCTCTGCAGGGGCATGCTGAAATATTGCCACAGCACTATGGTCACTTTGAGGAAAGAGGTGATTATTATGATACACTGTCTCAAGATCAAATGTACTATGATCCAGAAGATGGATACTATGACCAAGACACAGGCATGCAAAACGGAGGACAGTATTATGATGATGGTATGGGTTACTATGACCCATATTCTGCACAAAATCAGATGGACTACTACCCTGAAGAGATGGAATACTATGGTGACCAACAACCCATGGATCCATATTTCAACAATGGCATGGAATACTATGATGAGAACCAGTATCTTATAGAGGATGGATATGAACTGTATGGAACTGAAATGGAAACATTTAACCAGGGTCAGTTTGATTACTATGATGACCCTCAAGGTTTCTATGATGATCCATATGGTGATGGTGGACAAGATACTTTATACATGGATCCATATGGAAATTATGAAGATCAATTATTACAGGATTACCAGATTAATTACAGTGAATCAGGGGTATCTCCATATGTTGAATCAGCTTATAACATGTACCAGCCATTTGCTTATGGTATGCAGGATATTATGAATGGTGAAGAGGTTGATGCATTGCATGGTGATGAGTTTGGTGATTTCCCCATGGAGCCAGTGGTACTTCAAGCAGACATGTTCAGAGTTCCAAGACCTCAGGTCAAGTTATTTGGTAAAGAGAAATTAGATGTTGAGCTCCCACCACCACCCCAGCAGTATGACTTTGAAGAGATGTCTGAGATTCAGTATGAAAATGAACCATTCATTCCAGGAGGATCTATGATTGATGGTTTTCCTCAAACAATACAGCAACAAGAAATGTTTCATCCAGGACTGCCCCAAATCCCCACACCAACTGCAATGTTAATTAAGCAGGCTAACAGCCCTCAAGGATTAGCCAGCCCTACCCTTTCACATTCTCCACATATGTCACAGATGGTTCAAGGTGGTGCTTTTCCTCCATCTCCTACACCAAGCAGGAGGTCCATGGGGATGGTGAGCTCACCTGCACAAAGACCTCTCTCCCCCATGGCAGCACCAGGTCCCATGCCCTCTATGGCCATACCAGGTGCCATGTCCTATATGGGTGCTGCAAGTCCAATGTCCTCCAGAGCAGTTCCAGGTCCCATGTCCCATATGGCAGCACCAGGTCCTATGCCCCTTATGGCAGCACCAGGTCCCATGTCCCCTATGGCTTCACATGGTCCCATGTCCCCTATGGCTTCATATGGGCCCATGTCCCCTATGGCAGGACCAGGTCCAATGTTTCCTGTGGAATCACAAGTTGAATTTGGAGAGCAAGTAATGAATATTAGGCAATCCCCTGTACCCATGCGAAGACAAAGCCCTCATGCATCTCCACGGCTCTCTATGCATCCTACTGGTACTATCCCTGTGAGACATAGCCCCTCCCCACAACCTTCTATACGTCATTTTGGAGCCAGGGGAATGCCTTCATCTCCAACACCAAGCAGAGGGATGCCATCTCCAGTTAACCATGTTCGAGGGCCCCCTTCTCCTCTTAGACAAAGAAGAGTAAGCCCACCTTCCTCTCCATCACTCTCCAGACGTATCCAATCTCAAGGGTCATTCATACAGGCCACAGCATCCCCTAAGCCTGTGCCCCACCATATGGCTCCAGCAGTTGCCTCTCCTCAGACTAGCCCTCCAGCTTCTCCCCGTGGTTCCTTCCGCAGGCAGAGCCCACCAATCTCGTCACGTGCCTCAATGAGCAGACCCAGCCCACCTTCCTCCCCATTGCATACTCAGCGTGCGTTTGGAGCAAGGAAGCTTCAACGTTCACCATCTCCTCCCAGAAAAATGAGTCCTCCATCTTCTCCACAGCTTGGTATGCGTCCTGTGGGCATTGCTCAGCAGAGGGATTCTGAAAGGTCACAATCCCCATTTGCAGCTCACAGGGCATCACCTACACCTTCGCGAAGAAGTTTTGTTATTGAACAAGAACCTATGCAGCCTGCTTCTCCAGGTGGACCCAGATCACCCTCCCCAACTCTCTCCCGTAGGTCTACCCGTCTCATGAGAGATCCATCCCCCCTTGGATCTCCTAGTGGCCGACTTCGGGGATTAGGTCGTCCTAACATCCCTATGGGAGCCGTAAAGCCCTCTCCTGGTCGAATGACTCGTGCAGGTGCTCCAACTCAAAATGTGCCTCCGTTCAGGACCTCTATACGCAGTAACAGGTCAATCGTGCATCAGGATTTTACTTCTTCCCCACAGCTTTCAGGCCAGCATCCTGGGATTGCCATGAGTGAGCAAAGACGGTTCATTCCCCCAGGATCTGTAGGCCGTACAAGAAACCCTCAAAGACCTGTTGGTCGTGGCCGTCCTCTGGTAGCCAGGCAGTCCTTGAGACAGACACCTCATTCACCACAGCCTTCTCTAAAACGTATGGGCCCACCCTCACCACAGCCATCTGTTAGGCATTTCTCCAGACCAACGTCTCCTCACCCTTCCATCAAATATGGCTCACCATTACCAATGCGTGCCCTTTCACCTCGAGCACCACCCTCCCCTGTCCTTTCTGGGGCTTTGCAAAGTTCACAGATGCCAGGAGCTCCATTTGTGTCTCCCCACACTTTTGGAATAGAGCCAATCCCTTTGGAATCTAACCAAATTATAAATGTATCCCAATCCCCTATACTTCCAAGTTCTTTCCAGAACCAAAGTATACATAATGCATATACCTCACAAATCCAGCAATCCATGCCACCTTATTCTGCTGACAGCATAGGTATAGAACAATACCCTGGGCAACCACCATCACCACACTTAACAAATGCCTTGCAAAACCAAATTTTACGCAGTCCTTCTCGTACATCTCTACTGCCAGAAGCAACAGCACCGCAAACCCCAGGGATTGCTGTGGTACAACAGTCTCCAGAGCAGGTATCTCCTCATTTATCACATGCCTTGCAAAATCCTCAGATTCGTGAAGCCTCATACTCCTCACCCCTACAGAGGCCAGGCTCTTTATATGCTCCTGAAGTTACACAGATTCCAGTCCAGCCTTCTTCCCCTCTGCTATCAAATGCTTTAGAAACCTCAAGCCTCCATAGTGCCTCATTTGTTTCACCTTTACATCCATCACCGTATCCTCCTGAAATAGATACTTTTCAACAAACTCCAAGTCATCCTGCTTCTCCAGTGCTGTCTACTGCACTCCAAAATCCATACCTTCGTACTGCCTCATACAAATCACCCCTAGAGATGTCTCCTTCTCCTTATTCACAAGTGATGACAGAGTATGATTACATAGAGGAGCAAGGCCCTGGACCTCTTCTCACTAATGCTCTTCAAAACCCCAACATCCAAAATGCTTCTTACCGGACCCATTTGCGTAGGAGGGGAGCAAGATATCCCCCTGGCTATGGTCCAAGAGGTTCACCAGTTCTTTCAAATGCTTTACAAAACCAACACATCCGCCAAGCATCTTACAAATCTCAATTGAGTGGCAGCTATTCATATGCACCCATGGCTGATTATAGCCAGGACCCCAGGAAGTCTCCTGTTCTAGCAAATGCACTGCATAATCCTCAAGTTCGTGGTGCCACCTACCGACTGCCAGATGGCACGCTGGTACATGGGAATCAAGTTGTACACCCAGCCACTTCCCCAATGCTAGGAAGTGCCTTACAAAATCAGCAGGTGCGGAATGCATCATACAGACTTTCTGATGGAACTTTAATAGGTATGGATGGACACCCACAACCGTCCATGTCACCGAACCTATCAAATGCCTTGCAGAACCCAAACATAAGAAGTGCTTCCTACAGACTTCCAGATGGTACAATAATTATGGCAGACCAGCCAATGTCTCCCAACGTATCACGTGCTCTCGGAAATGAAAATATTCGGAATGCTTCTTATAGGCTGCCTGATGGGACGATTGTATTTGCTGATCAACAGGTACAGTCAACATCTCCACTATTGGCCGATGCACTTCAAAATCCAAATATGCGAAGTGCAAGCTATAGATTGCCTGACGGATCAATTATGTATGGACCATCAAAGCCTAGCTCCCCAAATTTATCAACTGCAATTCAAAATCCAAATATGCGAAATGCATCCTATAGATTGCCTGATGGATCAATTATGTATGGACCATCCAAGCCTAGCTCCCCAAATTTATCAACTGCAATTCAAAATCCAAATATGCGAAATGCATCCTATAGATTGCCTGATGGATCAGTTATATATGGACCATCAAAGCCTAGCTCCCCAAATTTATCCAGGGCACTTCAAAATCCAAATATGCGAAATGCAAGCTATAGATTGCCTGATGGATCAATTATGTATGGACCATCAAAGCCTAGCTCCCCAAATTTATCAACTGCACTTCAAAATCCAAATATGCGAAATGCATCCTATAGATTGCCTGATGGATCAATTATGTATGGCCCACCAAAGCCTAGCTCCCCAAATTTATCCATGGCACTTCAAAATCCAAATATGCGAAATGCAAGCTATAGATTGCCTGATGGGTCAATTATTTATGGACCATCAAAACCTAGCTCCCCAAATTTAGCAGCTGCACTTCAAAATCCAAATATGCGAAATGCATCCTATAGATTGCCTGATGGTTCGATTATTTATGGCCCACCCAAACCTAGCTCCCCAAATTTATCCATGGCACTTCAAAATCCAAATATGCGAAATGCAAGCTATAGATTGCCTGATGGATCAATTATTTATGGACCATCAAAACCTAGCTCCCCTAATTTAGCAGCTGCACTTAAGAATCCAACAATGCGAAATGCAAATTATAGACTACCTGATGGATCTGTTATAACACAAGTCCTTAATGAACCTGTCCCCCCTAATTTGGCAAATGCGCTTCAGAATCCATCCATTCGCAAGGCTACCTACAGACTACCTGATGGCTCAATAATAAGTGCTGATCCAGTACGCCCACCAAATTTGGCCAATGCACTCCGAAATGCAGATGTCAGAAAAGCTTCCTATAGGCTTCCTGATGGATCCATCATTTCACCATATCATCCAGCCAGTCCAAACATTGCAGAGGCTCTGCAGAATGAAAGCCTTCGAAATGTCACATACCAACTACCGGATGGTTCAATTCTATCACCAGATCCTAGGAGGCATAGAACCAATCCAGATCTTTCAGAAGCCCTTTTAAACCAAAATCTTCGCAGAGCAACTTATCGTTTGCCAGATGGATCCATTCTCACGCAAGGTTTTGCAGTTCCAACTTCACCTCAGCTGTTTGATGCTCTGAGGAATGCTGAGCTGAAAAATGCCTCTTACCAGTTACCATTAGGATTGTCCACTGTCACAGCTTCTGGGCTAATTATTGGACCAGATGGAAGATATGCAATGGTGACCCCCCAGAGGAAAGGCCCAGAGGATCATTGGGCCCAGAATGCCAGGGAGGGGCAAACCGCAGAAGATATGTGGGCTTCAGAGAGGGTCCTGCCTCATGATACAGTACAGAATCTAATCAAATGGTCGATGTATCGTGATGAGAAAATGATGGACCACCTCACTACCCCACCCATTGGTCTTCAGTCCAGGGAAGCAGATGTGCACTGGGTACCAGATCGAGAAGGGGAGCCTACAGGAAATTGGTATGACAAGGTAACTCAGCCTAAGTACTCTTCAATTTTTAAGTTGTTTTGAGTTCAAATCAAATCAATATACTGGGCGGCACGGTGGCACAGCAGGTAGTGTCGCAGTCACACAGCTCCAGGGACCTGAAGGTTGTGGGTTCGATTCCCACTCCGGGTGACTGTCTGTGAAGAGTTGGTGTGTTCTCCCTGTGTCGCGTGGGTTTCTTCCGGGTGCTCCGGTTTCCTCCCACAGTCCAAAAACACACGTTGCAGGTGGATTGGCGACTCAAAAGTGTCCGTAGGTGTGAGTGAATGTCTGTGTTGCCCTGTGAAGGACTGGCGCCACCTCCAGGGTGTATTCCTGCCTTGCGACCAATGATTCCAGGTAGGCTCACCCACCGTGACCCTGAATTGGATAAGTGGTTACAGATAATAAATGAATGAATGAAATCAATATACTTAATGAGTTTATAAAGTTTATTTGCTCACTTGCCATATATTAATTTGCAAAATTGGTTGAATTTACCTATGCCTAAACCTACTTACTAGAATTTTGGCAGTAATGCCACAGCTGAAAATCATGTGTGTTAGTTAGAGATAGAACAATAGGCTTGACCAAGCTTAACTATCTCCATCAAGGTTTAGCTGCAGATCCTGTGGCTACATCAGATGTCAGATGAGATTTACAAGACAGATTATGACCATGCTCAGATTACCCAGCCTACACTGGCAGCATCTCATTGTGGCTATGGCCAGTGAGGTCACTTACTGACCTAATTCACTTGTGAGCACATTAAAATTAAAGAATACTGGATTGGGTCAGTCAAGTTGCTTCTAAGATCACATTTTGAAACAAATTTTGTTATTCCTTACCACTGTGAAGCATCAGGATTGCCACAATTAACCATACATTTGCAATCATTTGTCCAATTATCTAATTCCCCTTCTGTAAACAGATGTACTCTATAAGAAGTCTGCCCACTATGAGATACAGAGAGAAAAGAGAAGGGGATGGAATTGAGGACATGACACAGTTGGAGTAAGTCCACACACATAAACACACACAAAAATAAAGGCACACACTCCTCCTCAGAGCTGAGGACAAAATGATGTGTAAAATAAATCTCATTATAAATGGGTGTCTCTTCTTCCTTTTTCCAGGGAACTGACAGAAGCAGCTGTTCTAATAAACCTGAAGACTCGCTTTGACCAAGAGCTCATCTATGTGAGCAGGATATCATTATATATGATTACTTAGCAAACTTATACAGTGTTCATGTTACCATTAAGCTAATATCACTGTAGTTGCTGTAAATGAATACCGTCTGAACACCACAGTTTTAACCTGTACAAAGCATGCTTAATAAGTAAAACTGTACTTTTTGAGCTATTTTTTTTCTTTTTCCTTTTCTGATTAGACATATATTGGCAGCATTCTGGTATCAGTGAATCCATACAAGTTGTTTAACATCTATGGCACCGATGTGGTCCTCCAGTATGAGGGCCATGGTTTAGGGGAGAATCCACCGTAAGTTTTCAATGTGCTGTTTAATCAAGTTCTGCATGTAAGGGGCTAGATCGAAGTGCAACACAAAACATGTAGATTTAGAAATGGCTAGATAGCTGGAGTTTCTGAAATCACACAGCTTCACCTGCCAAAATAAAAAAAAAATCCACAAACACTGTCCATCAACTGTGCAAGTGCTGTTTTCCATGCAAATATTTGCAGAACATCCCCAAGGCAAGAGCAATTATTAATTGGATCAGGTCAAGTGTTCATCTGAGAAAAAGAGAGACAGTGACAGGTTCAAATTTCTCACATTGCTGTCTGGACACATGCTTACCAGGAGGACACATCCTGTGTGTTACATCATGTAATATGAGAATGAGGCATGGATTGCGTATGTCTTTTGGCCCAGGATAGAGTGACCTCATGAAATGCTTAGAAACAATACGTTATGTACTTTTTCTTAATTACATATGTTTGCTCCAGCTACTTATTTTACTTATTTAAAAAAGTAGGTTTAATATGCAGAATTTTGTGGCATAGCGCTTACCTTTTTAAATTTTGTTTTGAATTTCTAATACTGAAAAACAGCTTCATGTTGCTGTGTTTGAATCGCCCTGCACCAGATAAAAACAGAAAATGTGAAAATACATCTTTGCGACATAGACTTTTTCTGAATGTTGACTTCAGTGTGTGTGTGTGTTTCTTTTAAAGTCATCTTTTTGCTATTGCAAACATGGCCTACTCAACAATGATGGACATCAGAAGGAACCAGTGCATTATTGTCAGGTTAGATGAATATGTGTGTTTATATGTGTACATTCATTGTTGTTGTATGTGGATTGTATGTTGTAAAACTCTAAGAATTGTTCTTATGTTCATATATCAGTGGTGAAAGTGGGTCCGGTAAAACAGAGGCTACCAAACTGGTCCTGAGATACCTCACTGCCATTCATCACAAGAGAAATATCACCCAACAGGTCACTTGAAAATATTTTCACTGCATCATCACGTTAAGATTTTTCTGAGGATAATAAAGAAGTTGGAAAACTAAAAAAAGAAAGAAAGAAATGTAGTGATACTAACATTTAGGTATTCAGATTCTGCTGAATTCAGTTGGAGTACATTTTCTGATGTAGCAAAGCCTTTCCAGAAACAGCAGAGACAGTTACATGGAACAAACTACTTATACATACCCTTCATTTCAGAGGAAATGCTAGATGACCAGCTGCCCACATCCTTTTGGCCAGAGTGTGTAGATCATGCAAGGCTTGAATATCATCACTGTCTAAAAATAAAACATGTATCTCCAGAAAAGTAACTTCATAAAAGGAAAAAACCTTCTTAACTTTCAAAGGAAGTCAATGTAAAAAAGATTTTATTCCAAGTAATTTTGGAGCATTTCCATTGGTCCATTTATTATGAATAGTAGAGGTAGAGGTGCTGTTTTCAAATGATGTAGTAAGCTAAAAATTCTAATGATTATAACCTCAACAGAACTAAACTGGTTTATAAAGACAGGTGTTATTGCAGTGTGCTCTTATTTCTTTACATTTGACTCACACTAGCATTTTCTTTTCATCCATTATGCATACACAGATTGAGGTAAGACATGATTTAATATTCCATATTGTGTGTGTTTGTTTGTGTGCATATGCTTGCATGTGGTACAGAGAACTCATTTACTAATAAGTACTAATCGGTATGTCCTATCCTTCCAGATCCTGGAAGCAACTCCTCTGCTGGAATCCTTTGGGAATGCCAAAACAGTGCGGAATGACAACTCCAGTCGCTTTGGGAAGTTTGTGGAGATTTTTATGGAGGAGTAAGTGTTTTCTCTTGTTAAACTCACAACTGACTCCTAGGAATATGAAACCAATCAATTCAACTTAGTGTTAAAGAGATTATACAAGATTGTAAACTACTTTATTTAAGAGAATATTTTAGGTACATAGTATTAAAAAATAATTTGTAATCAGAATCAGAATCAGAAATACTTTATTGATCCCAGGGGGAAATTGCAATTATTACAGTAGCAGCCAGTTGTAAAAGAATAAACACTCTAATAAAAATTTAACACAAAAGGAATTTTTACAATATGTACACATCTATAATAATAAATACGGATATACTGTATACAGCAGTATGAGTATTGCACATTTGAGTTGTTACACTCATAATTAAAAAATTTTTTCTATTGTTATTACTGTACATGTGAAAGGTGTCGTGCTTTAAGTGTGGAGTTATAAAGTCTGGTAGCCACTGGTAGGAATGACCTCCTGTGGCGCTCTGTAGTGCATTTTGTCTGAATGAGTCTTTCACTGAACGTGCTCCTGTGTCTCATTACCATGTGATAAAGAGGGTGGGAGCCATTATCCATGATAGCCTGCAGTTTAGACAGCACCCTCCTCTCAGACACTGCCGTCAGCGAGTCCAGCTCTACACCCACAACCTCACTGGCTCTACGGATCAATTTATTAAGTCTGTTGGCATCTGCCACCCTCAACCCGCTGCCCCAACATGCAACAGCATATAGGATGGCACTGGCCACAACTGACTCATAAAAAATCCTCAGCATAGTTCTGCAGATGTTGAAGGACCTCAGACGCCTCAGAAAATAGAGACGACTTTGGCCCTTCTTGTAAAGGGCGTCAGTGTTCTTAGCCCAGTCCAGTTTATTGTCAATGTGTACGCCCAGATATTTATAGTCCTCCACAATGTCCACATTGACCCCCCTGATGGACACAGGGGTCACCGGCGTTTTGTCCCTCCTCAGGTCCACCACCAGCTCCTTTGTCTTTGTCACGTTGAGCTGCAGATGGTTCAGCTCACACCACGCAACAAAGTCGTACTTTGATACTATTAATTTGGGGATATGGAGCCTACCAGCCTACACATTGTGAATCAAGACATCCCTGCCCTTTTTCTGTGGGATGTGCAAGTCAGAAATCATAGGATAAAACAAGCCATTTTGATTTTGCTCCACTTCTGCAGAAATTATTACTGCCCCCTCATCTAATTATCTTCACAGACATTTTATTAAGAATCCAGGGAACTATAACTGTCACATTTCAAAAAAGGGTAGAATATATCCGCTTTCAAGCGATGGTTAAGCCAAGAGGGAAATTTAAACAAGTTCCTCAGAAGCATCACACTCATTTTTAAGCTATAACTGTATGGTAAAACTAGTTCTAAAGCCTGAATTTTAGCTGCATATTTGACCATATTTATTGAAAACAGGCCATAGCACAGTGGACACAGATTTTGTGTGTATCTGCGTAGAAAAGCACTACCAATAAATTGTGGGTCTGGAGCTTGAACTTAAGGTCTCCATTTCAAATGCTAAACGTGAGTAAGAGGGGTATAAAGCGCTTTAGCATTATTTTCTGGAGTGACAGACATCAGTACATCTGGGGCTGATTTTAGGTTTATGTGACTAAATGCTTGTAAAATCCTCACAGAAATGTTCCAACATCTAGTGTAAAGCCTTCTCAGAACATCTGACAACATATTGCTGCAACAGGGCAGAAACTCCCCATTAATATGCTTCACATAATTAAATATTTGACAAACATTTGGCCATTTAATGTATAGTGTTGTCCAAAATATAAACTGGACTGAGATTTCCTGTATGGTATGTTTTTATAGGTTTGTTGATGAAGTACAGTTGATGTCAGGTTTAAGTGGTGTATATTTGGTTGTTAGTTAAACTTACATCATCAGGTTATTTTCTCATCACTAAAAGGTGTCACATAGAAACTGGATCAGCAACTGTAGAAGTTGCTTGCTGGAACAAACTTGCTCACAGACTGTAAAGCTGACTGTTAGTGATGGAGGTGATAGAGCTGAAGGGGGGAACTGGATCTGTGCCTTTCCTCTTGACCCAGTGTGAAAGTAGAGCAGGGAGGTCAGCTAAGAGTTACAGACACAGAGGCTGTGCATATGTGTGTGACTGGTCTCTAACATGTTACTGAACACTGTGTTGTTGTTTTTGTTGTTGCTGTGCTACAGGGGAGTGATAAGCGGTGCCATAACCTCGCAGTATCTACTGGAGAAGTCCAGGATAGTTTTTCAGGTGTGGGCTGCTAACTATTACTCTATTTTAACCCTATGGCCTGTGATGTACTAACAGATAACCATTAGACCAATGGTTGGCAGCTAGAGTTCTGGAGATGTACAATTCAGTTCAGACCAAAAGGGCAGGTTTTACTTATGTTTTGCACCATTTATGATTTACTAAATAGGTCCAGTGGCCCTTTACCAACCATATCAAGATCAAATGACACAAAATATTGGAGGTCATGGTAATGGACCTTCTTCCATTGACAAAGGGTGACAGAAAATCAATTCATTCACCCTACTCCTGGGTCCAAAAACTTTTGGGGGTCTAATTCACCAGCTCAGTAAGAATGCTAGATGTCTATTAGACAGAAAAGAGTGGAGCTACACAGAGCTGAATATCTAGCTAGCTCAGTTAGCCTGCCTGGTACAGCTAGTTTCCTGCTTTGGGCGAGAGTGTCAAGTGGAGCTGCACAAAGCTGACTAACTAGCTAGCTCAGTAAGCCAGCTTTGTAAAACTCTACTCCCAATTTTGGCAAAAGTGTATAGTAGAGCTGCACCAAGCTGGATAACCTGTACTCCTGATTCGGGCAAGAGTATATATTAGAGCTGTGCAGAGCTGGTTAGCTAGCTCAGTTAGCCCAATTTGTCTAGAATATAAAAGTTGAGCACACAGAACTGGATAACAGGCAAGCCGAACACTTCTCCAGGATTAAGCTTGTGACCACTGTTTCAGAAAGTAGACAAAAACCTATAGTACATTTCTTGTGAATTCAGACAGAAGTAAAATTGTGTCCAGAGTAGAGACTGCATGTGTATGTGCGTTGACAGGCCAAAAATGAAAGGAACTACCACATCTTTTATGAGATGTTGGCTGGACTCCCCATTCACCAAAGACGAGTCTTCTATCTGCAGGAAGCTGAAACCTATTACTATCTGAACCAAGTAAGCTACAAACATGCATCCATTTATTTTCTGCTGCGTACTGTATACAAATGTGGAAGGAAATGCTTTTTGTCGACATTGCATTGACTTTTTTTTGACATTCATTTAGCTGAGATTTACATTTACCTCATACATTTACATGAGTGTCCATAACCTAACACTAACCTTAACCATACAACATGGTTTCACCTAAAAAAAGTAATGATTTACTTTCTGGAGATCTGCTAAGTAAATTATTTGAGCGTCTGAGGAAATATATACAGGTCCTTTCAGAATGAAGCATAATTCACTTTATTTACAGCAGAGAGAAACAATTGATTCAATGGATCCACACTGGTTAAGCTACGGCATTCCCCCTTCTCTAAATGATCATCTCCAATATTTCAGGGCGGTAACTGTCAGATCGAGGGGAAAGAAGATGGGGAGGATTTCAGGCGGTTGCAGAGTGCCATGGAGATTCTCAGCTTCAGCCCTGAGGACCAGAGCAGTGTGTTCAGAGTGCTGTCCTCAATACTGCACCTGGGCAATGTCTTCTTCCATAGACTGGAGGTAATTTACAAACATACACAAAATAAAATAAAAACATTTGATGTGAAGGAAATATCTTAACCTTTAATGTAATTTTATGCAAACTATTGGATGAGCTTTAGGAATATTGCTATTGACAAATTCCACATATAATTATAAATGATAAAATGCACCCATTGACAAAAGATGCAGTGCAACTCTGCAAGGAGTTATCTCATTTAATTATATCAATGGTTACCTGTGTGGTCTGATTAGGCACTGTGTTTTCCCACAGAAGTGTGTTAAATTGCTTGGGAAAGGGTTACGGTTAAGGATGATCGTTTCAACAAATAGCCCACCATTTGCTGTATCTTTAGTGACAAATCCAGGTTCTGTTTGGGATCCAGCAATGATCAGGTTTGAGAATGGTGAGCCTTCAATTGTGAATTTGCTGTGGAATGGCACACTGCCCCAGCTGCTGATATGATGATCTGAGGAGCCATTGCATACGAAAGTCAGTCACCCCTAGTGACATTAACAGCTCAGCGATAATTGCAGGACATCCTGTAGCCACATGTTTTGCCTCAAGTGGCAGGTCATCCAACTGGCCTTTTCAGCAGGATAATGCTCTCCCACACACAACAGGAGTTTCCAGTAATGGCGCTGCCAGATTTGAACAATTCCTTGGCCTGCCCGTCACCAAATTTATAGGACCAGCTGGGACAGCAGCTTCTGCCACCTACCAGTGTTCAGGATCTACAAGCCCAGTAGCTGCATCTGTGGGCAAACGTGTTGCAGGATGCCGTATGGAACCTGTACACCTCCATGTCTAACTGCATCAAACCAAAATCATAACTGTGTCAACAGCAGGGTACTAGACTCTCTTTCAATTGTAGAGTTATCCCCAATTAAATTATCCTTTCATTCTAATATTGTAATCACTTATATGTGTCATCATTACATTCACACAAGGAAAGAGTTATTAGATTACCACAAATTGTTTGTTGCATCTTTTTGTTTTTGCCAATGGGTGTATGATAAAATTCAGCAAAAATGGAGATGCAAGGTTTGGTTCTGACAATAAAGTATTCTCTCTCTCTCTCTCTCTCTCTCTCTCTCTCTCTCTCTCTCTCTCTCTCTCTCTCTCTCTCTCTCTCTCTCTCTCTCAGACAGAGGTGCAGGAGACTGCGGGGGTCGTAAGTGCTCAGGAGATCCGTGTTGTGGCCGAACTGCTTCAAATTTCTCCAGAGGGACTTCAGAAAGCCATCACCTACAAAGTCACGGTATGTTATACATCCTAGGGCTAGGACTATGGCCCTTTGATTACATGTGTACGTGTGTAGCCACCGGACCCTTGTTGTGGGAGTCAAGAACTAAGGTGTTTTTGTCATTCCTCTGGTGCACATGCACTTGCCCATTTGTAAAGTCTGTGGTGAAGTATGACACCTTTGACAGTACTTTGTGTTTGTGTGGTTTTTACATCGCTCTGTACATGTCCCTCATGTCACTTCTGTATGTGTTGTCACTTTCTTCTTAGAGCCTGTGGCAAAGTTAGTCCAGTACACTGGAAAAGCATTTGTACACTGCCCTCGCTCTGTAAAAAAGAGTGTCTCTCCCTCTGTTGCCAACTGAGAAACCACATTTAGAGACGTTTGAGAACAGAGCATGTCTATCATGGACCTTGAGCTATTATGTTATGTCTATGTTTTTTATTTTGTGCATGCTTCCAATGTTAAACACACGCATGGCGTTAACAACAGCAAAATACATTTCTGGGGTTAACTCAGTTACAGATGTAGGTCAATTCCCTTTTTCAGAGCTGATTCTCATTTTTGTGGAACATTTCAGCTTGACAACATCTGGATGGAAACATGGGTGCTATCTGTCAGCTCATCACACTCTTCATAACACACACACTCATACACACACACACTCAGATGCACATTAACGGTAACTTCATAACCACTGATGAGAGAAGAGATCAGATGCCCCAACTTACTCTGGAAAACCAAACAAAGAAAAAGAATAAGAGCTTTAAATGACACTGAAGCTTTCATCTAAATGGACTCCAGTAACTAAGCCTAATTACTCAGGCCTGTGATACAGAGTCCTCTGTAACTCAATCAGGGGTTGCTCAAAGACTTGAGTAATGCTGGCTTCAGGAACTTATCATTTTATCACACAGAGACATCAGTGGACCAAGAATATTAAACTTCTTTAAAATCGTATTACGCATTTGAGAAGGTCAGTTGGTATATTATTATCTATTTGAAAGGATCCCTTCATTAGGTTCTCTAAAGAACAATTAGCTAATGAAGTACAGTGTGTTCGTCTACTCAAGACTGTTTACAATGTTTGTAGTAATTGTGTATGTGGCTTTCATATAAGGTTATTAGAAAAGCTTGCCAAAACAATCTGGAGCAGCAGCATATTAACATCAGCAAAGGTTAGATAGGTATACACCCCTCCCAGCAGTGGGTCAGTGGAATATATATATATATATATATATATATATAATAAAAAAATAATAATTAACTATTAAAGTCCAAGTCAATGATTCTGGGGAACTACGGTTCTCTCTGGTTTGTATACAATTAGAAGCTGCACATGGAGTTTTATGGTAGAGTTGTAAGTTATTCACTGGAATTACCACAGAAACTCATTTGTAACTCGAGTTGCTCGATCTTAAGTAAAATAAAACAACACTGCCCACCCATGGAGCAGGAATAGAGCAATATTGTCATTTTGGTTCCTGATTGTCAACGTTTGGAGGTCTCTTTGCTGCTTGTCTGCCGTGAGCACACAGAGAGAACGCATTTGGAACGAGACCCATTGTTTTTTACTCGTTTAGTGACTTTAGGGTTTCATAAACAATTCAGTTTGTTTCCAGTGTGCAAACAGACTGAGCTAGAACTAGAGCAATGTGAGGAAACACCTTCTGAATTTCATAAAAAGGGTTTTTTTGACTAATATTTGTGCACTTCACCTTTAAAGACTTTATTTTATAAAATATTTGAAAATAAGAAAAGTCACAGGTGTATTATTTCTTAGTTTAAGTTGAAAGTACAGTATTTAGTGTGTGTGTGTGCGTGTGTCTGTGTGTGTCAGTGTGTGTCAGTGTGTCATGCTGAGTGTCCCGTTCATTTAATAAATAAGGCTCGGCCGAGGCCACGGGTTTTGGGTTTACACCTCTATCAGTCTGAATCAACTATCACCTAAACCTGTATCAGTTCCACAGGCTGTGTGTGTGTGTGTGTGTGTGTGTGTGTGTGTGTGTGTGTGTGTGTGCATGGCTGATTTGTAATCTAGGCTAAACTTCCACATGTGGGTCAGGGTTGCCTACTAAACTGTAAATGAAAAATGCTGTGCCCACTCTTTTTATTGTTCTGTTTTTATTTGTACTTCTAAGAACTTAATACCACTGTATATTTACTATTCACTGACATGCTTTATTTACAGGATGCAATGAAAGAGAAGATCTACACTCCTCTGACTGTGGAGAGTGCTGTTGATGCCAGGTAAGCCCACCTATCTTCATTATTCACATGTGCAAATATCCACTGGTATTTATGTCATCCTTTCAATCTGAGACTATAAATAAGAGCATGCGACTGATGTTCTCACTGCTCCAAATGACCCCCTACTCTATTCCCTACATTCCTCACTATGTGGTGCACAATATAGTCAAACAGTCACACCCCAGTAGGAATATATGGAACAGCTAGCAATCTGGTCAAGGTAGCTACTTGCAAGACCTAAAACCAAATGTTATCTGAAGACGGAATCAAAATATTGTTGAGAGAAAATGTATTGAATTTTATATGATTAATGATAAAGCTGGTCTTCAAAATATTTTTGAGGGAGTGTAAATGACAGTGTATTTTTTTATGACCACAGTTGATTTTTCAATTACTGTAGAGGCAAAGTAACTTTATAAAAGAATACCTCTGTAATGAACACTTATATATAGCTATCCACAAATACAGTACAGCATGTGGATAAAAAAGCACTTTATTTTCTAGTGGTTACTGGTGGTACTGCAACATGAAGTGACCAAAGAAATAAAACTCTTCAATGTTAGATGACAGTGCCAAGTTAGAGTCCTGATGAATTTGTACGTGTCATCATGCCAATTGTCTAGATGGCTATAGCTCTTAATTTACCCACTGAACAAGCCATCATTGAAACCATTGTCATCACCCCCATAGATTTGGCAGGAGCCCTTACTGGACTCTAATGTGGGCCAAAGGTCCCCCCCAATATGGGATTACTTAAATCATGAGAAGTAGAAAATTAAACCAACTTCTGTGATTGCACTTGACTGAAGGATCACTGATGTTCAGATATTGAGTTGTGGATCGATCTCAATACACTTGGTGGTGTAAATATATCATGTACAACTGTGTTGAGAGTTGTCCACCTGTCAACAATATTCAAACAAACGAGGTTCTGTGGCAGAACTTGACTAAGACAATAGACTGAATAATACAAACTGTGAATGAGCTGCACAATTGAGTGGGAACATGCAAATGGACAGAGATTTACAGTGCACCAGCCCCCTAATGATTCCGTATAATGCATTAATAATGACTCATCTTATTAGATAATGGCTTTTTTATTGACCTTTTATATAGAGATGCTGTTGCCAAGATCCTTTATTCCCTGCTCTTTTGTTGGCTAACGGAGCGGATCAATGGTCGTGTTTACCCCAGGAACGAGGCACTATCCATATCCATACTGGATATATATGGGTTTGAGGTACACGAACAAGCACATGAACACATTATATTAATACAAGCAGCTTCACAAGAAAAATATAAAAATATAATTTTAATATATGTTTTTTGTATTCGTTAAGGAGTTAGCAGTCAACAGCTTTGAGCAGCTCTGCATCAACTACGCCAATGAGACCCTCCAGTACTTCTTCACCAAAATCATACTAAAGCAAGAACAGGTGGGTGTGCACATACTTTGGAAACATAAGAAGATACTATACAGGGGGTCCTCAACTTACGACATTGTTCTGTTCCTACGTCGTGTTGTAAACCGATTTTCGGTGTAAGTCAAAACATACGTACATACTGTATGTATGTATGTTTCAACATTACGGTACGTAAATACTGATTGGTTGAGAACCGTTTTAAAGCGTGCTTTATTTCGGGATAACAGCACAGGTTATCCACAACCACTGTATCAGTCCGCTGAACACCATTGGTAAGAACTTTCTACGCTACAGCTGAGCTGTCGTTATCACATTTTTCAACACTACAGTGCCTTGCCAAAGTATTCAGCCCCCTTGAACTTTTCAAACTTTTGCCACATTTCAGGCTTCAAACATAAATATAACATAAAATTTAAATTTTTTGTGAAGAATCAACAACAAGTGGGACACAATCGTGAAGTCGAATGAAATTTATTGGATGAGTAGTACACTGCACAAATCTGGCCTTTATGGAAGAGTGGCAAGAAGAAAGCCATTTCTCAAAGCTATCCATAAAAAGTCTTGTTTAAAGTTTGCCACAAGCCACTGGGAGACCCACCAAACATGTGGAAGAAGATACTCTTCTTTTGGCCACATTGCAAAACGATACGTTTGGCGTAAAAGCAACACAGCTCATCACCCTGAACACACCATCCCCACTGTCAAACATGGTGGTGGCAGCATCATGGTTTGGGCCTGCTTTTCGTCAAGGACAGGGAAGATGGTCAAAATTGATGGGAAGTTGGATAGGGCCAAATACAGGACCATTCTGGAAGAAAACCTGTTGGAGTCTTGCAAGAGACCTGAGACTGGGACGGAGATTTATCTTCCAACAAGACAATAATCCAAAACAAAGCCAAAACTACAATGGGATGGTTCACAAATAAACGTATCCAGGTGCTGGAATGGCCAAGTCAAAGTCCAGACCTGAATCCAGTCGAGAATCTGTGGAAAGAGCTGAAGACTGCTGTTCACAAACGCTCTCCATCCAACCTCACTGAGCTCGAGCTGTTCTGCAAGGAAGAATGGGTAAGAATTTCAGTCTCTCGATGTGCAAAACTGATAGAGACATACCCCAAGCGACTTGCAGCTATAATTGCAGCAAAAGGTGGCGCTACAAAGTGTTAACGCAAGGTGGCTGAATAATACTGCACGCCCAACTTTTCAGTTTTTTATTTGTTAAAAAAGTTTGACACATCCAATAAATTTCATTCCACTTCACGACTGTGTCCCACTTGTTTTTGATTCTTTACAAAAAATTACAATTTTATATCTTTATGTTTGAAGCCTGAAATATGGCAAAAGGTTGAAAAGTTCAAGGGGGCCGAATACTTTCGCAAGGCACTGTAAATTAGCTTCAGTTCATGTTCAGTTCAGTGACTGCAGTGCAGTAGAGTTCGTTACTGTGACGTAGAAACAAGCTACTTGTTGAGGAACTATAATTTGGTGGAAGGATTTTCTCATTTCATAAACATTTTTGACACCACTTTCACAGCTACTTTTATATATTTCACGATTTATTACCTGAACTGTTGTATAAAAGCTATTGAACACTTTTAGTCATGTGTTATCATGAAATAAAAGCACGGCTGGGATAGACTACGGGACGCGCCGCATCACAGCTGTGCTGCTATTTCATGATAACACACTCCCTCTCGTGTTCTATTAATTAAATACACCAAATGGCTTACTAACATAGGCCATAAATCTAATGTGAATTAAAGTATATTTCCAAAGAATTTCCAGTTTATGGGCGCTGTTGGAAGACAAAAAGTCTTGTTTTTTAGTTACTTTTGTATCTCCCTCTCTCTTTTCGTCACCGAAAAACGTACAGACAGCTTTAGAGTTGTTCTCATGGAAACAACAACTGCCCATTGGCATCTATATAAAATTAGAAGTGTTACATAAGTTTTCAAGTATTCTTTTTGTGTGTGTGTAATAAATACTGTATATTATGTGTCATGGTGGCTGTTGTGTAGTATTTAAAGTGACATTTGTCATTTTATTTAATTGTTTTTGAACGCTACAAATGAAGTATTAGTTCACTATGGTCATTATCGTAAACATTAAAATAGCAGTTTTTAAACAGTGTAAACCAAAACCTACACATATTTTTGGAACAGAACAAACCAATGCACATGTTTTGCAGCGCTTTTTTACCTGATGGAACTCATAACAAATGCAGTGACCAATATATCATTTTGCCAAAAAAATTACATTTTTAAGTTATTTTTAGTTGAATAATATGACAATTTCATTTTTAATGCTATGCAGCAGTTACCATAAATTGTCAATAGAGTTGAAGAATGTTTGAATTTCGAATTTGAATTCTATGTTACACAAAAAATGCTTTAAAATCTCTGTTAAAATGTTTTTAAATGTATACATTTAATAAGTGTGTTTTGAATCGAGACGTTCTAGGAATCATTTCAAACTACCTGTCTATAGTAAATCAACTGTAACAGATAAGGTTGGGTTTAAAATTAGATTTAAAATATTAAACCTTGAACATTTGACCCGGATGTGTTAAAGAAATGACACAGCTGCAAATGAATGTGTATTTTACTTCTGCACACCGAACACACCCTGCGACTCTGCAGGAGGAGTACATACGAGAACAGATCGGATGGAGAGAATTCACCTTCACAGACAACCAGACTTGTATAGACCTCATCGCTGCAAAGCCTCATGGGATATTCCGCATCCTTGATGACCAGAGCTGCTTTCCTCAGGTGATCCCTTTATCTAAAGTCTCTGTTCGTCTTCACACACACAGGAACAGTCAGCTTTAGACTTCAGTGCACATTAAAGTACATTTGTCATATTAACAAAAATGTTGGGTCCCTGTTGAAAGAACAATCATTGTAGATTTGCTGAGTGAAAAGTTAACACATTGTTTACAACTGTATATTAAATACACAACAACATTTTCATTTTTATTTTCATTTAAAGATTCTGGATCCTGTCTAACATCTTAAATTTTGGGACAACTAATATTCATTTGTAAATAAATAAGCATATATTTAATATATTAATTGTTAATTTTATATATTCATTATTAAAAATGTATGGAGCAAACCAGCTATGGTTATTATTTAATATATGCCTTTTAGTAGTTATATATACGGCCAGCACAGTGGTGCAGCAGGTAGTGTCGCAGTCACACAGCTCCAGGGGCCTGGAGGTTGTGGGTTTGAGTCCTGCTCCGGGTGACTGTCTGTGAGGAGTGTGGTGTGTTCTCTCTGTGTCTGCATGGGTTTCCTCCGGGTGACTGTCTGTGAGGAGTGTGGTGTGTTCTCTCTGTGTCTGTGTGGGTTTCCTCCCATGCTCCAAAAACACACATTGGTAGATGGATTGGCGACTCCAAAGTGTCTGTGTGTGTGTTGCCCTGTGAAGGACTGGCACCTCCTATATATAGCTATATATTTTTATTTTTATTTTTTTTCTCATGATTATTTTTTCTTCAATATGAAATAATTACTTTTCTATACCATTTGTGTTTCTGTACTTTTGTGAAAAGCTGAGGTGTCACCACGCATTGTGCAGGCAAAGCCTTTAGTTACCATTCATCTCTCTTTCTTGTGGTAGGCCACTGACCACACCTTCCTTCAGAAGTGCCACTATCACCATGGCAACAATCCCCTATACTCCAGGCCAAAAATGCCACTGCCAGAGTTCACGGTGAAGCACTACGCCGGAAGAGTGACTTATCAGGTACAAATAATACAATTAGAGTGGCAGATTATTAACAGCAATGGTCTGTATTCTCTACAATACATTATCTTACACTGTCTGTATAGTACAATTTTATAAACATACACAGTGAGCACTGTTCAAGCCTTTCCAATTTATTCCAGTTGTCAGCATGGCTATGGGTGTCTAAACTCCATTGGCCATATACTGCACATATAAGTCGTCTGCACTCAGAAATGTAAAAGGATCATTCAGAAGCTCAATAAGCAGAGAATTATCTGAGTAAAAAAAGCCAGAATATGCACAAGAAAAAGTGTGTTAATTATAAAGTACATCTTTGAGTGCTTCTGACACTTTGGGGTTTTCTAGTTATCACCCCTTTTATCCAGATATCACCCCAGAGTACAGTCATAATTACAGCTGTTATACGGTGTAAGCTCTGTTACTCAGCTCTTCTGCATTATATCTGGTTTTGTAGGTCCATAAGTTTTTGGATAAGAATTATGATCAGGTTCGACAGGAGGTCTTGGATCTGTTCATTCAGAGCCACAACAGGGTGAGTGTGTGTAATGTTTGCAGCAGATCTGATGTATGTGTGTGTAGATGTGTAGTAGTTCTGTCTCTACATTGCTCTCAGGCTCTTTGACACTGAGATTTATCAGTTAGGTCACATGTCATGGCAAAACGACAACTAACACTGAAGAGAAACTGGGGTAACATCAACATAGGACAGTTGTATGATTAATTAAAGCAACACTAGGTAGTATTTTATCTTAAAATTACACATTCAAACACTTGGGATGCTCCAGTGCCCTGTAATAGGGAGAATAGAGCATCTGTTATTGCTACTCCTTGCTCAGCACTGTAGGAACAGCACTATGTAACTTTTGAATGATGGTAGGATTTTGTGTTGTAAACGTGAATTGCACTCTGCAACTGTAGGGGGAGCCCAGGAGCAAAAATACCAAATCATACCTAGTGCTGCTTTAAGAAAAGTTACTTTGAGCATTTGCATTCTTTATGTCTTTATGTTTTTAATGTGTGTGTGTGTGTGTGTGTGTGTGTGTGTGTGTGTATGCAGATGGTTTCCAATCTCTTCATAAAGCACTCTGAGTCACTGAATCAGCAGAAAGGGGGAATGAGGAGAGACAGCACAGTGACCCGGCGATATCAGCCCTCCACCGTTGCTGCTAAGTTCCAGCAGTCTCTACAGGAGCTCCTGGACAAGATGGAGAGGTCAGACTCACACACAAACACACCACTAATGTGTACTATGGCGGCATGTTGGAGCAGCAGGTGGTGTTGCAGTCACACAGCTCCAGGGACCTGGAGGCTGTGGGTTCGACTCCCGCTCTGGGTGACTGTCTGTGAGGAGGTGTGTTGTCCATGTGGGTTTCCTCCCACGCTCCAAAACACACGTTGATAGGTGGATTGGCGACTCAGAATTGTCCGTAGGTGTCAGTGTGTGTTGCCCTGTGAAGGACTGGCGCCCCCTCCAGTGTGTGTTCATGCCTTGCGCCCAATGATTCCGGGTAGGCTCCGGACCCACCGCGACCCTGAACTATAATATAAATACAATAATGCACTGTAGTCATTGAAACCTAAAGCCAGGACAGATCCTACAGCACAAACGGATTAAGAAATCTACCCTTTTCCCTCAAATGTAGTCAATCACTAAACACAGGTTTGTGGGCTGAAGGTTGCTTCATGAGTTTTGGACAAAATTTGAGATACAAAAATGACTGCTACTGATGTTGTAGCTATTAACGATAAGCAATTACCTTGCAGCTCCACTACAGAACTCAAGGAGCAAACATCAGACACCAGTGAATGTTTTGGCTGATCAACACCTATTTTAGTTAAAAAGAAAACTACAGTACATAGATTTGATGCTTTTGTAGCACTATACCCTTAACTTACATGTCATGGTCAATTGTTGTGTCTTATCTTGCGTCCCCTAGGTGTAACCCGTTTTTTGTGCGATGCATAAAGCCAAATAATAATAAGGTAAGTGCCGTTTACTTCGTTATTTTCTACATTGTTTTTCTATGTCTTTGTATGTCTTGTGTTCAGAAAAAAGATCATGCAAAAAAATAGTCATAATCCACCAGCTAACAGATGTTTAATACTTAAAAATGGGAAAGGAGTAGCTCTACTGACATCGGAGAACTCTGAAAAAGAGTCTCCCAGTCATTTTTCAGCCATCGAACATATATTTATAATCGGAAATGTATTTGGTCAAAGCCTGGAGAATCAGAGAACAATAGATACATGTGTAAATTATTAGCATTGTTAACAACTTCAATCATAGACAATCATAGTTTACATCTGGTTTACATCTGTAACTGTTAAAGAACTCATTAGGATTTTGTCTCAATGGTATAACTAGTTGTTCAAATGGCTTTGAGTTTACAACGATGTGTGATCTCTCATAGACACCTGCTGTACTTTAGGCAGGTTACCCCTCAGGCATTTGAACACCAAGCAAAAGTAAATCAAATTACAAAGAAAACAGAACAAGATCTGAGCATGATTTGCATTTGCATAGTTGTTAAACTCATTGAACAAAATAATTCCACACAATCTTCCTAGAATTTTAGCCAAAATTTCAGGCTAACATCACAGAAATCCTGTTTAAGGAATGATGCTGCTGGACCATGTTAGAGGGGATAGCTTTATGATTTTACTTTTTTTTTCCCCATGTCTTATACTGCCTGTAAGTCTTAGAATATGCTACAACACTCCTTGTAAATTCAGTATAAGTGGGCGGAGCTAAAACTTAACAGATTATAATTAATAATGATAATAATAATAGTAATAATGGGCGGCACGGTGGCGCAGCAGGTAGTGTTGCAGTCACACAGCTCCAGGGACCTTTAGGTTGTGGGTTCGATTCCCACTCCGGGTGACTGTCTGTGAGGAGTGTGGTGTGTTCTCCCTGTGTCTGCGTGGGTTTCCTCTGGGTGACTGTCTGTGAGGAGTGTGGTGTGTTCTCTCTGTGTCTGCGTGGGTTTCCTCCGGGTGACTGTCTGTGAGGAGTGTGGTGTGTTCTCCCTGTGTCTGCGTGGGTTTCCTCTGGGTGCTCCGGTTACCTCCCACAGTCCAAAAACACACGTTGGTAGGTTGATTGGCAACTCAAAAGTGACCGTAGGTGTGAGTGAATGTGTGTGTGTCTGTGTTGCCCTGTGAAGGACTGGCGCCCCCTCCAGGGTGTATTCCCACCTGAATTGGATAAGCGCTTACAGATAATGGATCTGTGGAGCAGTGACTTAAAAGAAGGTAAAGTTGTGAAGAGTAGGAGGAAGAGAATTCCAAAGTTTAAGGGCAGCAGCACTGAAAGATCTGCCATCCAGGATAGAAAGTTCTGTTGAGGGGACAGTAAAGGGACCAGAGTTGGAGGAGTAGAGAATGCAGGAAGGACAATACAAAGAAATTATATCAGACAGATATGAAGGAGACAGACCATGTAGAGCCTTGAAGTTGAGAAGAAGGATATCACATTGAATCCTAAGCTCAGCAGTAAGCCAATGCAGCTGCTGGAGAACAGGTGTAATATGTGCTGTACGCTTGGTGTAAGGAAGAACCCCAGCTGTGGAATTCTGGATATATTGAAGATGATTTAACGGGTTGAGGCAGTTATGCGTTTGTTTATTTGTATTCACACATTACTTGCATTTTAGGAACCAGGTTTATTTGAACTCGACTTGGTGGCACACCAGCTCAGATATTCAGGGATCATGGATGCCATCCAAATACGGAAAGAAGGGTACCCGGTCCGAGTGCCTTTCCATAAATTCTTAGACAGGTAAAAGCACAGCCAAGCGATTTCAGCCACACTACTTTCACATATTTAGTTTTGTACTAACTATGAACTAACTCATAGGTATAAAGCTCTGCTAGGACTGAAGAAACCCCCGCCTCCAGATGGAGATAACTGTGCTCTTATGTTAACCAAGCTCTGTCCAATTAAAAAAGGAGATTATCAAGTGGGTGTGTCCAAGGTGAGTGCTATATTACTATAAAACTTATTATTCATTGTTTTATAGCATCATAATTCATCACATTTTATTAATAATTTGTGGTTTTGTGAAGTAAATTAAAGAACCCTGTTATTTATTTGTATTATTTCCAAATTAAATCAAGTTTAAAATGGCATGATGTTAATGGGATACATTTGAAGTTCTCTGAGGATGTAGTGGACCTCTTATTTGGGAAGATTATGTTGTCGTTATGATTTAAAAAGGACAAACACAATTGTTTAAAATAAATAAATGTCTCTACCCACCCACTAACCCTGAATAAATGAAAACTTGTATTGTAATTCATATTCTCTGACCATCAAAGCGTGTAAAAGAAGGACCTGTTAACCCCACTGTGTTTGGATGTTGTGCTCTCAGCTCTTTTTAAAGGAGGATGTGTATCAGCTGTTGGAGAGTAAGAGGGATCGTGTGAGGCATTTGGCCGCGCTGACGTTACAGCGATACGTTCGTATGTTCTTCGTCCGTAAACAGTTCATAAAGTTCCGGCTGGATATGACTAAGCTTCAGGCCCACTGCCGAGGCTTCCTCGCCAGGTACAGTACAGCTCCCAGCAGAGCCTCAATGTTCACGGTGATTAATCCAGTTAAGCTGAATTTTAAATGACATTTTTAACGGCACACTCCCTACATAAGTGCCATGTAAATGTGTGTTGTTATGGTATCAGGCAGGGGACATGAATAGGCGGGTAACTGATAATCTATTAATAAGTGCTTTTTAAGCTTGAACACGGTGTTTTAAAATGTATAAAAGCTCATTTGGGACACTTTCGGGACGACAGTGTTGTGTGAGGTAAAAACCAGAAACTACCGTTACCGTTTGAAATATTTTCATGAAGCTGAACACGAAGTCCCGCCCTTCAGCGATAAGAGCCAATCAGATTGCTGTTAACGGATAAAGCCCTGTCCTTCAACATAAATAGCCAATCAGACAGCTATTACCGCGTAAAGTCTCGCCCTCCAGCGATTAAAGTCAGATTGCTGGTTATGAACAAACAGTAAAGTTATTAGAGATTTTATTTAAAATTTGCATTTTTTTCAAAATCATTGTTTTATTTGTAAATTTTACTTGAAATGAAATAACAAAAATATTTGTTATTTATAATTATTTATAAATCATTTGGAAATATGCTGAAATGTAATTGAAAGTGTAATTTGATTAAACATTGAGTTGTTAACTACATGAAATGTTGCTATATCTACAAGACTACTACAGATATGCAGGATATGGCACTGATCATAATGCAAGTTATACATTATGTTCCGGACTTTGGCTTGTTCCGGACCTATGCCACTCATTGGCCGCTCTAAGACACACCTACCTCAATGGTCCATTTTGTAGATGTAAAGTCAGAGACAGTATCTGTTTGTGTTTCATCAGTGGACACAAGATGCTGTCAGTAGGATATTTATGATTGTTGGACTATTCTCAATCCAGCAGTGACACATTAAAAACTCCAGCAGCACTGCTGTGTCTGATCCTCTTGTAACAGCGCAGTATACGATAATCCACCACCAACAAATCATACCTGCTCTGTGGGGGTCCTTTGAAGGTCCTGACCATTGAGGAAAAAGATTGAGAGGGCTAACAAAGTATGCAGAGCAATAGATGGACAAAGCGCACCTGTGTTGTCAGTAGAGCAGAGAAAAAGGCCAAACATGGAGGTCATTTTAATGGCCTCTCTTCATCATCCATGATTACGCAGGACGGTGTTGGCTAATGTGAGGACTTCTCTTTAGGATTATCAAATAAAGGGAGATCTAGCTAGTGGGCCATATTGGCAAGAACTAAATTAATAAGATATGGATTTAAAAAAATGTACATATGCTAAATGTTCATGAATCCTTTTTTTATATTTTTGTAACCTTCAAAATCTCTCTCCACTGATGTTTAGGCGACAGTTTCTTCGGATGCGTGTGAACTTGATCAGGTTACGCTCCATGATTCAGCTCACTGTCAACCGCCAGCGCTATGTCAGGGTACGTTGTCTGTCATCAGTGTAAGCTTGTTTGAGATGTGTTACCTCACTCATACTGGTACATCACAATAATTAAGAATCAACAATGAATGAAAACAATACAGAAATGAACTGTTTTAAAACATGGTTAACCTCTTCGTAAGGTTCATGTAGAACCTTTCCTTTGATTCTTCAGAGCTCCATACCTTCTGTAGTTGGGAAGCAGTTAAGACAGAATTAATACAGAATACGAGAACAGTGGATAGAGTTAAAACAGCAATAGCACTATGTACGAAGTCACTCTTGCAATAACTTACTGACAGTTTAACTGAAACAAAATGTACTTTTTCCTAATTAAGTGTATATAATATATTTATTTTTTCCACTCTGGAAGTTGAAAGAGATTTGCTCCTTTTGAATACAATCTTTTGTTTTTTTTCTCTTCCCTGTTAAAAGTTTCTAATCTCTGAAGACGATATGATTGAAAATGTTCCAAATGTCGCTAATGAGTCATGGATCTAATTCCACTGACTGCCTCATTAGACTGATGAGTCCTGATTGTTTGTATTTACACTCATTTCCACTAAAAATAAAAAAAGGAGTTGTTGGAATCAAATAAAACTTTACATGTGTAATATAAAGGTAATGATGATGTATGTTGGTGTAAAGGGATATTTATTTGGTTGTGCAGTGGAAAAGAGGGTCTAGTCCCCTGTTGAGCCCTTTATACATGATGAGATAGTGTTGGGCGTGGAGGTATAAATGTTCTTTATGGCATCCTGTGGTACAGTTGCCCACAGATGTTGCAGCTGGGCCTGTAGATCCTGCACAGTTCTAGGTTGCAGAAGCTGGAAACCCTGCCAGTCCCATAAATGCCCTATTGGCGAGACATCTGCTGACCAGGCAGGCCTAAGTAACATTGCAATACGGCAGAAACATGTGTGCGAGTGGGCAAAATGTTTTTGAGTGCAGTGTCTAGCAGTCAACAAGATCTCACGAAGAAGTAGCCTCTAAGAGCCATTTATAGGGAAGAGTTGGAAGCAGTTTTACACTCCTGTGTCTAATTAGACCACACATGTAATCATTAACATCTGCCTGAGACAGTACTGCAGCAGTTTGGGAGCATTACATTTATAGTCAATTTTTCTTTGTGTTTGTCTCAGGATAATCTTCTCTTGGTCAGGAGGGCAGAGGAGGAGAGGAGAAGACTGGAAGCAGTAAAAAAAATAATACCCCTCATACACACATGTAGTTGATTCTTTAGTTTTTCATCAGCGCTACTGAGCTATTGTAGTAATGTAACTGTAATAATCTGCAATAAAACTGTAATAATCACAAACATGTCTCAGCAACATAATCATAAATAGATTTACTATCATGCCATATCACCCTGTATAATTTACCATCATGTATTAGCTACGATAGTCTTATCATTTCAAAACGACTACAGATTTTCTTGCTTGACACTGTACACACTTCTATAACTATATATAGATATAGTACCATACTTTGCTTTAGGGTTCTTGGGGAATATATAATCGCTTTAATCTGTGCTCTTTTTCTCCTCAACACAGGAGCGAGCCAGTCGAGAGGTGGTTAATGTGTCCCAGTTAGTGATCCCTGCTGAGTTGGGAGGACTACTGCAGGCCACTGCAGGTCATTCCCTCATTTCTGTGCTCCTCCCCTTGTGAAAAACAGTATATTTACATTGTGTTGATGTACTACATTTGTGTTGTTTTGGAATCTTTAATTTGGATTAAATCACTAGTAATAGGTCATTTAAAATATATACTTTCCACTTATAATACACTGAGTATATTATTCAAATGTTAATTTTGACCCTCTTCTAATACAATTTAAATATATTTGCATGAAAAGTGTAGCACTTTTTTGTGTTAATGCTTCATTTTATTAGTGACTTTTATGTTGACATGTGCTGTTTGTTCAACATAAAACATAAAAACATTTATTTTTGTTTTATATTTTATTAATAACATAAGCACACTTTTAATTTGGAATTAGACTTCAGTCAGACAGCTCAGCTCAGAGATTTATATTGGAACTATAATAGAAAACTGGTGAAAATAACATATGATTAGTATGTAATTTATTTAAATTACATTTACATGTTTGCAGTGATAAGTACACAGCAGTGGGTCAAATATAACCTAAGTACATAAGTATTTTTTTTACAGTATAACAATTTAAGTGAGGTTTTTGTTTGTTTGTTTAAATAAGTGTCATCACTGTGATAATTATATTAAAGTCTCGAACTCAGGAACAGGTCCAACGAAAAATCCCAACTTTAAATAGAGAATAAATACATTAGTAAAAAAAGGCACATATAATGAAGGAAATGCAGTTATATCTTGGTACAGAGTGTTGTTGTGACTTTATTTAAATATGTTCATATCAGATATATATCTGAAACATATCATATTTACCTGTAGTTTTTATTTATATCACTGTGTGTTTGTATATTGGTCTTTATGTGTCTGTGTATATTTTGTAGGTGGTAGGGAGCTGCATTCAGAGTGTTTGGCTTTGGTCCAGGCTCCAAGAGTACAGGTCGATACTCAGCTCACTCTCCCTCTGGATATCAACAACCATCTAATGACCAAATACATTCGCTCCAACTTCAGAGTAAGAATTCTAATTCAAACACACACACACAGATATACACCCATGGTTGTATCACTTTTAAACTACAGCTTCAGAATCATTGTGACGTTTCACTGAGCTGTAATTGGGCAGCACTTCAGAAACTGCACTATGTAACATCTGGAAGCAGGTGGGAAACCACAGTCCCTGATTTCAGGACGGTGTTTTAAAAGTAAATTACACACTTCAGCTGTAGGGAACACTCAGAAACACAAATACCGACCCTTACGTAATCTTGCTTAAGTGCCCAATATGTGTTTACAGGAACTGGAGTTTGGGATGTTAACAGCACCTCTTCAAGCTCCTCTGACTCGCCTAGGGGACGACTTAAAGCAAGACGCTCTGGATGTTTTCTTATTGGTAAGTTAAATCTTCTGTGAAGGCCATGTTTGTCATTTCAACTCCAGTTATGATACACCAGAAACAGCCGTTATTCATTTTTACACAAATTTCCAACCTCAGTTTCTACTGGGGCTTTAAGATTGATAAATGTAAATGAGCTCTGTTCTGATTAGGGGTGCAGAGTGGTGGAAAATGACTGATATATTTACAGAAAATTACTGGTAACTTTCCATGGGAACTTTAGCTCAGGAACTTTGGAAATATTCCAAAATGTAAATTTTCCATGGGAATTTTGGGAATTTATTGAAACAAATAGGAAATGTTGGATAATTTATAGGAACTATTTCATACACTTTCATCAATGTACCTTTTTTTTGGTCAACAGCTGACATGAAGGCACAACAATACAGATAATATGACATATGTGATGTCATGGTTGATACAAGTGGCATTCTTCTGTTGAATAAAATGACAAAGTTTAAAAACACTAACGCTTCAAAAAGTTATAATAAGTATTAATTCTTGGTTACAGAAACCCGTTGAGGCAAAAAATATAGGTTGCTATCCGATGCTAACCCAAGCTAACCTCTTGCTAGCCTGCTAGCCTTGGTAAACTAGTCTCTTAAATTAAATTGCTATTTAAGCTTTTACCAGATAGGAAGCAAGTGTGAGATTACACCTTGATTTAATAGTTGCTTAAGTGTTTCAATGCTATTACTGTCAATGAAAATATGAACCTCGTCAGAACTTATCTGTCTTTAGGTAGTGCTTTCCCATTAATTCCCATATAGATTTCCCAAGTTGGAATTTTGCAACACTAGTTCTGATTGGACGTCTGGTATTGCACCTAATTGCAAAAGATGTCCAAGCAGAATACCTGGATTTTGTGTCTCCATTCATTTTGTCTAGATATTGCGGTTCATGGGGGACCCGAACTTAAACGGTGCTCAGGAGAACCTGTTTGGAAATTACATCATTCAGCGAGGCCTGGCCACTCCACCAATCAGGGACGAGATTTTGGCTCAGGTGGCCAATCAAGTGTGGCGGAACGGAAACCAGCGCAACGCAGAGAGAGGCTGGCTGCTGATGGCGGCCTGTTTGAGTTCCTTTGCCCCAAGCGAGAGCATGGAGAAATACCTGCTAAAGTGAGAAAACTCACACAGTCCGACTGTCCATTAATGTCCATTAAGACAGATGTTCTTAAAGCCTCAAGCACTTTGTGAATAGAGAATAGAACTTGTGCCATAGTTTCAGTGTAAATACTTACACTCTCTATCTCTCTCACTCTTACACTCACACACACACACACACACACACAGATTTGTGTCAGACTATGCTCTGAATGGGTTTAAGGCTCTGTGCCAGCACAAGCTGCTCCAGGCGATGCAGAAGTCGCACTTGGGCCCAGAGACGTCCCGCACCTACCCCCCCTCTCTCCTGGAGTGGACTGCCAACCGTAAGAAGGCCCACATGGTCCTGCAGGTGCACTGCTTTGACGGTAAGAAACCTCAGCCATGTCAATATTAGCAGAACTTTATAAAACCAGTCGTAGAAACAAGCAAATCTTCCTTTTTTTTCCAGGTTAAGCACCATAAATAATGTGGTCACTTTCACACACATTTATATCATTATATGACATACACATAATTAATGACTGAATAATAACGAATACTAATGAAAACCATGGTAATGACAGACTGGAAAATTTGAAATACAGGTCTTTAAAGGTCTTTCTTCAAGAGTTTTTAGCGGTTCTGTTTAGATCTGTGCCCACTCATAGAGAGAACATCTGAATGTATAACAGGTCCTTCGCATCGTTTAAAATATTCTTCTCTGTGGTGGAGGACCTGATGTAAATGGCTCTTTAAAGTGTTCTACTGTAGTTAGGAGTCAGCACAAAACTGCACCCTATTTGCTGAAGTGGTAATCATAGTTAAATGCAATATTAATATTAAATGAGTGTATTTTACAGTAATTATACACTGTAGAGGGGTATTAGTGGGGAGTTACAGATTAAAAGGCAATCAATTCCCCTGATCAGGATAGAGCTATAACCTCACATTTAAACTGATACAGGGAGAGGTTTCCAGTCTGATCTTATAACTATGTTTATTAAATAGCCAACCAAGAGAGATAGAGTTAAAATAATAATAAACCGTACTGGAACGGTATAGTTTGGATTGTCTTAGCCATGACGTGAATGGCTTGAAAGCGTATTGAGTTACTAATGGGTTAAATCAAGCCACTGTGCTGGTCATCAGGACAACATGGAAATCAGGGCCGGTGTCGTTTATCTCTCCCGTCTTCACTCCAGCTAATCTGTTACTCTTTCATTGCCTTATCTCTTTCCCCTCTGTCTCTTATCTTTAATCCATTCTCTCTCTCTTTATCTCTCTCTCTCTCTCTCTCTCTCACTTTCACTTTCGTCTCATCCAGTAACTGTCTCTCTGTCTTCACCTGGCAGTGTGGATGCAGATTAGTCGATATCTGATAGTGTGTGTGTGTGTGTGTGTGTGTGTGTGTGTGTGCACTCTATCTTTATGCTCTGTGCTGTTCTTGTATATAGATGTATCTGCAGTTGTCATGTAACCTGTTATGTTTCTTTCATGTATCTCTTTCTAATGTATCTCATTGTTTAAGTGTACATTGTTTGTTCATTCAGATAGATATAATACAACCCCATTTTCCAAAACATTTGGGACATGGAGCAAAATGGAAATTAAAAAATGCAATTCTGTGCAAATCAGTTAAAGTTGGGACGTGTGTTTTTCATCACCTCTTCTTTTAAAAACACTCTCCGTTTGGGAACTGAGGAGACCAGTCGCTGTAGTTTTGAAAGTGAACTGTTTTCCGGTTCAGGTCTCCGTTATAATATTTTTCATTTCATCAAGTGGGTGACAGGTCTGGACTCCTTTAACTCCCAGACTCTTTTACTAAGCAGCTGTGCTGTTGTAAGTCATGCAGAATGTGAATTGGCCTTGTCTTATTGAAATAAAAACGACATTTCTCGAAAAATATGTTTTCTGGATGACAGCATGTTGCTCCAAATCCTGTATATATCCTTCAGCATTAACAGTGCCGCCACAGACGTGCAAATCACCTATGCCATTTGCAGTCATGCCCCCTCAGACCATTATGGAAGCTGGCTTTTGTACTATGCGCTGATAACAAGCTGGATGGTCCCTCCCCTCTTCAGCCCAGAGGACTTTTAATTTGTCAGACCAAAGAACACTTTTCCACTTCGCCTCAGTCCTTCTTAAATGATCTTGGGTCCAGAGAAGGCAGCAGTGTTTCTGGACCCTGTTTATATGCAGTGATAATAACCCATGTTAATAATCCATGCAGTGATTTACAGAAACGTGTCTGTATTTAATTCAGTGTCATCTGAGGGCCTGAACACCATACTGGTTTTGACACTTTTCCAATGCATATAGAGATTTCTTCTGATTCTCTGAATCTATTAATGATATGATGTTCCCCACGTGATGAAATCTCCAATATTTTTACTATTTAAAGCTGAGAAACGTTGTTTCACTGTTTGCTAATGCAGTCTTTCACAGCAAAATTTTTATTGATTCATTCATTAGCATTGCACACATTTACCTTGTCTTTTGTTCCCTGTCCAATCATTTTGGGAATATTTTGCTGGCTTCAAATTCAAAATGGGCAAATAATTTTAAGAATGCTACCAAATTTTCCAGTTTCAACATTTGAAATATTGTCTTGGTTCTATTTCTATTTAAGTGCAGAGTTGAAACGATTTGCATTTTGTTTTTATTTACATTTTGCTCAACGTCTCAACCGTTCTGGAAATTGGGTTTTATAAAACACTTGAATAAATACAATGTTCGTTTGTTAATATATATACGTTGGATAAAAACATCTGCTTAAATACCATAAATGTAAATGTGGAAATGTTTCTGTGTTTGGGTAGGAGTCTCTTTCCTGTGTCCAGTCCACTCCTGGACCAGCGGTGAGGACTTGGCAGGTGATATTTTACAGCACAGGTGAGGGTTTTTAATGCTGCAGTGGTCTGTGTGAGATTTTCTGTTTTAGGCACTAGGAAAACTCTTGTATTTTCTTGATCATGTATTTTTGTGTGTGACAGATACCTAGTCTCTTAGATATTAGTCAGGATTTCTTGAAGGACAGACAGTAATACAGACCGTGTGTCTTTAAATTGTCTGCCCAGCTACCACTCTTCCACAGACACAAAGATCACGCAGGTTGCCAGGTTGAGTTAAACTGAACCTACACAAATGAACACAAGACTAGTTCAAGAACCTTGGACGTTAGTAGCAAAACTGAAATAAATAAAAATTGCACAATTTTTTCACCATTTTCACTTGACTCACAATTAAGTAATTCACATGACTTTCCATTTCCACCTTAAATGTGTCTCTAGATGAGGCTGATGTTATGTTCCTTATTGATGTTTCCCTTCTGCTATAAATGTCATTTTAGGATGCAGACGTTTGCTCATACTCACAATTTTTGAATTCAAAAATTTAGTTCCACCTTAAATGGGTCAGTGTCTGCGTCTAATGTTAGCGTTATTCACCAGCTTATTTGAATTTTCTGTTACACCTTTTGAAACAATATTTATTACTCACTTTATTAGTTTAAAACACTCAAACCAAGAAGTGTACATCATTTATTCATATGTAAGTGTCTGTACTTTTAGAGTTTTTCAGAATTGACTTGCTGATGTTTAGGATAAAATAGTTATTAGACTCAGGATCTGTCTTGTAGTTTTGATGTCTACATATTTCAAACATTATTTCCTCTGATTTTACTTCGTCTGTGGTTATTCTCTTAGCCCTGCTTTAGTTTTTCTTCTTATGTGACTGCAGGGGTGTGTCCTCCGAGAGCAGGCATGGGTGGTCCGTGCTGATGAAGGAGCCTGGTCAGTGGGTGGAGCTGGAGGGTCACGATTACGTGATGGATCTGGTGTGTGATCTAGAGCTGCCTGCCGACTTCCCAAAACAGAAGTCATACTTTATCATCTCCACACATGACCCCAACAGAGCACGGCCTAACGCCAGCATGTACGTCCATGAGTGTGCGTTTAGCAGCTGCATGTATATACAAATGTCAGCTCTGATTAATGGCCGTTATCTGTTAGTTAAATGAGTTTACGTTGGTTTCTGTTCGTACAGAAGTCTGTTTGGAAGTGGATTTGATGACGACGAAGAAGCACCACTTTCGTATGTGAACCGAGCCAGTGCCATGGCAACCAACAGCTTGCCAATCTCTGAAGGCCCCTATAGCCAAGGTAACAGTGTCTACTTCAGGAAATGACAACATGATATCTATGTCCTTTCATGTCCAGTGGAGTCAGTGCATATGTAGGACTTGGTTACATACGGATAATCCTGACTCATCCTCTTGATCTGTAATTATATGCAGGGTATGCACATGCCTTGGTATGTGTGTGTGTGTGTGTGTGTGTAAGCATAGTAACTTGATATGACTGTAAGACCCCAGGTCAACATGTGCAGATAATCAACTATTATAAATATGGTCCTGGTTCAGTGACAACAACTAAGACATTTTATCCCCATATTTCCACAAGTGAACACAGGTCTGGGGTCTTAATGAAATGTCCATGCCATGCTTTCTTGTCAACATACCACAAGGACCAAACACCACAGCAGTGTTCTCCCCTGTCTAAACAGCCCTGATCAGAACTGTTTTCAGTGCCTGTTCCTTTAAAAGATAATGAACCACAGCTCAGTTCAACGCTGACTGTCCACTCTGTTAAACACTCACACCTCATTGGTCCACCAGATATAAAGTCAGAGAGCAGTAGCTGATCTGTTGCTGCACAGTTTACGTTGGACGTCCTTTAGTCCTTCATCAGTGAACATAGGATGCTGTCGGGTGGGCGTTTTTGTTGGTGGACTATTCTCAGTCCAGCAGTGACACATATTTTTAAAACATTTCATTTTTAAAAACAATTACACTTCACCACCACGTCAGTGTCACTGCAGCGCTGAGAATGATCCACCACCCACATCACACCTGCTCTGTGGGAGTCCTGACAAAGTATGCAGAGCAACAGGTGGATTACAAAATAAAGTTTATAAAATGGACAGTGAGTGCAGATGTTGCTATTCCAGTGATCGTTCAGTGTATATTATTAATGTGAATTAATATTTCTGATGCAGTAAAACTGTATGCTTCACAGATTCAGATCCCTCTTATGAAGTGGCTCACAGAGGAATGGACCGCTATCTGGATAGCCTGTTTGACCCAGTACTGTCAGAGAGAAGTGGGGTACGGAGGCTCTTGATTCTCTCCACACTTCAGCACATACAAACATACACAGTTTCTTTATAGGTTTTCTATAGTATGCTAGCGCTAGTCTAATCAAACATCTTTTAAAGCACTGTCTGAGTGTTGGTTGCAGTGGTTGGCATGTGGTAAAGTGTTGCTTGAATTTTGTATGTTTTTGTTGCATGATTTATCTGAAATTGCATGTTTTACACAAAATAATTCTAAAATATGACTAACAATTACAAATCAAAAGGCTTAAACTGAATATTTTAAACACAAGCATACAAAGTTCAGAAAGAAACAAAAGATTTCAAATTAATATCAATTAATTACATGTTTTGGGTGAAAACAGTGCGGCGATTGGGGCAGGTTCTCACAGCAGCTCTTGGCGCTTGCAGTGTTAAACAGTGTTTTAGGACTCATAGATGTGGAAAACAGCCATGTTGTTTTCCTTCAGCTGAGCGTTTTCTTCTACTTTGTCTTCACCTGTACAGAATTCTTGCTTTTTTTCTCTCTTTTTTGGCTCTGGATCTTGCCCTTTTTGATTCAGGAGTGTTTCTCTGTGTGTTGTCGTGCTTGATCTTGAGCTGGTTTTGTCTCTTTTCTACTTTGCCTTTTATTAGTTGGTCAATAGTTAAAAGGTAAATAGTTGGTCTCTAGATTTTTCATACGTCTGGTAAGTGGCTGAAACAGTGTGCTTTACATGGGTTTAGCAAAAATTCTGGGAGATTGCATACCCACCCAGTGATTCCAGGTAGGATCTGGACCCACTGCGACCCTGAACTGGGTAAGGGTCACAGACAATGAACGAATGAATACATTTTATTAAAACATAATTATGAAAATATTGAAACATTTAATTGATATTTTTAGATTTTCTGTTATTAATTAATTACTTTATTTGTAAGTAATAAATACACTTTTAAGTTTGAGAACTGCTGCACTAGACTGACTACTTACCTCTTATAAATGTATCACATTCATTGATTCCACTGTTAGATCCTAATAATGTAGCGTTACTGCATTATCTCTCTCTCTCTCTCTCTCTCTCACACACACACACACACACACATTCCCACACACACACATGACTGACTTGACGTATTTCAGGTATGTAATTGGGAAAGTTGAGATACAAGTACACTGAAAGCTCTGGAAATGCTATCTGAGCCCTGTCCTGTGTGTGTGTGTGTGTGTGTGTGTGTGTCTATGAAAAGGTGATTCCATTTCAGAGTTACGGTAATTCCCACAGACAAATTTCTTTAGTATATCCTATGAACTGTGTGTGTGTGTGTGTGTGTGTGTGTGTGTGTGTGTTTGTGTGTGTGTGTGTGCAGTGATCATTTTACACTCAGTACAAGGAAATGACACTCAGCAAATGAGGGTGTTATTTTTTAATGAGCTCTGGCTCACATTCAGACACACAGACAGTGACAGTGAGAAATAAATGCGAGTGGGAAACTACTTCATTTCAGCAGTGCACTGGTCAGAGGTTGTGGTTATGCAAAAAACAGAGACCAGCATTCTTTCTTTTATTAAAGGTTTCATCAAAACAGCTGCAAAAGCAAAGGTTATAATTTATATATGTATTTACCAGACAACGACACAGACGCCTCTACAAGCAATCCAATTATACACTAAAATCCGTCAGTTCAAAAAACCCTTTAAAATCTGTCAGAGCTCCAGTTTTGGACAGAAAATAAATATTCTGTATGTCTCATTGTCTGTATGTTTCTTAGCATCAGCTTCTTGACAGAGCTCCACATTGTTTCTCCACATAACATTCTCTCTCTCTCTCTCTCTTTCTCTCTCTCTCTCTCTCTCTCTCTCTCTCTCTCTCCCTCTCTCTCTTTTCAGGATATGGATGCATCTGTGTTGTCTGGTAGAATTAAAGGAGGTGGGGGTGTAGGTGGTGACCATGGCAACGGGGATTCAGCAGCAGCCAGGGTGCCTTACTCAGCAGCTATGCAACCAGGAGGTAAAACACACACACACACTCACAGACAAAAACACACATACATAAACACACACATACAGATGTACATTCTGTATAAAAACACTGACTGTAATGAAGTGCCTCTGCATCATTTAACTGTTTGTGTGTGTGTGTTTATACTGCAGCAGTGAGAGTACTTCCTCCGATTCCATCTGTACCAATCATACCCAGTGTCCCTGCGGTGTCACCCACTCCAGGTAACATCAGCACTAAACCCTGAAACAAGACAGAGCAGCAGGAGTTCTGCCCCATCCAATCTGCCACATGGAAGCAACATGGAGGAGAACCTAAACACAGAAGCCAACCGATTGACTCAAGCAGCTCATACCAAATAAAAACTTTGTGTCTGTCGTTTGAACACGTAAAGAAGTCAAACGTGATCACTGTTTAATCCCACCAGTCTGTTTCGACTCTTCAGTTACAAGCACCAAATAGGAACCGTGTGTGGCTTTAAAAAAAGAGTCTGACAAGCGCCCAACCTCATTAGAAAAATATCCTAGCTTTAATACTTGAGCATATTTATAGTACAAGCCTTGTCAGTGAACTAAGAGTAAACACAAAATAATATTTTGTTCATCGTAATCAAGGTAAAATCTTCAGTTAATTGTGATTATTGATTTGTGATATTATCGTGCAGCACTAGTGCTACGTCTCTGATTCGTTCTGTTCATTCGCTCAGATCCACAGACAGTTATGGCCCAGCAGCAGCAAGCCATCATCAACCAGCAAGCTGTCATTATGGTATGTACACACATGTATGTGCTAAGGCTGAGAGTTATGAATTATGGGTCTAAATTTCATATATTAAGATGAATATATTATTCAATAGATTGTGCTTTATTGATTCTAAGTTAAACTGCAGCATTACAGCAGCTAGTGAACCCTTCCTCTGTCTTTTGTTTAGGCCCAGCAGATGACCATGCAGGCCATGGCTATGGTGACCAGCCCCATCTCTAGCCCACCTCTCTCTCCAATCACGAGTCCACCCACCAGCCCACCACCGACTCCATACAGTCCCATCCCCCCTAGCCCTTACCCTGCAGTTCCCCCAAGTCCTTACGCCAACATGCCCCCAAGCCCCTACGCCCATGTCACTCCTTCCTCCTCCTACAGAGGTCCACTCGTTACACCTTACACCACAATGACCCCAAACCCTGGACCCTCAACTCCCACCAACCCTGTGGCACAGGCTCCCACCAGTAAAATCAGTCCGCTGAAGACCACTCTGCCACCGAGCAGCACGACAGCTCAGGTCAGATCAGCATGAAGTGCACAGATCTGTACACCTAGCTTTTACTTTCTCTCATTGGTAACATCACTGAGCTGTGATAGGGAGAATGGAGCCTCTGTTGTTACTACTCTGTGCTGAGTACTGTGTTATTACTCTGGGCTGAACGCTGCAGAAACTGCATTGTGTACAGTTTGGCGGAGGGTAGGAAACTAACAGGTGACAGCACGTTTCTTTCAATTACCCAGCCCCTAATTCTTTTGCCAGTCTAGAACCCACCTTTCTTACAAAACATTTTATGTACTACCTAGAACCAGGGAAATAATTTTCGTCTGTGTTTGGGGGGCTAAAATTATTATTATTATTTAGTCATGATTAATTCCTGGAGTGAGGGGGAGGGGTGTCAAAGTATTGTTGTTTTAAGCAGTCAACCCAACCAGTAATACCAAGAAGTAACTGTAGATAGCACACTATACATCTGGGCATAGTGGCGTGATCTCAGCTAAACCACCTTCAGCAGGACAGATTGGCAGTTTCTCTTTATTAAACAGGTTTATTGGAGAGAGACAGGATCAGTGAACAATCGCAGCTAACACAGAAACAAGCCTAAAGGCAACACAAACTGCGACAAACCACATTTTTCAGCAGCTTTACAAAAAACCCAATATTGCTTAAAATACACTGACTTGGCAACCCTCGTGATGGTAGTGGAGATATTGGAGCAAACCACTGTGAGGCATATGAAGGGTGACACTACATTTAAATTTGCTTCTAGAATTAACACAAGTTTATTGACTCACAGATGTGGCCTCCCTGTCCCCCGGTATTTCCTGAGAACAATTCTGACTTTGTATATCACTCTAGTATGGAGCGTCTCATGTTAAATTGTAACCCTAAGTGTAGTCAGTCCATCAGAACAGGGATGGGTTTTTTTTCCTAAACACTTAATTGGCCACTTTCATGGCTTTGTTTTTTATATTATATGAAATGTGTTGCTGGGAGTGGGCTATAAATGTTCAAGAAATGTAAACACTGTGCTATGTTTATTACGTTTGATGTGTTCTCCCTGTGTCTGTGTGGGTTTCCTCCGGGTGCTCCGGTTTCCTCCCACAATCCAAAAACACATGTTTGGAGGTGGATTGGCGACTCAAAAGTGTCCATAGGTGTGAGTGTGTGAGTGAATGTGTGTGTGTTGCCCTGTGAAGGACTGGCGCCCCCTCCAGGGTGTGTTCCTGCCTTGCACCCAGTGATTCCAGGTAGGCTCTGGACCCACCGCGACCCTGAACTGGATAAGCGCTTACAGACAATGAATGAATAAATGTTAAAGCAACAGTATGTAAGAATTGGTGTTTTTGTTCCTTGGATCCCCTACAGTCGAAGCGTTTATCTTAGTTAATTTTTTTATTGGACTGTCCTGAAATCAATGGGGAGGGAGAGAGACAGGAACGGTTTCATAGTGCAGTTTCTGTAGTGCTGAGCAAGGACAGAAGCTCTATTCTCCCTATAACAACTCAGTAAAATGTCACATTGATTTTTGAAGCTGTGTTTTTAAGTAACCTAGTGTTAACCTAGTGTTTTAAATGTCTGTTTATGCTAGCTATACTGCATGCCTTAATCATGACCTTCCTCAAATCCAACTGAGATTGTTAGTAGTTTCAGCCTTATTTTGCTTTCATTGTAGGCTAAAAGCACAAAAGGGAGTTTTGGGAAGAAGCAAGCTCCTCCTACTCCAGTAAAACCAATTACTATCGATGGCAAACCTGCCCAGAAACACAGTACGTTCTGTTCATCTGTTGTTTTTTATATATTCTTTTTTTTCTTGCATATTTGTTTGTGTGTAGATTTGGCATATGAATAAACTCTCTCTCTCTCTCTCTCTCTCTCTCTCTCTCTCTCTCTCTCTCTCTCTCTCTCTCTCTCAGCTCCAGTGGCAATATCAGGGCCAATGCGTACTGCTCCAGCTCCTGCCGCAGAAGTGGTTAAATACTCCGTCTCCAACTCAGAACACATAATTCCCAGCCACAACATAAAAGACATCATCAGACAATACCAAACTCCACCCCCCGAGCCTGTGCCAGAGATGAGGAGGTGTGTGTGTTTTGTGTTCTGCCATATTTCTTCAGGCGTTTGTCTCTGAACGCATTTCAGTGCCTCAGGGATGCGATTAATCATAGGGCTTTTTTATGTGCTGTAATTGGCTTTAGACAGTTGGCAGGCTTACTTCTTCTTTTGTGTTGTCTGTGTTACAGAAGAGAAGGCAAACTCTTTGTGAAAAGGATGAATCCACACGACGAAGCCATGCATATTCTCAAAACTCAGATGGATAACCCGCCTCCTCCACAGGTGCTTTCGGTTTTCTTTAGTGACAGTAAACGCCAAAAAGGGATAGTTTTGTGTTTTAATTCTTTCCTCTGGTTAAAAAAGTGGTTGATGTAGCAGAAATGGGTTCAGTCCCCCACTGTATTTCAACAAGAGTCCTTGGCCAATGTTGTATGTTGTATTGTAATATATTGAAAGCTGCTAAAGGGCTTGGGCTTGGACATGGCGTCCGCAGCTGCTTCACAGCATCTATGTGTGCATTGAACCTCTATGTCAACAATGGAAGCACCTTAAACAGTCATTATTATGTAGCGTCTATAAACGTTTGTACTGTACATGTGATATATATCAGATTCCAGTCATATAACAAATAAAGATCGTGAACTTTGTGTTTTAAATGGTGTTGGTGCAGAGAAGAGCTCCAGCGCCTGTTCCTGCGCAAAGAGATTCAGGCCTTCAACCAACCAAGAGCATGAAGAAGAGAGCACCCGGACCCCCGTTAACTATACCACCTCCACCAGGTACTTTTTAAACTGTGGTTTTTGTCTGTACTCAACAAAGAGTGAACCTTCATTCACCTTCCAATTTCCAAGGTGCAATACTCAGTTCTTAGCATCAGTGCCCTTGTTGTGTTGTGTGTATCCAGTCAGCAGGGATCTGCCGGTGGAATCAGAAACCATTCAAACACAGCTCCACCGCAGCAGCACTGAAGAACACTACACTTACACCAACGTACCCTGGAAGATCTTTCTCAGGAAGGAGGTAGGTGTGTTTACCAGGAATCCAGGTATATATCACACTGTGGGGACCAAAATCTGATTACACACTCACAATGTGGGGACTTGTCTTCCTTGTGGGGACCACCAGCACGTCCACACAGTGTAAATCATTACATTTTAAGGTGAACTCATGTTTGAAGGTTTGGGTTAGGTTTAAACTAGTAGTACTTATGGAAAACATGATAACTTGATAAGCAATAAACATAATGAATGGAAGTCTATGCAATGTCCCCACAATTCACAGATCAATGATTGTGTGTGTGTAACTTTTTTTTAAAAGTGTGAAATACTTAGAGACCCAAAAGCTCCCACTATTTTGCATGTAATTATTGTATTTTAATGATCAATGCTCTATTGTAATTTATGAAACATAAAGCAGTAGGGATGTGAAATAATGGCCCATAAACATATTAAGATATCTAATAGTTGTACTATTTCCTCTGTTATAAGGTGTTTTACCCTAAGGACAGTTGGAATCACCCTCTGGTGCTCGACATCATATTCAAGCAGGTAAGAGCAATACTGCCCCCTACAGTTTGGACTGGGGACTTGCACATACTTTTATATTCACATTGCTAGAAATATTGCCTTAAATACTAATAACACTCTAGGTTTTACACCTAAGACATTTTGTTGTTGACTTCCATACCCCACAAAATTCTGGCTCTGCCCTCTTTCTGTGTCTCTGCTTCTTTGCTGTTGCCCTCCTTCAGATTGTTACTGACACATTTTCAGAGGCCTGTGTTCGCATCACTAAAGAAGAGAGGCTGAAGATGAAGGCCCTGTTCAGTAAGTCAAGCTGCAAAATTTGCTGCAAAGTTGTCACGGTTCCCGCTGTCTGTATTAAGAAGAGGTTTTGTGTGTGTTTTTATGACAGCGCAACACAAAATCGATCAGAACTCAGACGTTCAGGACGTGAGCGTGAAGAAGACCGTGATAGCGGCAGCCCGGGAAACGTGGGAGATTTATTTCTCTCGTCTTTTCCCTGCTTCAGTGAGTACAGAGGAAGTCAAACTCAATGATACAGAATCATTTTGTTGAAACATTTACACTTAAAAGTAAAAAGATGGAATATATTATAATATTTTGAACACTGATGAAGAATCTCTATTCACTCTGTGGAAATCAGCTGATTGTCAGGGTCACATTCTCACACACTTGGAGTAATGCTCTTCATTCATTCATCCATTCAGTCATTGTCTGTAACCACTTATCCTGTTCAGGGTTGCGGTGGGTCCTTTGCTGAGGAGCGACACATTGCACCAACTGTTAAATCTGTGCTACAAAGTTTAATGTGTGTGTGTGTGTGTGTGTGCTACAGGGCAGTGTGGGTACAGGAGTTCAGGTGCTAGCAGTTTCTCACTCTGGTATTAAACTGCTTAAAACAGTGAAAAGCAGTGCCACTGCTCCAGACTACTTCAGAGTACTGCGTCCATACAGGTACATAACACTGACAATCACACTAAACATCACACTGAACATCACACTGATCACCACACATCATCACACTGATCATTACACTGAAAATCACACTAAACATCACACTGAACATCACACTGATCACCACACATCATCACACTGATCATTACACTGATTATCACACTGAACATCACACTGATCACCACACATCATCACACTGATCACCACACATCATCACACTGATCATCACACTGAACATCACACTGAACATCACACTGATCACCACACATCATCACACTGAACATCACACTGATCACCACACATCATCACACTGATCACCACACATCATCACACTGATCATCACACTGAACATCACACTGAACATCACACTAAACATCACACTGAACATCACACTGATCACCACACATCATCACACTGAACATAACACTGATCACCACACTGATCATCACACTGATCATCACACTGATCACCACACATCATCACACTGATCATCACACTGAACATCACACATCATCACACTGATCATTACACTGATTATCACACTGAACATCACACTGATCACCACACATCATCACACTGATCACCACACATCATCACACTGATCATCACACTGAACATCACACTGAACATCACACTGATCACCACACATCATCACACTGAACATCACACTGATCACCACACATCATCACACTGATCACCACACATCATCACACTGATCATCACACTGAACATCACACTGAACATCACACTAAACATCACACTGAACTTCACACTGATCACCACACATCATCACACTGAACATAACACTGATCACCACACTGATCATCACACTGATCATCACACTGATCACCACACATCATCACACTGATCATCACACTGAACATCACACTAAACATCACACTGAAAATCACACTGATCACCACACATCATCACACTGATCATCACACTGATCATCACACTGAACATCACACTAAACATCACACTGATCATCACACTGAACCTCACACTGATCACCACATATCATCACACTGAACATCACACTGATCACCACACATCATCACACTGAACATCACACTAAACATCACACTGAACATCACACTGATCACCACACATCATCACACTGAACATAACACTGATCATCACACTGAACATCACACTCATCACCACACATCATCACACTGAACATAACACTGATCATCACACTGAACATCACACTGATCACCACACATCATCACACTGATCATCACACTGAACATCACACTGATCACCACACATCATCACACTGAACATCACACTGATCATCACACTGAACATCACACTGATCACGACACATCATCACAATAATCATCACACTGAACATCACACTGACCACCACACCGATCACCACACATCATCACACTGAACATCACACTGATCACCACACATCATCACACTGAACATCACACTGATCATCACACTGAACATCACACTGATCACCACACCGATCATCACATTGAACTTCACACTTAACATCACACTGATCACCACACATCATCACACTGAACATCACACTGATCATCACACTGAATGTTACACTGAATGTCACACTGATCACCACACATCATCACAATGATCATCACACTGAACATCACACCGATCACCACACATCATCACACTGAACATCACACTGATCACCACACATCATCACACTGATCATCACACTGATCATCACACTGAACATCACACTGATCACCACACCGATCATCACATTGAACTTCACACTTAACATCACACTGATCACCACACATCATCACACTGAACATCACACTGATCATCACACTGAATGTTACACTGAATGTCACACTGAACATCACACTGATCATCACACTGATACTCACACTGATCATCACACTGAAGATCACACTGAACATCACACTGACCACCACACTGAACATCACACTGACCACCACACTGAACATCACACTAAGCATCACACTGATCATCACACTGAACCTCACACTGATCACCACATATCATCACACTGAACATCACACTGATCACCACACATCATCACACTGAACATCACACTAAACATCACACTGAACATCACACTGATCACCACACATCATCACACTGAACATAACACTGATCATCACACTGAACATCACACTCATCACCACACATCATCACACTGAACATAACACTGATCATCACACTGAACATCACACTGATCACCACACATCATCACACTGATCATCACACTGAACATCACACTGATCACCACACATCATCACACTGAACATCACACTGATCATCACACTGAACATCACACTGATCACGACACATCATCACAATGATCATCACACTGAACATCACACTGACCACCACACCGATCACCACACATCATCACACTGAACATCACACTGATCACCACACATCGTCACACTGAACATCACACTGATCATCACACTGATCATCACACTGAACATCACACTGATCACCACACCGATCATCACATTGAACTTCACACTTAACATCACACTGATCACCACACATCATCACACTGAACATCACACTGATCATCACACTGAATGTTACACTGAATGTCACACTGATCACCACACTGATCATCACACTGAACATCACACTGATCACCACACATCATCACAATGATCATCACACTGAACATCACACCGATCACCACACATCATCACACTGAACATCACACTGATCACCACACATCATCACACTGATCATCACACTGATCATCACACTGAACATCACACTGATCACCACACCGATCATCACATTGAACTTCACACTTAACATCACACTGATCACCACACATCATCACACTGAACATCACACTGATCATCACACTGAATGTTACACTGAATGTCACACTGAACATCACACTGATCATCACACTGATACTCACACTGATCATCACACTGAAGATCACACTGAACATCACACTGACCACCACACTGAACATCACACTGACCACCACACTGAACATCACACTGATGACCACACTGATCATCACACTGATCACTACACTGATCACTACACTGATCATCACACTGATCATAACACTGATACTCACACTGATCATCACACTGAAGATCACACTGAACATCACACTGACCACCACACTGAACATCACACTGATCACCACACTGGCCACCACACTGAACATCACACTGATGACCACACTGATCATCACACTGATCACCACACTGAACATCACACCGATCACCACACATCATCACACTGAACATCACACTGATCACCACACATCATCACACTGATCATCACACTGATCATCACACTGAACATCACACTGATCACCACACCGATCATCACATTGAACTTCACACTTAACATCACACTGATCACCACACATCATCACACTGAACATCACACTGATCATCACACTGAATGTTACACTGAATGTCACACTGAACATCACACTGATCATCACACTGATACTCACACTGATCATCACACTGAAGATCACACTGAACATCACACTGACCACCACACTGAACATCACACTGACCACCACACTGAACATCACACTAAGCATCACACTGATCATCACACTGAACCTCACACTGATCACCACATATCATCACACTGAACATCACACTGATCACCACACATCATCACACTGAACATCACACTAAACATCACACTGAACATCACACTGATCACCACACATCATCACACTGAACATAACACTGATCATCACACTGAACATCACACTCATCACCACACATCATCACACTGAACATAACACTGATCATCACACTGAACATCACACTGATCACCACACATCATCACACTGATCATCACACTGAACATCACACTGATCACCACACATCATCACACTGAACATCACACTGATCATCACACTGAACATCACACTGATCACGACACATCATCACAATGATCATCACACTGAACATCACACTGACCACCACACCGATCACCACACATCATCACACTGAACATCACACTGATCACCACACATCATCACACTGAACATCACACTGATCATCACACTGATCATCACACTGAACATCACACTGATCACCACACCGATCATCACATTGAACTTCACACTTAACATCACACTGATCACCACACATCATCACACTGAACATCACACTGATCATCACACTGAATGTTACACTGAATGTCACACTGATCACCACACTGATCATCACACTGAACATCACACTGATCACCACACATCATCACAATGATCATCACACTGAACATCACACCGATCACCACACATCATCACACTGAACATCACACTGATCACCACACATCATCACACTGATCATCACACTGATCATCACACTGAACATCACACTGATCACCACACCGATCATCACATTGAACTTCACACTTAACATCACACTGATCACCACACATCATCACACTGAACATCACACTGATCATCACACTGAATGTTACACTGAATGTCACACTGAACATCACACTGATCATCACACTGATACTCACACTGATCATCACACTGAAGATCACACTGAACATCACACTGACCACCACACTGAACATCACACTGACCACCACACTGAACATCACACTGATGACCACACTGATCATCACACTGATCACTACACTGATCACTACACTGATCATCACACTGATCATAACACTGATACTCACACTGATCATCACACTGAAGATCACACTGAACATCACACTGACCACCACACTGAACATCACACTGATCACCACACTGGCCACCACACTGAACATCACACTGATGACCACACTGATCATCACACTGATCACCACACTGAACATCACACTGATCATCACACTGAACATCACACTAAACATCACACTGATCATCACACTGAACCTCACACTGATCACCACATATCATCACACTGAACATCACACTGATCACCACACATCATCACACTGAACATCACACTAAACATCACACTGAACATCACACTGATCACCACACATCATCACACTGAACATAACACTGATCATCACACTGAACATCACACTCATCACCACACATCATCACACTGAACATCACACTGATCATCACACTGAATGTTACACTGAATGTCACACTGAACATCACACTGATCATCACACTGATACTCACACTGATCATCACACTGAAGATCACACTGAACATCACACTGACCACCACACTGAACATCACACTGATGACCACACTGATCATCACACTGATCACTACACTGATCACTACACTGATCATCACACTGATCATAACACTGATACTCACACTGATCATCACACTGAAGATCACACTGAACATCACACTGACCACCACACTGAACATCACACTGATCACCACACTGGCCACCACACTGAACATCACACTGATGACCACACTGATCATCACACTGATCACCACACTGAACATCACACTGAACATCATACTGTTACTCACACTGATACTCACACTGATCATCACACCGAAGATCACACTGAACATCACACTGACCACCACACTGAAGATCACACTGATCACCACACTGATCATCACACTGATCATCACACTGATACTCACACTGAAGATCACACTGATCATCACACTGAAGATCACACTGAACATCACACTGACCACCACACTGAAGATCACACTGATCACCACACTGATCATCACACTGATACTCACACTGATTATCACACTGAAGATCACACTGATCACCACACTGATACTCACACTGAAGATCACACTGATCATCACACTGAACATCACACTGACCACCACACTGATCACCACACTGATCACCACACTGATCATCACACTGATCATCACACTTAACATCACACTGATCACCACACATCATCACACTGAACATCACACTGATCATCACACTGAACATCACACTGATCACGACACATCATCACAATGATCATCACACTGAACATCACACTGACCACCACACCGATCACCACACATCATCACACTGAACATCACACTGATCACCACACATCATCACACTGAACATCACACTGATCATCACACTGATCATCACACTGAACATCACACTGATCACCACACCGATCATCACATTGAACTTCACACTTAACATCACACTGATCACCACACATCATCACACTGAACATCACACTGATCATCACACTGAATGTTACACTGAATGTCACACTGATCACCACACTGATCATCACACTGAACATCACACTGATCACCACACATCATCACACTGATCACCACACATCATCACACTGATCATCACACTGAACATCACACTGAACATCACACTAAACATCACACTGAACATCACACTGATCACCACACATCATCACACTGAACATAACACTGATCACCACACTGATCATCACACTGATCATCACACTGATCACCACACATCATCACACTGATCATCACACTGAACATCACACATCATCACACTGATCATTACACTGATTATCACACTGAACATCACACTGATCACCACACATCATCACACTGATCATCACACTGAACATCACACTGAACATCACACTGATCACCACACATCATCACACTGAACATCACACTGATCACCACACATCATCACACTGATCATCACACTGAACATCACACTGAACATCACACTAAACATCACACTGAACATCACACTGATCACCACACATCATCACACTGAACATAACACTGATCACCACATTGATCATCACACTGATCATCACACTGATCACCACACATCATCACACTGATCATCACACTGAACATCACACTAAACATCACACTGAAAATCACACTGATCACCACACATCATCACACTGATCATCACACTGAACATCACACTGATCATCACACTGAACATCACACTAAACATCACACTGATCATCACACTGAACCTCACACTGATCACCACATATCATCACACTGAACATCACACTGATCACCACACATCATCACACTGAACATCACACTAAACATCACACTGAACATCACACTGATCACCACACATCATCACACTGAACATAACACTGATCATCACACTGAACATCACACTCATCACCACACATCATCACACTGAACATAACACTGATCATCACACTGAACATCACACTGATCACCACACATCATCACACTGATCATCACACTGAACATCACACTGATCACCACACATCATCACACTGAACATCACACTGATCATCACACTGAACATCACACTGATCACGACACATCATCACAATGATCATCACACTGAACATCACACTGACCACCACACCGATCACCACACATCATCACACTGAACATCACACTGATCACCACACATCATCACACTGAACATCACACTGATCATCACACTGATCATCACACTGAACATCACACTGATCACCACACCGATCATCACATTGAACTTCACACTTAACATCACACTGATCACCACACATCATCACACTGAACACCACACTGATCACCACACTGATCATCACACTGATCATCACACTGAACATCACACTGATCACGACACATCATCACAATGATCATCACACTGAACATCACACTGACCACCACACCGATCACCACACATCATCACACTGAACATCACACTGATCACCACACATCATCACACTGAACATCACACTGATCATCACACTGATCATCACACTGAACATCACACTGATCACCACACCGATCATCACATTGAACTTCACACTTAACATCACACTGATCACCACACATCATCACACTGAACATCACACTGATCATCACACTGAATGTTACACTGATCACCACACTGATCATCACACTGAACATCACACTGATCACCACACATCATCACACTGATCATCACACTGAACATCACACTGATCACCACACATCATCACAATGATCATCACACTGAACATCACACTGAACATCACACTGAACATCACACTGATCACCACACCGATCATCACATTGAACTTCACACTTAACATCACACTGATCACCACACATCATCACACTGAACATCACACTGATCATCACACTGAATGTCACACTGAACATCACACTGAACATCACACTGATCATCACACTGATACTCACACTGATCATCAAACTGAAGATCACACTGAACATCACACTGACCACCACACTGAACATCACACTGACCACCACACCGAACATCACACTGATCACCACACTGACCACCACACTGAACATCACACTGATGACCACACTGATCATCACACTGATCACTACACTGATCACTACACTGATCATCACACTGATCATAACACTGATACTCACACTGATCATCACACTGAAGATCACACTGAACATCACACTGACCACCACACTGAACATCACACTGATCACCACACTGGCCACCACACTGAACATCACACTGATGACCACACTGATCATCACACTGATCACCACACTGAACATCACACTGAACATCATACTGTTACTCACACTGATACTCACACTGATCATCACACCGAAGATCACACTGAACATCACACTGACCACCACACTGAAGATCACACTGATCACCACACTGATCATCACACTGATCATCACACTGAACATCACACTGAACATCACACTGATCATCACACTGATACTCACACTGATCATCACACTGAAGATCACACTGAACATCACACTGACCACCACACTGAACATCACACTGACCACCACACTGAACATCACACCGACCACCACACTGAACATCACACTGATCACCACACTGACCACCACACTGAACATCACACTGATGACCACACTGATCATCACACTGATCACTACACTGATCACTACACTGATCATCACACTGATCATAACACTGATACTCACACTGATCATCACACTGAAGATCACACTGAACATCACACTGACCACCACACTGAACATCACACTGATCACCACACTGGCCACCACACTGAACATCACACTGATGACCACACTGATCATCACACTGATCACCACACTGAACATCACACTGAATATCACACTGAACATCATACTGTTACTCACACTGATACTCACACTGATCATCACACCGAAGATCACACTGAACATCACACTGACCACCACACTGAAGATCACACTGATCACCACACTGATCATCACACTGATACTCACACTGAAGATCACACTGATCATCACACTGAAGATCACACTGAACATCACACTGACCACCACACTGAAGATCACACTGATCACCACACTGATCATCACACTGATACTCACACTGTTTATCACACTGAAGATCACACTGATCACCACACTGATACTCACACTGAAGATCACACTGATCATCACACTGAACATCACACTGACCACCACACTGATCACCACACTGATCACCACACTGATCATCACACTGATACTCACACTGATTATCACACTGAAGATCACACTGATCATAACACTGATCATCACACCAAACATCACACTGATCACCACTATACTCTTATTTACTTCCCTTTAATTTTTTTCCTCTCTCTCTCTCTCTCTAGCTACACTGATATCCTCTTTGTGACAATTCCATCTCCGAACATGCTGGAGTTTAACCTGATGAGTGAGAAGCTGATCCTTTTCTCTGCTAAAGCACCACAGATCAAACACATGGTGGACCTCTTCATCTCTCAGCTCAAGAAGGTCAGCTGTTTCTCTTTTTTATTATTCCCTCTTTTTTCCCCATCATCCAACAGGTTGATCACATAAGCTCTTTAATTCCAGTTCTGTTGCTTCCTAAACACTCGGATTGCTGACAAGTAGTGAAAGTAACTTAATTTGAACTGACACTCAAAAAAAAATTGGTGTCCAATTCTAGCGTTTCACATTTTCTTTCTATTGTGTACCAACATCTTCAGTAAGAGCAAGAACTAAAATCGAAAATAACTATATTCATCATTAAAAATAAAACACACATTTGGTGCAGTAAAAAGTGTTTTTTTCAGTCATTGTGATTTGGTGATGGGTCAGTAGGGGGTGCAGTGCACTCACTCTGCTTATGAGTACAGACTTGTGTACCTCAAAATTACACATTTTCATTGGCTCACTGCTTAAACATTTGCATGAATTAGTTCATGATTTATATAAATGATATGTGAATGACACTGGCATTTGATTTCGCACACTGAAGCTGATTCATCATCTGGAGATGAAGCTCTGCTTTTTCCACATTGTTAATTACACTAATATAAATAAATAAATACATAATTCAAAGAGGAGCAATAAACACCTACCATTTATAACTCTCTCTCTCTCTCTCTCTCTCTCTCTCTCTCTCTCTCTCTCTCTCTCTCTCTCTCTCTCTCTCTCTCTCTTCCAGGACTCTGAGTATGCCGTGGCTGAAAGAAACTACATCACAGAGGACCGAGCTCTACTCAGCTTCCATAAAGGAGACATAATTCGCTTACAGGCCATGGACAGATTAGAAGAAGGTCAGACACTTCTGTCTTTCACACTCCTTCATTCAATCCCACACTCACTCTTATAACATTTTATCACATACTTTTCTGTACACTTGAGAGTTTAGAGTGTAAGTGTGTGTCTTTCAGGTCAGCTGTATGGATGTGTGGTAAAGAAGAAGGTCATCTATCTGGAGGAGGGCAAGAGAGACACAGCAGACTTTGGTAGGCTGAGGAATTTTTACATCAACAGAGAAGATTTTAATACAAAGTTACTGAAAATTTGCTGAAATTAACGTCTTTGGGGAAAAAAAATTAAATATATAAAATGTAGCCTGTGCAAAAGTTAAAACACGATTTCAAGAATTGAGTTGTAATATTTGGGAAAACAGTTGGAAATTTGGGTAATATGAGAATAAAGCCATAATATTTCAAGAATAAAGTTATAATCTTTAGAGAATCACAGTCATCATCACAGTCACAGTCATCACAGACATCACAGTCTCAAATTCTGATATTACAAGAAAAATAGTGTAATATTTAAAGACTAGTCACTATGGACAACCAGACCAAATGCCAGTACTGAGTACCACCATCTGCACCTTGACAATAACACAGTCATTCCATATACACTGAGGTTTCCTCGTCTGTGTTTATATAGTGATTTAATGAAGAGAAACCTGCTTCTTGGAAAAAAGCACATATACTGATGTATGGATTCTAAATCTTAATATCACAAAAATTACTGAGGTTTACTCACAACAACAAACATCCTTAAATGTGTTTACATTTGATAGAATTACCATAATATGAAAATTTTTCCAGTTATTAAAAAAATGTATCTGTATTCTAATAATTTCAGAATTTCTGACATTGTTTCTTGATATATCATGACTTTATTCAAAAACTTGAGACTGTACTTTGTAGAGGACATATCAACGTCTCAACAAGAAAATGAAGGTAGTGTAATTTTTCAAGAAGGTGTCCAGATTTTCCAGATTATATTTTATATATTCTAAAGTAAATATGCCTTCACTAGTGTTTCTGTAATGTAAAAGTCTATAGCTGTATACTGTATCTCAATCTCTGTTGAGCTGACTATATTAGGGTTAATGAAAAGCATCGAACAGCATGTTATTTCCGTATTTTCAGTGGTCTATTTTTTATAGAACAAGACTCTCTGTAGATTAGCTACAACTTGCCTTCGACAGCTCATGCTATTGTTTCAAGTAGCAAACTAACTGTCCTCTTGTTGAATGTTATTGTTGCCTACATACACAGCTGCCTATGTAGGCAGTAGAACACAAGTCGACTCACTAGATATCGAAACACAGCCGATATGTTCATAGCTAAAAATCATGCTGTAGGACTAAAAAGCTTGTTTTACCCTCTGTACAAAGGCTGGAGGTTTGGAGCAGTGATGGGCCGCAGTGGAGCCTTTCCTGCAGATTGCGTGGTTCCTGTTGCAGCTCCAGATTTCCTCAGTTTACCCTTGGAGAGAAAGAGTGAACCGAGAAACAGACAGAGTCGAGTGGTGGCGTCCGGAGCCGTGGCACTGGCTGTGGCATCCAGTGCTGCGGCACATGAACTGGACCCAACACTAGAGGTCTGAGATTTTAACAGCCTTCCATAACTTAAAATCTACTACTTCTCTGCACTGTAAATCACAAAATAACTCTGAGATACTAAGCTATTATTTTGAGATACTGTGTCAAAATTGTTTAATATTTTCTAGCAGTGTGTGTGTGTGTAGCAGAAATGGTCTTCCATTTCTTCCAGAACTGCAACATTTATATTTTGAATGAGATTTTGGAGCCTCTGTGTCTATTAAACCCCAAACGTGCTGTTTAGTACTGACGTGTTGTGTCAGATGATCAATTGAAATACATTTGTACTAACATCACATCAACTTTCACTAGCTGGATGAATTTGGTGACTTTGGAAATCCTGACGTGGAGGGAAGTGTCTTTTTGGACAGTCAGTACAACATGGTGGAGTTCGCCAAGAAATACTTCAGACAATCAAACGGGAGCAAGAGGTTTGAACCAGCACAGATAAACTGATCATATTTTAATATATAATCTTTACCTCTGCAGTGATGTAGTTTATATTTTTCATGTTGGCAGTGATTCCTTCAGAAACAAATCTAAGAAAGGCAAAGATCCTGCGGAAATGATCATATTCTGCAAGGTAAAATTTACATCTTAAATAATTTGGATTCTAGTTGTTATAATATAATTATGAAATAAAATTAAGTTTACACTGAGCTCCTAAGGGGGCATGGCAGTCTTTATATAATTCATTAATTATTTTATGGCCACTCCTTAGTAAAAACAACGAGCATATCACCTTAGGGACTCTGTAAGATTATACTTACTATATATATATATATGAAAGATTGTATTAACTGGTAGAATTACATAGAAGTGCATATTTTCTAGAGTCTAGTTTTTAATAAATATGTATATATTGTATTAATATTGGTGTCTATAAAATGCTATAAATGCTGATCATGTTTTTCTGCAGACCCCAATCCAGGAGTCCCTGATTGAGTTTAATGACCCCAACATGAACAGAGTAGCTTCTGAAATTTTTCTAGGTGAGCCTGGGACATTTTTACTAGCTTTCCTTTATTATAAACATATACTGTATGTAATGTTTGTTGTCTGTTACATTCTGCTGTGTTTGGTTTTGTGTGTTCAGCCATTATGAAATTCATGGGAGACCATCCTCTCCGAGGCCAGTCAGAACATTTTGTGGTCTGCACCTTCCTGAAGGTAGGGATGGAGGGGTGGATGGATGGATGGATGGATGGATAGATGGATGGATGGATACTGTATGATTTTGAACGTTGCTCTTTTCACAGCTGATTGGAGAGTATGGGCTGATGAAGGATGAAGCCTACTGTCAAGTTCTGAAACAGATCACAGCCAATACCAGCTCTAAACCGTAAGATACAGCACCACACACACACACACACACACACCAAACAACTTGCTTGTTTCCATTACACCAGAGTGTACAAAATATGTAAAGCAGTGTATCAGGGCAGTAAGCTTTTATTAGTTTAAAACACACTTGCATGAGAGTGGAAACAGGATTCAAGAAAAGTACATCTTACATTATAAACCAGTGGCTTTCTAAGAAAATGCAACCACATTAAAACATGAATGAAAAAGTGAAGAACAGCAGTTTGAAGTTATTTGTGGTTGGATTACAACAGGAAAACATGCAATGCCTTTACGTCAAAGTGAATTTCAGGTAGGGCTGGACGATATGGCCAACATTTATATCACAATATATTTCTTAATTTTGGACGATAAAATATAATGTCAGTGTAAACGTCACTGAAAACCTGCCAAGAACAAACAAGTCGCATGACATCGTCATCAAACATAAACCACTTGGCTTTTTCAATGTTTATATTTTAAAACTAATGTTAAAATTGAGTGTTAATAAATGTGACTGATAAATGTGCACTGTAATGTAACATTCAGTGACAGATGCTGTAAAAAATGTATACTGAAATACTGGAAATGTGTTAAAAAAATCATATAATTGTTATTGAAACATTTTATATTGCGATATATATTGATAATGAATTATTGTCTAGTACTAATATCAGACAATATTTATTTTGGATTTTCCTTGTCAGGTGTTTACTGCATTTTACTTTCTCTATGTGGTAGCTTTTAAATGTATATTCTATCTATTTAATAGTATCACATTGCTATGTTTGCCAGACTAATAATAATAACATAAATATGCATTTATTCTTGTGAAAGTTAATAATTGGTTGAAGTATAATTGGTGGATTTTAAATGAGCCCTTGATTTCAGGACAGTGCTGAAAAAGTGCATTATACTCTGCAACTTTAGGGGGAGCCCAGGGACAAAAGTACCAAATCTTACCTAAAGTTCTTTTATTTGGAAACGTCAAAGATTGTGAAGATATGCAGTTCTCTCTGGTTTGTTTACGTTCAGAAACTTTGCGTTTTTTAATGTGGAAATGTATGTTTGTACGTTTTTATTCAATGGTTGAATTACCACAGAAACTCGTTTGTAACTCGACCTGTTCAGTTTTGTAGCACCTTTGGTACACAATGTTTACTTTCATGTAGTTAGCCATCTCCTGAATTTGCAGACATTTCCACCTTATGTAACTTGAAACAGCAAAAATAAGTCAATGTCACCCACTTATAGAGCAATATCTTCATCTTTGTTCATGGTTTCCAACTTGTGGAGGTCTCTTCATTGTCTAAAAACTCCAGATGCCTTTTCTTTCTTGTGAGCAGAGAAAGAAAGGCTAGCATGCCAGATCGAGGTGTTTGTATTTTTAGCCGTAACTGCGAAAACACATCAGGTTTGAGCACACAAACAGACTAGAGAGCAGCAAATGGTGAGGAAACATCCTTAGAATGTTTTATTAAAATGTTGAATGCCACCTTTAATTGTACAATAGACTTGTAGCTCCAGGGCAAGACAAAGAAACAAACTTGAGATTTGGAACATGTGTTGACTATGATTTGTGGAAAGGGTGGAAGTATGTGTATTTAATTCATATTCCCTAATGCTGATAATATCAAAGCCTAAGGATGACAGATTGATAGGAACAAGCAGAATATTAAACATAGGGTTGCTCATAAGTGACTATGAGTGTCTCTCTGTGACAGTGACAGTGTACAGAAGGGATGGCGTCTGCTCTACATTCTCACAGCGTACTGCCGCTGCTCTGAGGTGCTCAAACCTTTCATCGTCAAGTTCTTACAGGATGCCTGCAAGAGCCCGGGAGCTCTGTTTCAGGGTAAAAACACATACACAGACACACACACACACAAATACACGCTCACTAATACACACACATATGTAAAAAATTATATATTAGTCATGTCCATGACTAAGGGGTGTAATTTTTACTCAGTTTTACTCATTAATGTTTTGTTTTATTCTACTGTGAGGGAAGCTGTATAAAAATTGTAATGATGGTAATAATGACTAAAAAAGCGGTCTAACGTTGACAATAAAATTAATATTTTAGCCATATCAAGACAAATCTTAAGGTAGAAAATATATTATTAACGATATTTATCTAAATAGATATCTGTAGTATTGAGTTGTCATTGATTAACATTTGTTATATACTGTAAATAATTCAACATTTATCATCTTGTTTATAACACTTCAGTCTACACTGAATGTAATATTGTGGCATATAAAATGAAACGTTGAAAGTGGTTCTAAACTTTTGAACAGTAGAGTACAGCATGATGACTAGTTGTTGCGTGACTGTCAGGCATTGCTAAAGCATGTGAGCAGAACCTGAGGAAGACCTTCCAGTTCGGTGGGAGGAGTGTGTTTCCCAACAACATGGAGCTCAAAGCCATCATGGTCAGAACACACACACATTCAATAAACTCAGTCTAATTAACACAGCTGCTTGTAATATGTTTACTACTGTGTGTGTGTGTGTCCTCAGGCGGGGCGAAGCTCAAAGAGGCAGCTCTTCCTGTTCCCTGGAGGAATCGAAAGGCATTTGAAGATCAAAACTTGTTCTGTAAATCTTCTCATATCTCATTGATGTTCGTTTAACTGTGAAGCGTCACTGTTAGAAGACAGACTGGGTTATACTCAACTGAACAGATGACATAAACAATGAGCTTACAGCTAGTGCAGAATTAGAGCTTAGTGAAATGTTACGAGGTCCTCCCACTGATTCTCGGTCAGAAAACTGCCCAAATGCGTTGGTGCATTACCCATCCATGTTCCACTTACAGTTGTCAAAGGTGGGAATGAATAAATTATGTATAAAAATGAATCAATCTCTTATAATGACAATTTAAGTAGTTCTTTTTGTTATTTTATTCAGAAAGAGGTTGACAATCACAGTAAGTGATATTTAAGTCACAGTACCTACCTAGGAACAATACACAGCCAACTACTTATTCACCCTTTCACCTCCTATAACCACTTCATCCAGGTCAGGGTCGCCGTTGTGTTCTGGAATGTATCCGAAGTCATTGACCATCTTAAACAGGGCACCAGACACACACACAAACACATATGTGTGGAAAGTGTCACACAGACGGTCCACCTATCAGCATGCTTTATGGGCTGTGGGAGGTTACCCACACAGACACAGGGAGAACACACCTCACAGGGGTGAAAAATGAACCCAGGACCCAGGAGGAGTGTGGCATTGTCGCTACCCGTAGTTCCAACATCCCACTTCATGGACAACTGGGCAGAATTAAAATTACCACATGAAACATTTAGGGATAAAACTGTAAACTGTCAGAATGAATTTTATTTTCCGCTGAGTCTCTGTGTCTGTGTTCATTATGATCTCCGTGTGTTTGTAGGTGGCTCTAGATGTCATAGAGGAGCTGTGTTATGAGATGGCTTTACAAAGGCTGGAGGCCATGGATGAGTACACCATTTTTATCGTTACAAACAGAGGTACGCATCACGCACATTACCACTCAAACATTACATTTAACTAAGTAAAAAATAATAAGACTATTATGCTTCATTTTTGGCACCAGTTATTTTTCTGAATTTCCAAAAAATAGTTAATTGCCAAATTTGAATGATTATTACTTTCTAAATACTTGGAATAAATTAAAATTGTTGGGTTTTTATGTAAAAGGACACTTTAAAGTAGATAAATGTGTGTTTTTTTATTCTAATATAACTTACATATACTTCCAATTAACTCCTAAAAGCCAAAAAAATGTAGACGCTCACAATTTTTTTTTTACCATAAATGACTCTAGAGACATCAGCAGTGATCCACATGTTGATTTATTTATAGAACTTTACCAGAAAAGGTTGTGTGTGTTCCCAATATATTTATTTTGATATTTATTCAAGTCTAAATAGAGGATCACGTGGTATTTCATAGTATTTTATTTTTTGGGGGGGGAATCGAAATTTGTTTTTCATACATTTTTTTGTTTAATGAATTACTTCAAATACACATTGGATGGTTTATGTTTGGGCTGTGAAAAGCCATTTTGGGCATTATTAGGTTCTAACAAGCAAAAATGGACTTATTAGGAATGTATATATTAGTCCTTTTTGAAGGATTGTGGTAATAAACATCCAAAGTGTCAAAAATGGTGTCAAACAGTGCTCAATCACCTTGAATAAGGCGTTAGATTAATGGTTAGAGTGCCCTCTTAAATGGTATTGCATGATAAATGTGCATTTTCTATTATAAAACATAAAATAAAAACTTAATACAGTATTTTTTTTTAAATAATGGGCCCATGTAGGAAACAATATAATATTTTTTAGAGCAAATCCAGCAGCCTATTTGCTTGATGTGTATTTTTGGTCCATAATTGCAGATGAATTTGATGTGGGCCTGGGAAAGACATATGTAAAATGTAGGATACGCACATGTTTAAATACATTTTATTTTATATATAACAACAGCTCCTGGTGCTTTGTCTCATCCACTGCAGGTCAGAATGTACGGCCATTAAATAAGAGAGAGTACATCCTGGACATTGCGACCGAGGCAGAGCAGATTGACAGCAACTACAGCTTCTGGTTCAGACGGGTCATCTGGGCTCAACCGCTCAAGTTTGACAATGAACTCAGTGTTACAATACACTACAATCAAGTAAGGAGGCTTGGACACAATGTGATTAAATGGCGTAATGCCTTTACAATGTGATGCAGGCTTTTATTCATCAGTTCTTTCTTAAAACCAAGATTTGGACAACAGAGGACAACTATCACACTGTGTATCAACAGATAAGTAATATGAGGTGCTGATTATGCAGGTTCTACAACAGCAGTATTTGTGTGTGTGTGTATGTGTGTGTTTGCAGGTTCTTCCAGACTATATAAAGGGGTTGCTCAATGTGCTGCCCACAGGGAAAATCAGCGAGCAGCAGTTTAATCAGATTGCCAAACTTGCAGCATTGCAGCACAGAACCAAGGACAACCTTTATGCACCAACTATGTACGTTCATAACACCTTTACACCCAAACTAGTTACTCTGGAGCCTGTCCATAGAGAAGGCAATAGTTTCAGCTCTTGTTCTCAAACTCGAGCTAGTATTAAAAGGACATTCAAGACCGAAACTAGTGTTTAAAGGAACAGTATGTCATATTTTTACCTTACAATTTCACCTTCAAAATGATCATTTTGATCCACTCACCTGTAACAGGGAGAGCAGAGCCTCCGTCTTTGCTACTCTAGGTTCAGCACTGCAGAAACTGCATTATGTAAGTTTTGTAAGATGGTAGGAACCAAGCTAAAAAGACTATGTAGTTCTTAAATACTTTCATCACAAAATGGAGGCTAATGGCGCACTGTGTTACATTTTTAGAGGAATAAATATCTGAGGTAAGTATCGGCTGTTAAAACTGTAGTAGTAACATCAGCTAATTAATCTGTATCCACCCAGAAATATATAATTTTTTAATGTTTCCTTACGTTTTTTTCATCCTGGGTTCCTACCGCCTCCTCCAAATTTACATAGGGTAGTTTCTGCCGTGCTGAGCCCACAGTAGCACCGATGGAGACTCTTTGTTCCTTTTACAGCTTTGTGATATGTCACAGTGATTTTGAAGCTGTAATTTTAAAGTAAAAACACTACATAGTGTTACTTTAATGTACATCACCAGTAAAACTGTCCTTGTCTTTTCTGTCTAGAAAGTTCTGCAGCACCACTGTTGTATGTTAATAAACATGTTGGATTTACAACTGTGTGCATAGGATTTTTAACACTGAATCTTTGACATAGACATAATACATTTTCAGAAGTAGTTTATTTTTAGTGTTTGTGGGATATGATTTGTGACCACATTTCAACATTTATACCAATACACTGCTTAGATAAAGTCAAATTTAATTTCTCTCTCTCTCTCTCTCTCTCTCTCTCTCTCTCTCTCTCTCTCTCTCTCTCATTCTAGTCATGAGATTGTGGAATATGTTCCAGCTCAGTTTTTTACCAGACAAGGACCTCAGCAGTGGATGCACCTGGTCACACAACACACACACGCAGTACAGAGTCTTAATCCTCACCAGGCCAGAGCACAGTTCCTGGGTATTCTCTCCCACACACACACACACACACACACACACACGCACGCACACACAAGTATTTAAAAACTTAAAGAAGTAATTGTGTTAAATAATGCAGTTTCTCCACTGAGACCAGGTCCAAAAAAAGCCAGTTTTAGGGTAAATCCCATTCCATTTCTCTTGCCCCTACCACTCAGCCCTACTCTCCATTCCTAGGGGTATTGTGTCGTGATTCTTGTTGGAAAACAGGGGTAGGGCCAAGGGTTAATGCTATTATACCCCTGAATTACTTCAAATGCCACTTTACTTCATAACATAAGAATAACCCCCAGTATTCAACTTCATATCAGAGAGTGTTGGAGTGGATGATAATATATGATTGTAAACAGCTTTAGAAGTACGGCCAAAATCATGGTGACACCTAAAGCCTAGGTAAAGCATGTCAGAAAAGAGAATAAATACAATATGCAACTGTTTTAAAATATTTGTTTCATTTGTTTATTTGTTGTTACATTTTGCAGTGTATTAATGTAGTAAAGGAGACAAAGCTCATCCAGGTTGTTACATGTACCACACTGTTCATAACCATCTGGGTGCCTTTATCTTGTTTTACAGGCTTGGTGTGTGCATTCCCCATGTTCGGATCTTCCTTCTTCTACATCCAAAGCAGTAGCAACAGCGCAATCCCCACTCCCTGCATCCTGGCGGTCAATCAGAACGGCCTGCACTTTCTGGATAAAGATACTCATGCACGTGCTTCTTATTCCCGTAGCATTTTACAAGATACATTTACAGATGGTTTGCAAACCAGTCTTCAGGGACCCCCCGAACAGTCCACATTCTACCTCTATAATGTGCATAACGTGCAATTTTTTTGTCATTGTACGACATACAACAAAATGTGTCTTCCGGATTTTAACACATCTGTGGCAGTGAACACACAGCACATTTGTTCAAGGGCATTTCAGCCATGGATGGTCCTGCTGGTCCTGGGGATCGAACCAGCAACCGCCTGGTACCAAGTCTGGTCTCTAACCATTAGGCAAAGTCTGCCCTGAATGTGAGAATGTGGACTTTCTAGAGGGAACCTTAAGGACACAATATAGATGACTGTGGAATTTCACTGATTAGGTCCACAGAGGGGTAAAATAACTTGTCCATTGTTCTGGAGAGTAAGCAACCAGAATACCAAATGTACACACAGTGACCAAAATACACAGGGTGGGCCATTTATATGGATACACCTTAATAGAATGGGAATGGTTGGTGATATTAACTTCCTGTTTGTGGCACAAATAAAAAAAAACAATGGTGTGATTGGTTTTAACGTAACTTTATTCTTTCATGAGTTATTTACAATAACTCTCCCATTCTTCACACACTGATAGCAAAACTGCAGGAGAAATGCTAGCACAGGCTTTCAGTATCCATAGTTTCAGGTGGTTGCATTGACAATCCAACACAATGAGCAGCACTTTGAACACATTTTATAAGTGGTCAGAAACTTGTGAATAACTCATGAAAGAATAAAGTTACGTTAGAAACAAGCACAACATTGTTTTTCTTGTGAAATCCCCAATAAGTTTGATGTGTCACATGACCCTCTTGAAGGACTGGCGTCCCCTCCAGGGTGTATTCCCGCCTTGCGCCCGATGATTCCAGGTAGGCTCTGGACCCCCCGCGACCCTAAATTGGATAAGCGGTTACAGATAATGGATGGATGGATGACCCTCTTCCCATTGAAAAAACAAAAGTTAGATCCAAAATGGCTGACTTCAAAATGGCCGCCATGGTCACCACCCATCTTGAAAATTTTCCCCCCTCCCATATACTAATGTGCCTGAAACAGGAAGTTAATATCACCAACCATTCCCATTTTTTAAAGTGTATTCATATAAATGGCCCACCCTGTATATATCATCTTTGTGTAAATATGTGTAATGTTGATATTAAGTGGTATTAGAGGGAAAGCATAATTTTATTGGGTAAAACTTACAGTACAACTGAAAGGAGGCTGTAGTCCACTTTGGGCCATGTCTAGCCTGGATACAAGATGAGATATGGTTTGGAATAGAGGCATGCAGGTTTGCCCATAGATGTTGCAGCTGGGCCTGTAGATCCTGCACACTCTTAAGTTGCAGAAGCTGCCATCCCAGCTGGTCCCATAAATGACTGAAATGTTGCAATCTGACTGAGACCTTCCTGGGAAACCCTTGCTGTGTGAGAGAGAGCATTATCCTGCAGAAAAATGATACTCGGAAGTTAAAGAAACATTTAATCTGACACTATTCCTTCCTTTACCTTCCACTTTACAGGACGTCTTGGTGAAGTTTCCTCTGAAGCTAGTCCAGTCCACACAAACTCAGCGGCCCAGCGCCGGAGCCAGTTTTCCTTATGTGGATATTTTACTAGGAGACATGACTAACCCCCGAATCACACAGTTACAACTGGAACAGGTGACAATCGCTTACACATTAACTCATATATATCATTAATGTAGTATTAGTGTTATGACTGTGTGTGTCTGTGTGTATGTGTGTGTGTGTGTGTGTGTGTGTTTGTAGGGTTTGGAGCTTTGTCGGGTCATTGCCATGCACATTGAAAACCTGCTGTCACTTCGACAAAAGAGGCTCACTCTTCCTCCAAGTGAAATCACCCTCCTCTAACACACTATATATATGTTACCTAATGACATGAGTCAGAGAGTCAGAGACTATATTAAATTTAATATCCTGTCAACACAGCAATTTAGTACAATTACGTACAGTACTTAAGTTATTTAAGGGGATGTATTGTGAAACAAATCACTTATTCAATGCATGTGCACATAATATCTGAAGATATTGGAGATGCGATCTGGAGTCTACCCATACACTCACTGGGAAACAAGAACACCCAGTTTTGTGGTCTGTCTACTTTAGAAAACATGGGATAAAGAAAGCACAACAAGTGCAGACAAATAAGAGCATTGAGTAAAAACTGAGAAAGGAGAAGAAAGAAAACAGAGTAAAAACGGCTAAACTGGAAAACAGCTCCTGGGCACTCGCAGTGAACCGAGCTGTGGCTCATTTTCATTTAAAATGAAACCGGCCGTTATGAACAGGGCTGTTTAGATGGGGAAAAACGCTATGGGGTTTGACCTTGTGGTATGTTGACCCAAGCATGTCACCAACATACTGTTAAGACTTCTAACAACGCTACACGACCTGGTCTCCATCTTTGAATAACAGAAGAAAACAGGTCCAACCAATCTTAATGAAAAAGGTTCCTCTGAAAAGGGAACTAGCAAATGAACAGAAAGCTGCAGGTTCTTTCAGAACATTTATGACGTAAAAAAAAAAGGATTAGATTTTAGCTTTCTGGCTCATCTGGCTGATCCTTAATGAGATGGAATACACTGATCAGCCATAACATTAAAAAAACATCCTAGTTTCTCCACTCACTGTTCATTCTCTTAGCTCCACTGTCCACTTGAGCGCTTGGTAGATCTACAATTACAGACTGTAGCCCACCTGTTGCTCTGCATACTTTTAGCCCTCTTTCATCCTTTTCCTCAGTGGTCAGGACCACTACAGAGTTCTCTGGGCTGCAGTGACACTGATATAGTGGTGGTGTGTTAGTCTTTGTGGCACTGGAATGAGTGGATCAGACACAGCAGTGCCGCTGCAGGTTTTAAATGCTGCGAGTGCAGAAACAGTGAGTGCAGAAACAAGGAAGTCAGTGTATTGTTATGGTTGATTGGTGTATATTTCACTTGTACACTAGGACAATGTTTTGTTTGCTTTTATCAAAACCAGTGGGAAAATGTATTTAAAGTTATGCACCACTTCATTTACATGTGGGTATCGGTGCCTACAGAGTACATATTTACACTGTGCTGCACTGTGAATTTATCTCAACACTCACTACCTCTTCCTTCCTCTTCCTCTTCCACTTTGTAGTAAAGTACAATTTAAAATAATTATAATAGTTAACGTCTGGAGTTGGATTGTGAAAATGACGTTTTTATACGAGTATGATGTGACCAAAGGTGACGTGTAAGATTGAATATTTTTGTATAATTGCTGTTTATACAATAATTATTTTGTGTTTTTACATAATATTTGATACAAAGTAAAGCCATGCTTGCTGAAAAGGCAACCATGTGTATTCTTAGGAATATGTTTACACATACACACACACACACACACACACACAAAGAGTAAAGCTAGGGAAAATAGAACCACTCAGGAGAGCACAAAAATGAATGTAATGACTATGTGTTGCTTTTCCCTCTGTACACTAGCACACAGTGAACCGCTGTGTATTTTTGTATGAGTCTAATGTAAATGCTGTTTGTTACAGAAGACATGTTAAATAAATATGAATATTTTTTGAATACATGCATTCTGAAATGATTTGTTTTATTGAGCCACATTCACCATGAAGTGCTAAGAAATGAATCCAGTACAGTGTGTTGTAAAGTTTGGAGTGTAACGGCACATGAAATCTGCTGCAGATCAATGCAGGGGAGATGAATACTACACTATTCTCCACTCTTCACCATTCTCTCAGCTCCACTGACTGTACGTTTGCACTGTAGTCAATCCGCTGCTATTCATACTTATTCATTCATAATGACAGCTCCCAGCTGTCTCTCATTCCTGGAGTGCAGGGCATGCAGTGATGTTAAGTGAACGGTGTCGGCTCATCTAGATTTAACCACACCCAGATCCCACTGCAGACAAGGCAAAGAAAAGAAAAGCTCTCAATAGACTGAAGGAGCGTGTCAGATCATAAAGACAATTGCTACATGCAGAGAAAATGCTGTCAGATGTTGCTTCAAAAGCCCTGGATTGTTTTACACAAAGAGTAGACAAAAAGATATAACGCGAGGATTCACTGTGTATGTTACATATATATGTTTTCTGTCCTTTTCTGGGTCACACTTATGAACATTTACAACGCATAGTCTTCATTATATTATTGACAAGCCATCACACTCACAATTACAACACACTGTATGCGTATGAGTTTGGGTCCTGCCGCGGGTGTCTGTGAAGAGTTTGTTGTGTTCTCCCTGTGTCCATGTGGGTTTCCTCCGGGTGACTGTCTGTGAGGAGTGTGGTGTTCTCCCTGTGTCTGTGTGGGTTTCCTCCGGGTGCTGCAGTTTCCTCCCACGGTTCAAAAACACATGCTGGTAGGTAGATTAGCTACTGAAAAGTGTAAGTAGGTGTATGTGTGAATGTGTGGTGCCCTGTGTTGGACTGGCGCCCCCTCAAGGGAAGTGTTTGTGCCTTGTGCCCAGTGATTCCGGGTAGGCCCCAGACCCACCACAACTCTGAACTGGATAAGACAATGAATGAATTAATTACTATTTTAAAATGAATATAAAAATGCATGGCACATAGGCACAGCAGGTAGTGGTGCAGTCACACAGCTCCAGGGACCTGCAGGTTGTGGGTTTGAGTCCCGCTCCAAGTGACTGTCTGTGAGGAGTGTGGTGTATTCTTTCTGTGTCTGCGTGGGTTTCCTCCGGGTGACTGTCTGTGAGGAGTGTGGTGTGTTCTCCCTGTGTCTGCGTGGGTTTCCTCCCACAGTCCAAAAACACATGTCGGTAGGTGGATTGGCAACTCAAAAGTGTCCGTAGGTGTGAGTGTGTGTTGCCCTGCTAAGGACTGGTGCCCCCTTCAGAATGTTGCACCCAGTGATTCTGGGTAGGCTCTGGACTGGATAAGAGTTACAGTAAATGAATGAATGAAAAAAATTATATTAAAATTTACCACTGTAACATTTTTGGAGGCCCTTCTGAAATTGGTTCTATTTCGTTTATGACAATACGATAAACTAAGTTTGTGGACACCAGTTCATCATTTCTTCTAAAATTAAAAGTATTTGTTTCCCCTTTATTGCAGTAACAGTAACAGTAACTGTTTCTACTCCTTTGAGAAGGTTTTCTTTTGTGGGATTTGCTTGTATTCACTTTTGGAAGCATCAGTGAGGACAAGTTCTAAATGTTGGATGATTTGTTTTGGATCACATACACCACTCCAGCTCATCACAGTGGTACTGAGTGAAGCTCCATCCCTCCAGAGAACACAGTTCTATTTCCCTTCTTCCATTTTGAAGTACAAGATGGTTAAACTGGTGCAGCATTGTGGTGTCCCACGTAGTGTGATCATCACACAGCTCCTGGGATTGTGGGTTCAATTCCCGCCTTGGGTCACTGTCTGTGAGAAATTTGATGTGTTCCCTGTGTCAGCGTCCAAACACACACGTTGGTAAGATGATTGGCTATTCAAAAGTGTGCACAGGTGCGAGTGACTGTGTAATGCCCTTCGATGGACTGGTGCCCTGTTCAGGGTGTGTTCCTTGTGCCCATTTATTCTGGGCGTGGTGAGAACTGTGTTGGCTCATCTAGATTAACTCCACCTAGATCCCACAGCAGACAAGGCAAAGAATAGAAAAGCTCTCATTAGACTGAAAGAGCGTGCCAGATCAAAAAGACATTGTCGAAAAGACAATTGCTACATGTGGAGGACATGTAGTCAGATGCTACTTCAAAAGCCCTGGAATGTTTTACCAAGATCAGACGAAGATCACTGGGCCACAAAGCTGAAAAGGGTGGGCTGACATCATTTTAAACCCTATGGATTAAGAATGGGATGTCACTCAAGTTCTTATGCGTGCGAAGGTCGATGAGCGAATACATGTGAGGTCACTAGGTGAGGCTTGACGTCTGTTAAATGCTGTGAATGTAAATAATAATAATTACTGGTCTCTAAGATTGCGGACACTGGAAGAAGGAACTGCAAGGAGTCTACAGTCAAACAGATCAGAAGAAGCTAGATAACGTACATGATATTTTTAAAATCACATGTGTTTGTTTCATTCATGTTGATTAACATATCATGTAACCCAGGGTCGCGGTGGGTCCAGAGCCTACCCGTAATGTTTGGCCGCAAGGCGGGAATACACCCTGAAGGGGGCGCCAGTCCTTCACAGGGTGACACACATTCACACATTCATTCACTCCTACGGACACTTTGGAGTCGCCAATCCACCTACCAACGTTTGAGCTTATTCATGTTGAAATGCACTATATACGACTTTCTGTTAGCTTTGCTTCATTATTTCTGCATCTACTCATGGTAACGATATGAGAGAGAGTTTAAACATTTATGTGTGAAATATACAATCTGTTTACAGTTCACATTGTTTAGAAATGTTAACAATGTAGTGGTGTGGTGAATATGTTACAGTTCCGCTGGCATTACTTATGGTACATTGTATTTATTCTTATTTTTTCTTATAGTTTCACTCCCATTCATTTGATGTATGGCTACACAGCTCAAAAAAACTCAGGAGCTTGGAGGCTACATCCTGACTCTCATGCATTTATATGAAGGGAGTTTGGCTTGCTGTTAAATTGTGTACATTCACACACACAAGGAGAACAGTATACTAATAGATATGAAAGCTAGATGTATGTAAACAAGGCTTACTGTCAGTATGTACACTGATTCGCTTTTCCTTGTTTGTCTAAATACATCAGTACAGATTTAACTGTATTCAATCATTCATGTGGCTCCAAAGATCACTGTGTTTTAGTAGCAGTTGTACTCCTCCACCAGTATCACCATGTATATGTCCCATTACTACATTTCTGCCTGTGGCAGCGGATTTTACACTATTTCTTTTATTAAATATTAACCCAAAATATAATATTTAACAGTGTTTCAATATCCAGAAAATAGATCACGTCCAACCTCTTTTGTTCAGTATATTTTACAGTCACTTAAACTGTGATGCAGTTCATCTGAGATCTGTATTTCATCGTAGGGACAACGAAGTATGTCAGAACACCAACAACAAAACTCTGTAGAGATCCACGACAAAAGGATGGAGGATCTTAATTAGACATGAACTCTATCCAATAAAATAGAGTTCTGCTGTAGGAGTGTAGACATAGTCTACAACATGGAGGAAGCCCTATCGTTGTGGTTGGGAACTGGAGGTACAGCTCTTTTTGTATGAATTACACACTACATCAAATGTGAGTAGTGTAGCTTTTAGTAGTTTTAATAGCTAGCACGTGTGTGAAACTGCTGACCCAAAATGGAGGACTGTTTCCACCACTTCTAGCTTTGCTCACAGCTGCACTTTTTCACAAAGCAACTTGAATTTCAAAACCCAGTGTGTCAGGGGATGTTTTTAAGGGGAATTTGTATGGAGTAAGATTACTGTCAAAAATAAATGTGTGCATGCTCATCTACATTCGTACATAAATATGTAATTTGTACACAAAAGTGTGTTTTGTACAAATACGACTTCAAAAATATACGATTATAAAGACTTACGCATACGACTTGAAATATTATGGGTGCGACTTTTAGATTACGAAAACGAACTGGAAAGTAAGAAAGCTCTCAAAAATATGTCTCTGGACTCTGAGCTGTGGTGTGTAGTCTGTTTAGCACTCGTGTCTGAGGTAGCAGTTAGCGAGGACAAGCGGTTGGCGCTGGAGGAACAGAAAAAGGTTTATTTTAATGTAAAATAAGTCAGGTTCTGCACTGTTTAGAAGAGTAGTGGATGGACATCTGCATTTGTGTGTGGGTTGGGTGAAATGTGAAAGCATAGTCTCAAAATAAAAAAAAACCATGAGAGGAAATGAATAAAAATATGTTGTGGAAAACAGGCGAATGCAGATTCAATACTTTTTTTTTACTGCATTAGCTATATTTGAGGCTACAACTTAACAAAAAATATGCAGTGAAAATGTAAACAAATGCTTTCATCTTCATATAAAAAATGATGATATTAAAAACCATATTCTTAAATGTAACTGTATTTGTACACACACTGGGACATATTTCTATGTGAATACTGAAACATAAATGTGATTTGTGTGTAACTGGAATATGATTTACACATTTATTTTGAGACTAATCCCAGCATACGTAAATGAGATACAGAAGTGGAATGCAGTTTGGGCAGTGGAAGATGACTGTGAGCGAGAATGAACATAAGAAAACAACCGTTTTTTTAGAAATGTAATAACAAACAGCCCATTCTAAACATGTGGATAGTGGTTTAGCGGGGCCCATGAATAGAGTCTCAATGGTGTTGAAAATAAATGGAATTCTAATGAAGGGTTATGTAATATTTGGGAGGGGCAAAGAGGAGTGCCTCCTTGCCCAAAGTAGAGTATAAAAACTGTGTATATTTCCAGGATGCTCAGCTGCAGAATTTGCCTCTACATTTTGCACAGGTACGTTTTCACAGTCATTTTTGACTTTTTGGTTTTTGGTATTTGTTGGTTTTTATGAAAACAGTAAATTCAGTGTTACTGTCCGTGTATTATACCATTGGTCATACATTTTTAATTCGACAGATAAACTCACATTCTGTCTTGGTTATTTTGGTTGCCATGACATGACCAAATCTGATTTTGGTTAAAAAAAATATGGTCAACATGTAGTGTGACTGTCACAGAGCTCCAGGGTTCTGGGGTTGTGGGTTCAAACCCCACCTTGGGAGTGTTCTTCCTGTGTCAGTGTGGGTTTCCTCAGGGTGCTTCAGTTTTCTCATACAGTCCAAAAACACACGATGGTAGGAGGATTGGCTGTGCACAAAATGTCAGTAATGTGAGGGAATGTGTGAGTGTGTGGTGCCCTGTGATGGATTGGCGCCCCCTCCAGGTGAGTTCCTGCCTTGCGACACAGAACTGAGCGGTTTAAAAACAGGAAAACTGTGATTTTCTTCCATGTTATGGAATGTTCTGTTCTGTATAAGGTTTATGAGTCTGCTTTTGACTAGTCAGGTTTATTTTTTCAATTTAAAAAAGTAATGTTATTAAGTTATGTGTGCTTAAGATGTAGAATCCATTTTTTTGGATATTCAATATCTTTGGCACCAAGGTAGTGCCACTGTGACAAAGCTTCAGGATCTTGAGGTCTGAGTGTGAGAGTGACTGGTGCCCTGTTCGTGGCTTTCTGCCCAGTGATTCTAGTGAGGTTCTGCACACACCAACGCTCTGATCCCGAATGAAGTGGTTATGTAAGATGAATAATTCATTCATTCATTCATTATCTGTAACCCTTATCCAGTTCAGGGTTGCGGTGGGTCAAGAGCCTACCTGGTATCATTGGGCGCAAGGCGGGAATACACCCTGGAGGGGGCGCCAGTCCTTCACAGGGCACGATGAATAATGTTTTATTTTATTATTATTTATGTTTAACATGTCACAGTTTAATTGTGCCTGTGAAAGAGGTACCAGAATTGGAGACAAATGTTTGCTCTGATTTCAGTATTTAACAGTTCACGTCTACATAGAGTTTTGTGGTAGACAGTGTACCAGAGGGAATTAGAAATGGATAGTCGTTGACATGTAATTTACAATGTAGAGTCCTTCCCACAAAAACTAGTCTGATTGGTCTAATGTAAGTATCCGAATGATTGTTCTGAAAGAAACGTCCATAACATGGAGGAAATTCACTTATTTTTTTAAAGCAAACAAGCAAAATATGTATTAGCACCCCACATTTAGTTAGGAAACATATTTCTACCACATTCTACAGGTTGTGTTGATTTCATACGCCCCATTTTATACCCAGGATAATATGTTCTTTATTGTTTTACACACTTCTTTAATGAAAGATTACAAATATCCACCTCTCTTCTGGAGAAGAGGAAGAGAATATATTTTGGGGGACATTGCCTCTTAAAACCACTGTTCTACCTTTTAAAGGTAGATTTGTACCCTTAAAGGTACTTTTAGTGACAATAAAGTACTTGTATCATAAAGTGTGAGTCCATCATAAAGTCCATCTCTCTCTCTCTCTCTCTCTCTCTCTCTCTCTCTCTCTCTCTCTCTCTCTCTCTCTCTCTTTCTCTCTCTCTCTCTCTAGGAGGACACATCTCAAACTGTAGGAAGAGATAAAGAGATAAAAATGGAGACTGAGGGCAACAGTAAGCCAAACCTCCAGATATTGATCAGTATTAGATATTGATTTATTATTGTTATCAGATTCAGCGCAGAGAAAAGCATTAGAGACTGACGTGCTAATAGTTTTCCATTAGATCCTGTGATGAAAATGCTAATGTGCTAACTGATTATAACAGTCTTTTTCCTCCTCATTACGCTACGCTGTGAGATCTTTTATACCCCTGACACAAAGAGTCAGTGGCCATCTGTGCTTCTGAGTGCTGTGAGAGACTCTCCAGGGCAGGGAGAGGAGCTGTGTATGAAATAAATATATCTGCCTTTCCCAGTTGTTTACATTAACGCTGCGCTCTGAGACCAAACGCTCAGTCTCCGGTATGGAGCCAAAGAAAAATAAAATCACGTGACTCCAGCCCATTGATAAGAGTTGAGAGTCTGTTGTAGGTTTAGGGTTTAACCGTTTATCTTCAGGAAGTTGTAGTAAAGTCGTTGGGTGAAGGATGAGAAACCCCAGCAAAGATGAATAAAGGCGATTTCTGATGAGGAAGATGAAGTGACTCAAGTAGCATTTGTAAATGATTTTATTATATTCTGGTTGGGTTTTATCTAACACTGTGCTTTGTTCTTTTCTTTTACACAGAGGTTTTTGTAAGTATATCACTCCCTTCCTCCTCCTCCTCCTCACACTGATCACAATGACTGCTAAAACATTGTCCTTAGACGTGAAAACCTCCTGCTTTAGTTTTTAATAAAACCATTTCCCTGCTTTGACTGATGTAAACGTGCTCTCAGGAATCTCCCTTCACTTTAAATGGTCCAAAATCCACATTTTCTCAGTTCATCTGAATTCAAAATCTAAAAGACATAGCTACAATCACGAAGAGAGGCAGGAATTTTTCACAATTTACCAATAATACATTGTCTATAGTGTTTATATTAAATGTAGAAATAAATTTTAAATTGTAATTCAAAATTTGGTCACCTAAAAATATGGTAATTTATTTATTATATATATATTTTCAATAAAAACAATCTAAACATTCAGCAATAATACACTGTACTAACGAACACTAACACCATCTTTAAATCATCTAAAACTAAACGTACATGTGCTTTTGGATACAATATTATCTCCAAGAACAGAACAAATAGATGCACATGTTTATGCATCATATTTTTCATGATGAAATTCATAACGAATGCAGTGACTCTCCATTTTTAATTATCTTAATTTTTAGGTTATTTTTTTCTGAACAAAATGAAAATGGTCTTTTTTAATGCTACACATTCATTCATTCATTATCTGTAAGCGCTTATCCAGTTCAGGGTCGCGGTGGGTCTGGAGCCTACCTGGAATCACTGGGCACAAGGCGGGAATACACCCTGGAGGGGGCGCCAGTCCTTCACAGGGCAACACAGACACACACACATTCACTCAAACACTCACACCTACGGACACTTTTGAGTCACCAATCCACCTACCAACGTGTGTTTTTGGACTGTGGGAAGAAACCGGAGCACCCGGAGGAAACCCACGCAGACACAGGGAGAACACACCACACTCCTCACTGACAGTCACCCGGAGGAAACCCACACAGACACAGGGAGAAAACACCACACTCCTCACAGACAGTCACCGGAGGAAACCCACACAGACACAGGGAGAAAACACCACACTCCTCACAGACAGTCACCCGGAGGAAACCCACGCAGACACAGAGAGAACACACCACACTCCCCACAGACAGTCACCCGGAGGAAACCCACGCAGAGACAGGGAGAACACACCACACTCCTCACAGACAGTCACCCGGAGGAAACCCACGCAGACACAGGGAGAACACATCACACTCCACACAGACAGTCACCTGGAGGAAACCCACACGGACACAGGGAGAACACACCACACTCCTCACAGACAGTCACCTGGAGGAAACCCACACAGACACAGGGAGAACACACCACACTCCACACAGACAGTCACCTGGAGGAAACCCACACAGACACAGGGAGAACACACCACACTCCTCACAGAAAGTCACCCGGAGGAAACCTACACAGACACAGGGAGAACACACCACACTCCTCACAGACAGTCACCCCGAGCGGGAATCGAACCCACAACCTCCAGGTCCCTGGAGCTGTGTGACTGTGACACTAACCTGCGCCACCGTGCTGCCCTAATGCTACACAGTTACTATAAAATGACAAAAGAGAAGGAGAATGTTTGAATTTTGAATTACAATTTTGTGGTACGTCAAAAACTCTTTAAAATCAATTTGTACACTTCGTATATTGTGTACAGTGAACACCATCTTTTCATCTGTGTTTCTGTTTATTGTTGTAGGAAGAGAACGTGGTAAGTGAATGTTCTCTATTTCTACTGAAAGTACTGGGTGTAGTTTGTGTAGTTTATGAAGTCAGAGGAGGGTTTTAATCCAAGTCAGGCTCTCACATAAAATCCAGTTTCATCAGTTGCTGATGATTGAAACAAAGCTTGAAATGAGAGCTTTTATCTTCCATTTCCCGCCCTACTTCCCAGAATGCACTGCAGGAACTTAGTATTAAAAATGAAATTGTAATAAAAAAAAAGTAAATATGCTATGCTCAAGATCGCTAACATAAATCACCATCTTTAAAACGTCTACCAAAACTCACTCTTAATCTCAGTTACAGTGTTGGAACCAAGAACAGGACAAATCGATGCGCATGTTTTGCAGTGCTTTTTTCTGATGGCACTTCTCTTCTCATTTAGCATATTCAAACTACTCAACATTTAGGTTACTTTTTGATTAATAACATCACATTTGTCAACATTTTTAATACTAGACAACAGTTGTTTGAATATTGAATTACAATCTAGTGTGAGGTGAAAGATGCTTTAAAACATAGCTGTACACCTAATATATTGTGTACAGTGAAGTTATTTTTGACCTCTTTGTTTCTGTTGGATGTTTTAGGAATACGAAGAGGTAAGTGAATGTCCTCTATATTTCAGTTTACAATGAATACATTGTCTGTAGTGTTTATAGAGTGTGTACGGTGAACATTTCTGTCTAATATTTCTCTTTTTTTCCCCTTCTGTTTCTGTTTATTGTTGTAGGAAGAGACAATGGTAAGTGAATGTTCTCTATTTCTCCTGAAAGTACAGGGTGTAGTTTGTGTAGTTTATAAAGTCAGAGGAGAGTTGGTCTGAACAGGAAGTAGTGTTTATCGATTGTGTGCAGTGAACATTTCTCTCTAACATCTCATATTTTCATCTTTGTTTGTGATTCATGTAGAAAGTGACAGTGGTAAGTGAATGTTCTCTATTTCTCCTGAAAGTACAGGGTGTAGTTTGTGTAGTTTATGAAGACAGAGGAGAGTTTTAATCCAAGTCAAGCTCTCACATAAAATCCAGATTCATCATTTTTAAAAACGTTGATATGAGAGCTTTTAACTAATCGGTTTTCTGACGAGAAAAAGACATTGTGGGCGAGTGTTGGGAGTGATATAACTGTTCTTATGTGATGATGTATTGTAAGAGGCTTTACATCATCATCAGTACATTTTTCCTTATTACATCGTCATCATCATTACGGTCCCTGTCATAAGTGAAGTCTTCTGCAGGTCGAATTACTGAAAACAGCCCAGAGCCAGACAATTGTATGCTTGTTCTCTCTCTCTCTCTCTCTCTCTCTCTCTCTCTCTCGCTTTCTCACTCTCTCTTGTTCTCTCCCACACACACACACACATTATTTGTCTGACTGCATTTTTTCTTTACCCTAAATCAGTGACTCAGAACAAGCCTGATCTCATCCACTTTCAAATCACACTGTTCTGCTTTGTCCAGTGTGACGACAGTGTCTCTCTCATCATTAATCAATAAGTCCTGATCACCCCTCCATGTCTGGACTTGTGTTTACACAATGTCTAAGATACAAATGAAAAGAGATGGATTCCAGAGCTGTTAACCCATATTTTCTAAAATCAGATTGCAAAGAATATGTCAGCTCAGTTTCTACTTTCTGCTCTAATGTTTAGGCGATAAAACCGCAGCTGTGCTCTATGCCTTCATTTATTTACAAAGTTGACGACCCCAGGTCGTCTGAGCTGAGAGTGTAACAGACGGAGCTGCAGTCAATAGGAGAGGCAGGATTTTCTCAGTTTACAATGAATATATTGTCTGGAGTGTTTATAGATTGTGTACAGTGAAGATTTCTGTCTAATATTTCTTTTTTTTCCCTTTGTTTCTGTTTATTGTTGTAGGAAGAGAAAGTGGTAAGTGAATGTTCTCTATTTCTCCTGAAAGTACTGGGTGTAGTTTGTGTAGTTTATGAAGTCAGAGGAGAGATTTAATCCAAGTCAGGCTCTCACATAAAATCCAGTTTCATCAGTTGCTTTTAACTTCCATCTCCCGCCTTCCTTCCCACAATGCACTGCTTCATAATCCCACTGCACTGCAGGAACTTAGAGACAGTGAAGTTTACTGATGGGAAAAAGACACGACAGAAATCAGGAGTGACTGCACTGTTCTTATGTGATGATGCAATATTTAGTTGTTGCATCATCAGTGCATCATCTTCATTATCATTACACTCTTCAAAATATTGAGTGGTCAGCACCAGTGAACAGACTTGGTTTCTGAGATCCTCTCGTTTGCTCCACTTCACTTCTTACACCTCATATTTATGACCATCACAACATCAAAATTCTTCTCGTCTACTACGTAGATTTCAGATTAGAGCTGTGTGTAAATTCATTTTCCCTTTCTGCTGAATCTGTTGGATTCTTTTATTCGCTCTCAAATCACACCGAAGCCCTGAGGGGCACAATGAAATTTAAACAGTTTGAAGTATGTTTCTGAGACAAATCCACATCTGTCTCTGCCAGTTTTACACACCAATAACTGTTGAAATATATTTCTTGCATCACTTGTAGAATTTTAGGCATCAGAAATATTAAAAAAAAAATGTCCTACTAGTGAGGTAAGCCTGAAGGGTAAAAAAGGTACTTTAAAATGTCTAACACTTTGCATGTTATAGATAATTTTTTTCAGTTACCCTTCCAGGCTTCATTTAAATTGGGGAAAAAAATGTCAGGTTATCTCAACTGAAAGTCTAACAGATACATTGTCTATAGGGTTTATATATTGTGTACAGTGAACATTCTAACATATCATCTTCGTGTCTTGTTTCTCTTTGATGTTTTAGGTAGTTAAAGTCTTATGTGAGGTAAAGTAACCTGGTCTTACATATACACTTCAATGTGCACCATCTGAAATTTTAATAGCAGAGGTCACACTAGCATCTCAGAGCCATTCGGCGACACCCTCCCCTTCGGCCTCGCCCTCTTCCCTGCCTCAACCACACCTCCAGTCTTAACTTCTCATTCCTGAAAAAGCTGAAAATTTGGTCCACAACAACACATTGGATACAATCCAACACAGATTATAGAAGTCCAGGGAGAACAGGAGTAGTTACTGTGCCCAGAGGAGTCAATGTGTGGATGTAGAGTGGAGTCATTTGACCATGTGAAAGCTGTACAGTGGCAGTGTGAGTGATCACAGGTCACTGCTGTGAGGGAGCAGAGTTTACCAGAACATTAAATTAAATCACCTACATCCAGATACACGGTTAGTCATTAATAATTAATAAATAATGAGGGTTCAGCATGTGTGACAGACTTGATTCTTGAGATCCAGTGTGAAATTACACTGCCATAGGGTTGTATTAAAATAGATTATTAATAAAATAAGATAAAATATCTAAGATACAAATGAAAACAGATGTATTCCAGAGTTGTTGATCTATATTTTACTAGAATGAGATTCCTGAGAAAACCCTTAGCTCTATTTCTACTTTTTGTCCGAATGTTTAAGAAAATAAAAATGCAGCTGTGCTGTAAGCCTTTATTTATTTACAAAGTCCCCTTTGTGTCTGTTTGATGTTTTAGGAAGCTGAAGTGGTAAGGGAATGTTCTCTGTTTCTACTGAAGTACCTGGATGAACTGGACTGTGTCATTAATAAAATCAGAGGAGCATTTTAATCCCAATTAAACCCTCACAGTAACTCCAGTTTCTTCAGTTGCTATAGTGCCTCTAGTGTTTATAAATTGTGAACAGTGAACCTTTTTCTCTATCATCTTTTCATCCATGTTTCTGTTTGATGTTTTAGGAAGAGGTAGAGGTAAGTGAATGTTCTCTATTTTTTACTGAAAACAGTGGATGTTCTTTGTGAAATTTGTAAAATCAAAAGAGTTATAATTCAAGTCACACTCAAATATTTGTCTGACCGCATTACTTTCTAAATCGGTGTCTCACTACAAGCATCAAATGATCATTACCAGTGACAGACTTGATTCCTGAGGTCCTCTTGTCTCCTCCACGTCACTTTTTATGCCTCATATGACTCTCTGAACCTCCACATTCTCCTGTTCAAGTGTGTAGTGTTCACACTCTTAATAAAGTAGCTACAAAATGTCCATAAAACAACCCAGTAAACATTTATCCGTTGATTCAACGTTGAAATAACGTAATGACTGCCGTCTAATCAACGTTCTCTTAAGGTTGAAAATGAAAGTTGAAAAGACGTCCAAACACAGACATTGAAAAGACGACTATTAGACGTATTTTGAACGTCCATTGACGTTATTAATTGGTCCCGAAATAAATTACTTGTATAAAACGCGTTTTGGACGTCCACTGACGTTATCGATTGGTCACCACTTAACTAACTTATTAAGATGGATTTTGGACGTCCATTGACGTTTAAAATATGTCCTTGACGGACAGACTACTTTTAGACCTATTTTGAACGTCCAGGGACCTTCCTTGTTTACTGGGAATGCCATAGAAGAAACATTTGTCAGTTCCATAAAGGACCACTTATTGCTGATATGTTTAAATGGGTAAAGAACCTTAACATAGAGTGTTGTTTTTTTTAAACTTTTAAAAGTTTCTTCAAACGCACACATTTCTTAAACAAACATGGTTCTTTAAGATGTTTCTTCTATGGGGGAGTCGGCAACCCGCGGCTCTTTGATCTCTATGATGCGGCTCAGCTTTTGAAAATAATTAATGAGTATTTAATTAAAATGTATTTTATTTTAGTTCGTTCATTTTCAAAATGTAATTCTATGAAGATTATGGCAATGTTGTAACATCTAAAATATTTTAATATTTAATATTTAAATTATCGCTCTTAATACACGTCACAACTTCCAATGTGCGACACCCGTCAGTGTGCGGTTTCTTGAACTTTTTGACCGCTGACTGCACGGCGCCAGTAAAATAATGACGTCATGCAGAGAGAGGACAGCATTGTTTGCTGCCAGTGGATAATTTAAGTTCGCCGTTTTTTTTCCCCCATTACCACAAGGACTCAAATAGACATTGAGTATTTTACTTAACCGTCAACCCGACGTCTTTTTTTCGAAGTTAAAAATGTTTTGTTGCATGCAGAATAGTTAAATCATATTCTCTGCAGTCGTTCATTGATTTCATAAATGTAACACAGTGTAGTTTGTTTATACACAGCACAAAGGCAAAAAAACCCTGTTATGCGCAGTGTTATTTCATTTAGAATTTCAAAAGGGTTTTGTGGCTCCCAGTGTTTTCTTTACTGTGTGAAACGGGTCCAAATGGCTCTTTGAGTGGTAAAGGTCGCTGACCCCTGTTCTATGGCATCACTCAAAGAACCCTTTATTCTGAAGAGTGCACATTAAATCTGTGTGTAATTTAATTTCCTTTTCCTGCTGTAATTCAGTTGATTCTTTTATGCACTCTCAAATCACACTGTCCTGCTTTGTTCAGTAGGGTTTTATTAAACTAGTTTCCAAAGACAGCAAACACTGAGTGTGAGGACAGTGTCTCTCTCCATTAATTAAGTCCTGATCACGCCACCATTGTTTAAAACTGTATTGTCTGTAGTGTTTATAGATTGTGTACAGTGAAGATTTCTAATATTTCTTTTTTTCCCCCCTTTGTTTCTGTTTATTGTTGTAGGAAGAGAAAGTGGTAAGTGAATGTTCTCTATTTCTCCTGAAAGTACTGGGTGTAGTTTGTGTAGTTTATGAAGTCAGAGGAGAGATTTAATCCAAGTCAGGCTCTCACATAAAATCCAGGTTCATCATTTCCTCATGTTTTTACCAAAGCTTTAAAGGAGAGCTTTTATCTTCCATTTCCCAACGTCCTTCCCACAATGCACTGCTGCATAATCCCATTGCATGCATTACAATTCCAAATTTAACTTACAAAACAATTAATAACCATTAATAAACAGGTCCGCGTGGGTTTCCTCCGGGTGCTCCGGTTTCCTCCCACAGTCCAAAAACACACGTTGGTAGGTGGATTGGCGACTCAAATGTGTCTGTAGGTGTGAGTGTGTGAGTGAATGTGTGTCTGTGTTGCCCTGTGAAGGACTGGCGCCCCCTCCAGGGTGTATTCCCGCCTTGCGCCCAATGATTCCAGGTAGGCTCTGGACCCACCGCGACCCTGAACTGGATAAGCGCTTAAAGATAATGAATGAATGAATGAATGATTAATAAACAGGTTTTGTAAATACATTAAAATGATTAATAATCGGTAAAAACGGTAAGCGATCTTCAATACGTCTCCTGACAGCAGAGCTGTTCTGATACAGCCTCAAAATCTGAAATGTACCCTGTCTGAATTCACTGCTGTTGATCTGAGGAAACTGTACAGCATCTTAAACCATCCACATACCTATTAGACTTTATAAAGGAGGTCTTCTGTTGTCTATCTTAGGACATACTGAAAATAGTAAATGGGTCTCTACTTTCAGGGATCTTCCCTCAAGCATTAAACACCATTCTGCAGTAATCAAACCTCTCTTAAAAAGCAGTTTAGACCGCACTACCCTGAACAACTACAGACCAACCTCTAATCTTCCATTCATAGGCAAAATTATTGAGAGAGTTGTTTTTATTCAGCTCAGCAATTTTTTACATGAACACTGTTATTTTGAAGACTTCCAGTCAGGCTTCTGTCCACATCACAGCACAGAAACTGCCCTCATAAAGATCCTAAATGACATCCGTCTGAACTCAGACAGCGGTAAAATATCTGTGCTAGTGCTTCTCAATCTTAGTGGTGCATTTGATACAGCATCCTTTTAGACAGACTAGAGAACTGGGCGGGGCTTTCAGGAACCGTTCTCAGCTGGTTAAGATCATATCTAGCGGATAGAAACTACTTTATTGCTATTGGTAACTTTAAATTAAAACGAACATCGTTGTCCTGCGGTGTTCCACAGGGATCAATTCTTGGGCCTCTACTGTTTAATCTTTACATGTTACCACTTGGATAAATCCTTGAAAATAATAAAATAGCCTCTCATAGTTATGCAGATGACTCTCAGATCTATTTAGCTCTGTCCCCAGGTGACTATAGTCCCATTGACACTCTCTGCAACTGCCTAGAATCAGTTAATAACTGGATGAGGGACAGCTTCCTTCAACTAAACCAAGACAAGACAGAGGTGAATGTGATTGGCAGCAAGGAGCAAAGACTTGAAGACTTACTCAGTTTAACCACAGAGCTCTAAAGCCTAAAGGCCAGGTCAGAAATCTTGGTGTAATCCTGGACTCAGATCTCAACTTTAATGGCCAAATAAAGGCAATAACAAAATCAGTGTTTTATCACCACCTTAAGAACATATCAAAATTCATAAGGTATGTATCACAACCAGACTTAGAGGAACTCATTCATGCGTTCATCTCCAGGAGGCTGGACTACTGCAATGGTCTCCTTACTGGACTCCCCAACTTAAATTTTACTGAATAGCTTTTTAATCATTTAAATTTTATTAACCATTTGTAAACCTTTATAAGTGTAGTTTTATTCTAAAGTGGTAGCAGCTCTCAGTAGCAAAACGTGTATGCGTCTAAATCAGCTTTTTGTGCCGTTGTGACTGGACACAGCAGACGCAGTCAAAAACACATTTTATTCTCAAGAAAATAATGTATTGTAAAAATCCAATTGATCTGCTGTTGTCAATTTTTTTTCAAAGAAAGTTATTGTTAATTTACAACTGCTGGCACCTGTGTGTGTGTGTAGGTGTGTGTGTGTTTGTGTAGGGTGTGTGTAGGTGTGTGTAGGTGTGTGTGTGTGTGTGTGTGTGTAGGGTGTCAGATGGAGAGATGCAGAGAGCATGTTTTTAATATATTTCAGACTGGGGTGACATTTTTCATATTTTTAAAGGGTGCCATGATGGAAAAAACTTTGAAACGCTAGTCTAGATCATTATCAGAACTAACTATTAGAATATGCATTCATTTTGGTTCTGTGTTTCTTTCAGCGTGTGGAGACAATCCTGGAATAGCACAGCAGCAACACTCAGGAGGAGAAAGGGCCAAGAATAACGTCATCAATAAATGATTACATTTTCCTATCAAGTCTGAAGCAGGAAACTGCTGTGTGTCTTTCTGTATGTCTCAGCCTATATATTAATATATTACCAACCAGTGGTTTAAAATATACCTTAAAATAAAACAAAGGGTTTGATTAACTTTAAAAACATAATCCTATAAATCGTATTAATTTTATTTTAATAAAATGTATAATCCATGTGCTTAATTGTAATGATGTATTCAACGTCTGGTTTCATTTAGCCTTTATGTAGCTGAGAGGGTTAATGTTTCTCGTTTTTCCCTTGGTCTTTCCCTCCTGCTGTGCCTGTAGTGCTACAATAAACCTTTAAACTTTGAACTTTGACTCCTGGTTGTCTTTTTATTCTTTGGCGTATATTTGCTGTTTTTCAGGATGTCCATTATGATGGGATGCTTTTTATATATATTCAATTTATTTCAAATCCTGTAGTATTATATTACATGGATGTGGCATCAGGAGAAGCAGTAAGTCAATACATTGTAGAGCAGGGGTGGGCAATCTTATCCGCAAAGGGCCGGTGTGGCTGCTGGTTTTTGTTCCAACCAACCAGGAGGTCACATGATCATTTGTTTTACTCAAGCCAACTAATTAAAGGAGTGAAATCAGGTGTGCTTGAGCCTGAATGGACTTAAATCCAGCAGCCACACCGGCCCTTTGCGGATAAGATTGCCCACCCCTGTTGTAGAGGAATGCTGAAGTGGCATTAGCTAAAAACAAATAAAAGAATAGGAATTTTATTTAATATTGTAGACCATGTTTTACACTCTTCAGCCCTCAATGACCTCAGAGTTTACTCCCCTCAGCTCCTAATCCCTACTCAAAAATGTTCTGGAGCCAGTGCTGCCTTTGAGGCAGAAGGAACGTTATTGGATACCAGCCAACAGGCAAGGATGAATGTGATTGGTTAAAACCTGCATTGGGTGGAGATTTTAAAATATTGTCAAAAACCGGTGAAGCTCTGCCTAGATTCTTGTTTGACTACTCTGACTACCAGAAATGACTTGGAGGAAGTAAATGTGATTATATTATTATACAACAATGCTCTGCTTCCTCTGAGGTAGAGGCTAAGGCAAAGATGAATAGCACATGTTTGCTGCCTCAGAGGAAGCAACATTATTTCATTCTGCAGCTTCTTCAGAGGCAGCAGTCATAAATGTAGTGTGCAACATATACGTCTTGATAATCTGCCCCATAGGCAGCAAAATTTCATTGTATAACAATCTGCAGCTTTCTCTGAGGCACCAGATATAACACAAATGTGCAGGAAAGTACTTATTCAGAATCTGCCTCAGAGGCAGCAGAGTTACATTAGCCTCCATTTCAGCAAAACCAAATATGGATATTTTTGCAACACTTACAACAAACTATGAAACAGAGGAGTGTACAGTTTATTGCGCATTTATTTCGTCCTGAGACATTTCTAACAGTCAGAGCAGGCAAACACGGGGGTCTAGGTGGAGTTTTACGGGTTTACGACATAGCTCTCCTTGTCTGAAAATGTAAGATGGTCAGTAAGAGGTGTTTCCATGCCGCAGCGATGAATCCCAAATGTCTCACCCTCCGTAGGGCACAAGGTCAATCATAAAATAAATGTCTGCACTGTGGGAAATAATTGGCAGTGACCGGACAATTATCCGAGTTTAAATAATGTCTGTGTTTTTATTATCAGATATTATCTGTAATGTGCACTATGTAGGGGGCATGGAGCTACTTTGGGACGCGGCCCGAGATCCTCTACTTACTGACACAGACAAACACAGCTCTGTTTACAAACTACAGGGGTCAGGGATCCATACTTATATTTCTGTAGTTTTAACATCCAAACTAACTGGAAAAAAAGGAGGAAAACTGAAAAAAAAAATAAATAAATATAAATATCACTGTTTTTATTTGAGTTGTGTGAGCATTGAGTGGACCCCCAATATGGCGGCTACTCAGTGACATCAGCTGCAACCCACGGATAAATGTATAGCGCATGTGCGTGTGGTCCACAGTGCAGTAGTTTATGGATTAGCTCTTTTCATTCTTCCAGCTTCTTCTTGCTTGAACACTGAAGATTTGTTTTAAAAGTGCTTTAGGCAATTTCAACAAGTGCTTGTATGTTTTATTGTAGTATACTCACCTACCCACCAGAGGTTGTACATCGTGAATCCTAACAAATACACCAGTGCGGTAGTCACAGTGACCTCTAGTGGCCAATCAAACGTAACACAGCATAAAGGCTTCTACCCCAAACTGACGTTTTCCAAATATATGTTTTTTCTCAGAGCAGGGTGGGCGTACCCTCTCTGTGATGTACACTGTGATGGAAAAATGTTTGCAGACGTATTTGTGCCTAAGCTTCCTTGGAAATGAAGGGTATTAACAAAGACTGTGTTCCCCTTTGCTGCAGTAAGAGCTTCACTAGCCTTTAGCCACATGACCATTAGTGAGGTCAGGGACTGATGTTGGAGGATTAGATCCCAAACAGCACTCCAGCTTAGCTTTAAAACAATGAATGGAGATGGTACTGTAGTCTGTTTAGATATTTACTACTCAGCTGTTTTTTCAATGATTGAAAACATGGATAACACTTCGAAAATTGTGAAAGAAATGTTTTTTTTATGTTTGTGCGTGTGTGTGTGTGTGTGTGTGTGTGTGCCTGTGACCAGTCTCAGTTTTAGACTGATTTATTGAGAGTAAACAGATTTCATATCTGAACAAAAATGATGTTTTATAAAAGTTTATCTTTAAAATGTATTTAAAATGTGTGAATATGTGTTAGATAGTAATGTGTTTGTGTTTGTAAATGTGATGGAAAAACTTTCACATTTCACATTTAAAATTTCACATTTTAAGTAGATTTTTTAGTTTACTACATCAGCTGTTCTTCATATTGTGAGAATATTTCATGATGAATAGACCAAAAAAATGCCTCAGAATTACTTAAATTATATTTAATAATTGACATTGACTTCCTTTGAAATGTATGAGGGTTTTTATTCATTCATTCGTTATCTGTAACCAGTTCAGGGTCCCAGTGGGTCCAGATCCTACCTGGAATCATTGGGTGCAAGGCGGGAACACACCCTGGAGGGGGCGCCAGTCCTTCACAGGGCAACACTAACACACACACACTCACAGTCACTCACACCTACAGACACTTTTGTGTTACCAGTCCACCTACCAGAGCACCCAGAGGAAACCCACGCGGACACAAGGAGAACACACCACACTCCTCACAGACAGTCACCCGGAGGAAACCCACACAGACACAGGGAGAACACACCACACTCCTCACAGACAGTCACCCGAAGGAAACCCACGCAGACACAGGGAGAACACACCACACTCCTCACAGACAGTCACCCGGAGGAAACCCACACAGACACAGGGAGAACACACCACACTCCTCACAGACAGTCACCCGGAGGAAACCCACGCAGACACAGGGAGAACACACCACACTCCTCACAGACAGTCACCCGGAGGAAACCCACGCAGACACAGGGAGAACACACCACACTCCTCACAGACAGTCACCCGGAGGAAACCCACGCAGACACAGGGAGAACACACCACACTCCTCACAGACAGTCACCCGGAGGAAACCCACGCAGACACAGAGAGAACACACCACACTCCTCACAGACAGTCACCCGGAGGAAACCCACGCAGACACAGGGAGAACACACCACACTCCTCACAGACAGTCACCCGGAGGAAACCCACACAGACACAGGGAGAACACACCACACTCCTCACAGACAGTCACCCGGAGGAAACCCACGCAGACACAGGGAGAACACACCACACTCCTCACAGACAGTCACCCGGAGGAAACCCACGCAGACACAGGGAGAACACACCACACTCCTCACAGACAGTCACCCGGAGGAAACCCACGCAGACACAGGGAGAACACACCACACTCCTCACAGACAGTCACCCGGAGGAAACCCACGCAGACACAGGGAGAACACACCACACTCCTCACAGACAGTCACCCGGAGGAAACCCACGCAGACACAGGGAGAACACACCACACTCCTCACAGACAGTCACCCGGAGGAAACCCACACAGACACAGGGAGAACACACCACACTCCTCACAGACAGTCACCCGGAGAAAACCCACGCAGACACAGGGAGAACACACCACACTCCTCACAGACAGTCACCCGGAGGAAACCCACGCAGACACAGGGAGAACACACCACACTCCTCACAGACAGTCACCCGGAGGAAACTGACACAGACACAGGGAGAACACACCACACTCCTCACAGACAGTCACCCGGAGAAAACCCACGCAGACACAGGGAGAACACACCACACTCCTCACAGACAGTCACCCGGAGGAAACCCACGCAGACACAGGGAGAACACACCACACTCCTCACAGACAGTCACCCGGAGAAAACCCACGCAGACACAGGGAGAACACACCACACTCCTCACAGACAGTCACCTGTAGCGGGAATTAAACCCAAAACCTCCAGGTCCCTGGAGCTGTGTGACTGCGACACTACCTGCTGCACCACCGTGTCACTGAGGGTTTTTAATTATTCATTATTCACACAATAAACTCCATGCTGTAAATCTTTGTTTTAATTTATTTATTTGTTCATTTCAAACCTTCTATTTTTTAACAAAAAAAAATAGTTAATCTCCCCCTTTTTAACTAAATTAGCTGTATATAAAACAGAGACTTGTTGCTGTACTTTATTTTTCAGTCTTTACTAGTGAGGGAGCCACATGGAGTGAGCAGGCCACGGGGACGGAGCTACAGGCCACAGTGAGAGAGAGTCCGATTCTCACGCCGTATACTGTACAGACTTTCGGCTTGGAGCCTATGTGTGCGCAGCCAGGCGGGTAAGAGCTTCGAGTTTGTTTTCTACAGAGCGCAGGTCGATTTTAACGTCGCCTTTGGTTTGTGGTCAGTTCTGCGCGGTTTATCGCTCTACTGTGCGGTGAGTTAGTTCGCAGCTGGTTTGAATACAGCCTGGTTCCGCCCGTGTGTCTCAGCCTGTTCCTCCCTCAGTTACACGCAGCTGCAGTTAGCCGTTAGCGTTGCTATGGTGTAAACCTGGCAACCACCGCGAAGCTGAGTTTACTGTGTATTTCAGGAGCGGAGAGTGGAGCCCGGGTTTAGCGGCTCATTAGAGACCTGACTTTCTGTAAAGTAGTTTTAACAAAACCCGGCCCGCACTTTACTCAGCTCTCCCCCCGTCTATCTCGTGTCTCTTAGCTTTAGCTTTAGCTGAGTTTACGCGTGTGTTCAGTCACGTCTCTTCAGCACCGCTCAGAGAGGAGAAGGGGGTGTAACGGCAACGGGAACGCGGCGCCTGACCTCCGTTTATTCGCCGTTAAAGTGAGATTTGGAGTGTTGGAGGGCGTTGTACGTCTAATATAGGACATTGAAAGATTGAGACGCAGAAACATGGGCGTTTAGCGGCTGTTTGTGTGGTGTTCGAGTGATTTTTGGACAGTGACACCGAGTCGTATTTGTTAGGACACTGTCTCGAGCGCTCAGTAGCTAACTGCTGTTTACGTCGCGTGGGTCTCTCTGGACAATACTACGGCCGTTCAGTAACTTTGTCATTGAGTGAGTTTTGTACACAATTATTGGCGTTTAGTAACAGTTTATGTCATTCGGGGGAGGCGTTCACGAACCGTTTATGTGAGGTTTGAACACTTCTATGGGCGTTTAGCAACTTTTAATGTCGTATTTGTGTGATTTTGGCGTTCACTAACGCTTTATGTGGGTGATTTTCGACAACACTATGAACGTTCAGTAACTTTTTCATTGGGTACTTCTTGTACACTTATTGACGGTTATTAACGGTCATATTCGGGGGATTTAGGACAGTACCTTGGCTGTACATGAAGAGCTTGTGAACCGTTTGGGTGACTTTGGACACAACTGACGGCGTTTAGTAAACGTTTACGTCACAATTGGGTGATTTTTGGACGTTAACATCCCAGAGGGCAATGAATGTTTGGCCCACATTCGGCCTTGACCCTGTTGATTCAGAGAGAGTCTGTCTGCCTCAACTTGGCCACAGCTCCACCTTAAATGGACCAGATGTAAAGTGAGTTGTGGACTAGACCTGGGCTAAATCAACAGTTGGCCCACACAGTGCCGTAACTGAGCTGATGGTGCCAAAAGTGAGACAGATTTGGCCCAAATGTGTCTGCTTTCTGAGATGGTATTTAGTTAGTGTTTATATGGTATTCAGGTGATTTTTGGAAATTGTGGACAATGTCATGAGCATTTTAATCGCTGTTTAAGTGGTTATTAATTGAGTTTTGGACAGTGACGAGAGAGTTCGGGTGATTTTTTCACAGTGTCATGGTTATGTGGTGTTTGTGTCATTTGTGGAGAGTGTTATAGGCAGGTGTTACATATTTATGTGATTTTGTGCAGTGTAATGGCTGTTGATGAACTGGTTTTGTGTCTTTCAGGTGATTTTGGACAGTACTATGGGAACCTAAAGAGACTATTTTCCTGATCCTGGGGCTATATCTTTTTTTCTCATTACTCTGACGTGAGAGGAAACATGTCAACGAAGGGCTTTGCAGATCTGCGTGACAAGCTCAAGGCCATGACGCCACTCCATGAAGGCGAAAAACGGCGGCGGCGCTCCCCTTCAGATGAAGAGGACGATGAGGATGAAGAGCTTACGGTGAGGGGACCTCTGGCGCCGCGGGAGTCTGAAGCGCTGAAGGTGAAGAGTGGCATTGTTCAGGCACGGGTGTTCACGTCAGAGGAGTGCGCATGCATCGAAGCCAAGATCGATGAGGTAGTGGCACGCGCCGAGCGTGGGCTGTACCGCGAGCACACGGTGGACCGGGCTCCGCTGCGCAACAAGTATTTCTTTGGCGAGGGCTACACATATGGGTCACAACTCGAGCGCAGAGGCCCAGGCCAGGAGCGTCTCTACTGCAAGGGCGAGGTGGACGACATCCCCTCTTGGGTGAACGAGCTGGTGATCGGACGCCTTGTGGCACGCGGCCTCATCCCCGAGGGCTTCGTGGACAGTGCAGTGATCAACGACTACCAGCCCGGAGGCTGCATTGTGTCACACGTAGACCCCATCCACATCTTTGAGCGGCCCATTGTGTCAGTGTCCTTCTTCAGCGATAGTGCGCTCTGCTTCGGCTGCAAGTTCCGCTTCAGGCCCATCCGTGTCTCGGAGCCTGTGCTGTGCGTTCCTGTGCGCAGAGGGAGCGTCACCGTGCTTAGGTGTGGAAGGAGGAGTGCTGGGGAAATGTGGAGAGCGCCACGACAGTGGGAATGGGGGAAAAAAAAAAAACATATTTCCAGATCTGGAAAAGGCTAAAATAAAAAGATTGGGAAATTCAAATCTACCAAGTTTGGAATTCCAAGAGAAGGAAGGATCGCATCAAATTTTGGAAAATATCTGTGATCTAAAAAGCACTGATTTCCAGACCTGAAAGTATGCACATTTTGAAGATGCTTTATGATGCATAAACACATATCAGAGAAAACAATAAAATTACCTTCTTGTATCTAAACTGTCCCTCCTCTCAGCTCCACTGTCCACATAGGAGAACTTTGTAGTTCTACAATTAGAAACTAGTTCATCTGTTGCTCTACATAGTTTGTTTGCCCCCCTTCAACCAGTTCTGCTTCAATCCTTTTAACCTTGTAGATGTAAAGTCAGAAACAGTAGCCGATCTGTTGCTGCACAGTTTGCGTTGGTCGTCCTCTACTTCGTCATCAGTGGATACCGGATGCTGTTGGCTGGATAGTTAGTCCAGAAGTAACTGAGGCGTTTAAAAACTCCAGCAGCTACTGCTGTGTCTGATCCACTCGTACCAGCACCACACACACTAACATACCACCACCACTGCAGCACTGAGAATGATCAACCGCCCAAATCATTTGGGGGATCTGACATTGGTAAAACTTGGGGAAGAGGCTAGCACTGTATGCGGAGCATACTAAATGGACTCGAGTCTGTAATAGTAGAACTACAAAATGCACCTCTAAGGTCAGTGGAGCTTGTAAAATGGATGCTGAATATAGGCACAAGGAGGTAATTTTAATGTCATATCAGATGGGTGTATATGTTTGGAGAAGTGTGTGTAATACGGACTCGAAGTCTGTAGATATCCACTTATCCTCAGGACATTCCCTTGCCAGGTCTGGAAATGTTCACTTTAGAAAAACTCATTTGTTGTTGTTTTGTTTTTATCACTTTAAAATATATAATTCAGAAAGTTAGATGAGTAGAGACACTGATTTAACAGTTATATAGACTCTGCATGCCAACATTTAAATTGTCTAAAGAAAAGAACATCTGCAGATGTTATTTAAAGGAGCGCTATGCAATATTTTTACATCTTAATGATGCTTCACTGAGCTTTAATAAGAGAATAGAGCATCTGTCATTGCTAATTTGGTCTCAGCACTGCAGAAACTGCACTTTGTAACTTTTGAAAGAGGGTTGGAGACCCCCCCCCTTCACTCTCCATTAATTCCAGGACAGTGCTGTAAAATTGATTGCACTAGGGGAGCCCCAAAAGCAACAAACCCAAATCTTGCCTGATGTTCCTTTTAAGATTACATTTTAGAATGAACACCATATAAGCTATGAACATATTAAAGAACAGTCTTAGTTTGGGTCTACTTTTAAATTCTAGTGAAGTTTACACAGTGTTGTCCTTTGATTAGTTAGTTTACTGTTAAAGGTAAACAGTGCAGGATGAGTAGCTCTGTAAGAAAGTGTTAAAGTACGGAGTTCGTGAAGGGTGTGATACTTTGGAGAATCCAGAGGCTGACGTGTACTGTTTTGGTTGCTGTTGCAGTGGCTATGCTGCAGATGACATCACACACTGCATCCGGCCTCAGGATATTAAAGAGAGGAGAGCAGTCATCATCCTCAGAAAGTGAGTAAAGTGAATGAGGTACTAACTATAAACTCTCATTGTGTTCTTCTAGAAATATTTACTTTTTCTGATACACTGTATACAAAAAAAACCATTGCAGACACCTGTTCATCCAGCATATCCTGGGGAAAAAAGGCTGTTTATAGGGAGTTTGATGCAAATTGCTACAGTGACAGCCTCTATTTTCTGGGATGGTTTCCAAACCAGATGTTGGAACAGTTTCATGAGGATTTGATGGCATTCTACCTTTACAACATCAGTGAGGTCAGGTGCTGATGTTAGATGATTTCATTTTAGATTTCCAAAGTCAGTCAGAAGGCTGAGGCTTAAACTAATGGTGCTTTTCCACTGCGTGCAACCAACTCGGCTTGGCACGCTAAAAGCCTGTCGCTTTTTGACTGGAACAGCTTCCCTGCGAAATGGAGTGGTGTCACAAATCCCCGTCTCTAACAGGAATCGCTGGCTTTGAAAACCGCAACAACAACAGCGCTAAAGTTAGGCACTGTTTAATCATCATGTATTCGTGTGTTGTTTTTGTTTTTTGGACTGAACACAGCTCTGAGCCCCAGTTCTCACAGATCAGTTTTACCTGTTGCCCGTTCGGCTTTCACTGGAAATTTTATTGGCCATTGGCCCAAGGAGCATAGCTATAAACCTCTTCAAAACACTGAGGTAACGTTAAGAGCTGCCGCTGTGAGTCCAATAAAAATAAATGTGAATGCTGAGGCAGTTTGTGCTGTTTTCTAATCAGCTCTGCATTTCGTGGTGACTGACATGGTTTTGGCCAATCAGCGCTCTGCAGAGTTTACACATGCACCTACTCAGTGCAGTTAGAACCCAGAGTGAGCTGGGACTGAAGACCTACCCGGTTCCAGGGACCAGGCACCAGATGTGTCCAGCGGAAAAGTAAAAGAGCCGTGCCGAATCGAGTGGAGTAGTGTAGGTTCCATGCAGTGGAAACCGTAAATCAATAATAGCTGCCAGTATTAACCCTGATTCGAAAGAATGTAAAACAATAGGCAAGTTTAATTGTGATGTGTCTGTAGTCAAAACGTACTTCCTCTGTTATAGGACAAGAGCTAACGCACCTCGTCTAGACACACATCCTTTGAGCCCTTCCATCACCCCACCTCCACAGAGACGACACAAAGTCAAAGCGAAACGCTCGCACCGCAAAGCCGACCCAGATGCAGCACACAGGTATGCTTCTCTCAATCAGGTCGCCAATGAAGCTCTGTAGTACAAACTCGAGAACAGCTGTTAGCTTTGCAGGGTTGAGGTGTCTCCTCCTCAGACAGAGTTACAGTCCTGAGTTATAATCCTAAATCCTGATTTTTGGAAGTGAAAGGGTGCATGAAGCTTGTTTGATGCTCTATATACTGTTGTACAAGACCGTAGTTCCTATTTTTGTATTCTTTCTTGATTCTTTATTATAGAAATGTTTTTCTTCGTATTATAACGTTCCTAGAGGAGTATGAACCTCCATTCCGTCATACAGGTGATTTAAATTTATCTTATTTTTCATATTTCTCTCTGTTTTTACAGGCCTCGCATTTTGGAGATGGACAAAGAACAGCACAGGCTTTCTCTGTTTTCAAGGCAGAATCATCACGACGGCTCCGGCTCTGAAAACACCTGGAGAGGGGTGGAGGCTACCTCGCTCTACAAACACCACACGCACTCTGACACACCTTCTCGCCAAGTCAAGATGAGGCGCCACTGAGGATGCTTTACGTCAGTTTAGGGTGACGTCACGTTAACTGTAACTGCACAGTGACTCGGGCAGGTTCCTTCATGGGGACTTGTTCTCCTTCCAACGTCTTTTTAAAAGCTGCTCTTCTGGACAGCAGTGCTTGTAGAGTAACTGCGGTAGCTGTTCTGTTGCAGGGCGACTCATTCATTCAATTTCCACAGTCTATAACGGACTAAGCAGTATTTAAACTACTCCATCAGCCTAGACATATCGGGGAAGACCCAGACCGTAAAAAACGAATACTTATCGGTCGCTGGTACCGAGAGGATGGCAGTGTCATTTAATTTCAGAGTGTGTTAGGGTTGGTTCTTATTTATGTTTGTGAGCCTGTTTCCTTTGGAATGAGTGTGATGATGACGTGTGTATGTATCAAACTTTACTCAGTGCTTTCAGTTCTATGGCAGTCTTCACATTTAGCCGCCTTACAGTACAACCTGTTGGTCAGTAGAAAACCTCCACAGCAACACAATCCAAAAAGAAACGACTTTTTTGTTTCTGTTTCTAAACTACCTGCGTACGTTTTGGACTGATAATTATTCTTTAATTCTTGTACGGTTTGAGGCTGCTCTTTTATGATACCCGCACCTTTAGAATAATATGGAACCTGACGTCGATGGCAGTGTTAGCGTTACATCACAGTTAATTCTACTCTGAGTTTGTTCCTGGTTATAAGAATGGAGACGGATGAGTTCCGCAATTTCAAGAATTTAATTTGCATTGTTCCTTGGCCGTGTGTCGTGAAGATGTACTTGCCGGGGCATGGCTGCATTTGAACTTGTTTTTTGGCAAGTACACTGGGTTTTTTATTTCGGCTGAATCCTGGTAACGACAGTCTGTGGCGACCCTGCACTTGGATATCAACTTCATACACTTGGGCAAAGTACATGCTGCATTGAGGGAGGGAAAAAAATGAACATTATCTAAGATCGGTCCTGGTCTATGCAAAGGTTTGTCTCTAAAAGATGAGACGGAGTGTTAGTGCCTCACCTGGCTTTGGCGTCACTGGTGTGTTAATTTATTTTTTGCTCAAAGATTTGGTTATGCTTTGCTTTTTTTTTTCCTCTCTTTTCTGGATTTCCTAGATCCCTCCACCATTGGATGACATTTGAAACTGCATGGGGGCAGTCCACTGTGGTGTTCTGACAAAACAGACCAAGAGAGTCTGGTGTCTGAAATGGAAACGGCATTTTGTTGCTGGTAAATTAACTCAGGTTTGATTTACAGAGGAATTCCATCAATGTAAACAAAGTCATTCAGAGGACTTTTAAGTGTCTTTGTGTAACATATAATTCATAATTAAGACATTCTCCCACTCGGCTGTAATTTTACAGTAAGATTAGCTTAGTATTTAAAAAAATCACAAACCTCATAAAAGAACTAAAAATTAAGTACTAAGGCCATGTTTACAATCGCTAACATCTAAATCTCCATCTTTAAATCATCCAAACCAAAACTTACACATACTTTGGATACAATATTATCCCCAAGAACAGAACAAATCCAAGCACAGCACTTTTCCCTGATGGAGCTCATAATGACTGCAGTGAGTGAAAAGAACGTTTTTTACTTGCCATTTTCAAACAACTTACATTTTATGGGATTTTTTTAAATACTACAGTTACCACAAATAACAACAGTGGGAGAACTCATCAGATGCCTGGTACCCGTTAAGACCACTGTGAACAATCCTGACTTTTGAAAGCTCCTTTAGAAGAGAGTTTAATGTCAACCCACTCTGAATGACTCTGTTTGCCACCTTTATTCATTCAAGCACAGATTCAAACAAACATGGCTGCAGTGGGAGTATCGACCCTGTACACGCACAGAAGCAGGTTGTTGTTAGTGCTTTTTGAAGCTATGGTTCAATATTAGTTATTCATATAGCACATGATCACACACGGCGTGTATTCAGCCTGTCCTGTTCAGGTGAAGCTTCAGTTTTTGCAGTTCATCTTGCAGGACGTTCTGGAGTTGCTAGTTCCTGGTTATTACATTTCACATCCCTGGTGTAAGTTACAAAATGGCAGCCACTTAACTCACAAGATCTGGGTTTGATTTCAAATGAACGCTTCATGCCTGTAGCCAGTTTCTGTTTTGAATTTTTTTGAACACATGACTCACAAGTTTGTTTTATTTGTGTAAACGTGTATTTTTGCATCAAAGATGTACAGGCCTGAATAGAGATGAACTGAACGAGAAGCTATATAAAAGTTTAAACAATACCAATGTGTTGGGTTTCTTAAAGTGTTTTTCTTTCTGTTTGTGTTCTGTTATTAGAGGCCATAACTTTGGAAGGGTTTGGAGTACTGCTTGGCTACATTTCATTATAATGCTTTTTCTTTCTTCACGCTTTTCATTTGGGAACCAGTGAGTCGAGTCGCACCACTGCCAGTCATCCAGTTTACACCATTAAAGCTCAGTTTATTACGATGAGGGAAGATGCCACAGGATTTGGTTTAAATTGGATGAATATATAACAGTATAATTATGATTCATTCTTATTTTTAACTGGTTAAATACGTGCACCATAGCGCACTGTTTCAGAAAGACTGGGATGTTCTCAAGCTGCCACAAGAGTCTGAATCACTGTGCCCAATGCCCCGTGTGGTCTACAGTTCTGTAAAGCCTGTGGCATTGGGTTGTTAAGCTGAGAAATTGTGTTCCCTGAAGTGGATGGACATTGATTATGTTTGGGACAAGTTGGAATGGAGTTTTTGATCCAGAACTAATCAGCCAACATCAGTGCTTTTTCCTGGTGGTGGTGTTGCTGCTGAATGCAGTCCAGTACCTACAGCAGTGTTCCAGTATCAAATCATCGCTTTCAGATGAGCTCGACACCAGAGGAGTCGGCAGCATTTCTGAATTATAGTCAGTGAATTTACAAACCACTTGAATCTGTTTTTAATTTGTGTTTCACATTCTCTGCTTTTTGTTGATTTTAACCTTGACAGGAGAATAGTGATGTGTTATTCTGGTATAATCCAATATGTTAAGGCCAAAGGTGTCAACAGGGACAAAAAAAAGACAAATTTTGACCCCTTTTACTTTTGCATTGATTGAAATTAAAAGTTTTCAATAGTTTTTTTCCTTTTTCCTTAATGGAGCTAATGGAAAGGATTCAATTTGTAGAACCAGGGACACATTTTGGGCGGCACGGTGGCGCTGCATGTAGTGTTGCAGTCACACAGCTCCAGGGGCCTGGAGGTTCTGGGTTCGATTCCCGCTCCGGGTGACTGTCTGTGAGGAGTTGGTGTGTTCTCCCCGTGTCCGCGTGGGTTTCCTCCGGGTGACTGTCTGTGAGGAGTTGGTGTGTTCTCCCTGTGTCTGTGTGGGTTTCCTCCGGGTGCTCCGGTTTCCTCCCACAGTCCAAAAACACACGTTGGTAGGTGGACTGGCGACTCAAAAGTGTCCGTAGGTGTGAGTGTGTGTTACTCTGTGAAGGACTGGCGCCCCCTCCAGGGTGTATTCCTGCCTTGCGCCCAATGATTCCAGGTAGGCTCTGGACCCACCGCGACCCTGAACTGGATAAGGGTTACAGATAATGGATGAATGGGACACATTTCAAGATGTACCCTGCAGTTTTAGTTTGTTTTCAGTGCCCAACTTATTAAGACAGGGGACTTAAAAACATAATATTTCTCTGGTTTAGGCAAATAAACTCAGTCACGCCCATCCAGTAGGAAAGGGTCTGATGGAAATTCATATTGGACCGTCTTCAGTTCTAGGACAACAGAGAAAACATAACTCGTGGAGTACCTACTCCATACAAAGATAACTACAAAGCCCAGACTTGAGGAATGTCCAATAGGACTGTCACTCAGTTACTTTCCTTTCATTCATTTATTCATGTATTCATTGTAACTGTTTATCCAGTTCAGGGACATGAATGAATGAGCTCTTTTCCTGATGGATGGACACTTTTGACTTAACTGGCTAAATTCAGAGATTATGGTTTAAGGAATTTATTCTGGGGCTAATAAAATAAATAAATTAGTTTTGGTTATTATAATATTTTTGTACTGCTTAAAATACAAAATTTAATTTAAAAAAAGTATATGTTTATTTGTTTTAATGAAAATGTAAAAAGTAATTAACATGTAATCATTTACTCATTAGTTCATTAAGCTTTAACTACTTTAAATACAGTAATTAAACGTCTAGAATTACTCTCTGACATCAAAAACTTTAATTTAGTAGCAGTTTGGTTGAGTTTATTTTTAATTTTCGGTATTAGTTGCAAAACCACGTAGCGCACGTCTTAATACAGCCTACGTCACTGGAGTCCTGGCTTGTGATTGGTCTAAATTCCGGTCAACTTTAAAGCCCCGCCCACCGGAGCTCGTCGATTAGCCTGTTTCAGTTGAGCGGAGAAACGAAGTAGAAGAGTCCGCCGTGTTCCGCCTTCAGTGTTTGTTTTCATACCGCTTTTCTTTAGTATGTTTGTGAGGGCGTTGAGGAAGAAGGTACGTGACACTTCGCTTTGAATTTAAAGGTTAATAGAGAAGAATGTCGGAGAAAAAGGCACGTGAGTGAAGGGTGAATGGTAGTAGATGACGAAAGCAGCCAACGGATTATAACAACAACAGCAGCAGCAGCAGACAAACTTCAACAGAGAGAGGAAGAAACGCCTATAACTCTTAGTCTACTGCCGGTCTAAGCTGAAATGGCTTGTATCTGCCAGCTATGGTCGTCTAACATTGGTTTAAACACCTCATTCGTTAGCTAGCAGCTAAATAAGATAGTTAATGTCACCAAACTTTAAGCTAACCACAGCTGTATAACTTCTGTTAATTGTCGTTTCCACCTTAAATGGCGCAGCAGCTGCAGTCACACACAGGATTCATTTGAGGGCTTCTCCACAAGCCCTATGTTTCTCAGGCTTAACCAATAGAAGGAGAGGGTGGTTTTAGGCTAAAGTTAACACTGTATGGACAAAAGAACTGGGACACCTTCACATTACACTTACAGGAGCTTTGATGATGTCCAGTTCTAAATATATAAGCATTAAAATGGGGGTTGTCAGCTTCCACTCTTCTGGAAATGCATTCTACACGATTCTGTAGTGTCTGTGGGAAATGTTGCCCATTCTAGCATTTGTAATGTTAGACACTGATGGTGTGAGAGGCCCTGACTTGTGGTCTCCATCCCAGTTCATCCCAAAGGTGTTAGATGGGGTTGAGGTCAGAGCTTCGTGTGGGCCAGTCAGGTTCTTCCACAGCTAACTCAACCAACCCTGCCATTATGGACCTTGCTTTGTGCACAGGGGCACAGTCATCCTGGAACGTAAAGGGGTTTTCCCCCACAAAGCTGGAAGTATACAATAATTCAGAATTAAGACATTAAGACTGTCCATATAGTGTGTCTAGCTAGCATGAAAAGTCCTGCTTTATGGAATAACTTACTTTCATGGTGTAAATGTGTTCTTCTGATTTGTGAACCCTACTTTAAATTCTCTGCGCTACGCTAACAGATTTGGTATGTTTGGGTGGGGAAAATGTTAAAGGCTGATTTGGTAAGCATCATCAGTCTTTGTCGGTCTGATTGTTTCTTCTGTGATGTCACTAATATGCCATTTTAAAGATGCTACAGTGTGCGCTGAAGTGAAAACAATATTTCATGGCCTACTTTTATTTTTGGTAGTGACAGCGCTAAAACTGGACAAGCAGGAACAAAATGAGGGGATTTCACCCTGAGACAAACCCGGCAAAAAATCAGGGACTTATTTCGATACGTTTTCCTCCTTTAACAAATTGAGCTATAAGATCTCACTGCAAACACTTTGGAGCACTGACACCGCATTGCTCTTACTGTGGTATTACCAACAATCATGTTAGGGTATAATGTGTAAACGTGTGACCGGTTCTGAAACTCTAAATCCTCTGAAGGCCACAGGGAATTAACGAATGTCTGCGTACAGGATTTGTTGAGATTTCACCCTAAGTACTGTGACAACACACTCTTAACCGCAAAGTTAAGCTGACTGTCATTAAGGAGAGTTGTGCGTTATGTAACAGCTTTCACTTAAAGTCAAATATTCCCCCATTAAAGCATGACGTTAAGACTATATGACAAATTTACACTCTAATGATAATGGAGTCATGTTATATGGGGTTTTTCCACTGCATGGAACCTACACGACTCGGCCTCGGCATGATTATCTGGTGCCTGGTCCCTGGAACCGGGTAGGTCTTCGGTAGAGAACCTCTCACTCTGGGTTCTAACTACGCTGAGTAGGTACTAAATGGTGAAGTGTAAACCCTGCAGAGCACTGATTGGCCAGAGCCATGTCAATCACCACAAAATGCAGTGCTCATTCAAATCCAGCAAAAACTGCCGCTTGTAAAAACTCTTTAATTACAGTAGCTTTCACGTTTGTTTTTATTGAACTCACAGCGGCAGCTCGTACCTCGAGGTGTTTTGAAGAGGTTTAAATGCTCCTTGGGCCGATGGATGACAAACATTTCCAGCGAAAGCCAAACATGTGACAAGTAAAAATTATCTGTGAGAAATCAGTCTAAAACAAAAAAACAAAAAAACAACTTGCGAATACACGATGAGTAAACAGCTCCAAACTTTACCGACGCTGTTGTTGTGGTTTTCAAAGCCAGCGATTCCTGTTAGAGACGGGGTTTTGCAACGTCACCGGCTCCATTTCACTTGGGAGCTGTGACAGTTTAAAAGTGACAAGCTTTAAGCGTCGAGCCGGACCCAAGCAGTGGACAAGCACCAATAGGCTACAGTGTAAACAGCCCAAAGATTTACACCGTAGCAACCCAAAAAAGATAATTTTTATACTATAAAAAGATTTAAAATATCGACCTGTGGTTAGTTTAGTTTTGTCTTTATCAATAGTGGGATTTATTGAAGTCCTAAGAATCAAACGAAAAGATAATTCTCAGAGTGACTGTCGTCGCTTTTATTTCATCTCACTTGTCGTACAGTCTGCACTAGATAATGGTTTACAGTAAAGTTTTGACACCATGCACATATATTAATGATTCAGTAGCCTGTGCTGAGATTTACAGTAGTGATCCAGTACTCATAGGATGTAGAGTAGAGTTTCTATGTCCTAGGGTTGGCATTAAGGCAGTGAATCAGTGGTTTATACCTGGATTTTGATGGTGGTCACAGAGCCTATGCTAAGCTTTATAAGTAGCAACACAGTAGCCATAATCTGAGTTAGGCTTTACAGTAGAGGTTTAGATTGATCAGACTTGCCAACGGTGGTTTAATTATATATATATATATAAATTATATATATATATATATATATATATATAAAACTAACTCTGTTGTAATATCAGTGTTAGTGCAGTCTGTTAGTTATTGACGGTATTGATCAGTGTCTGACTCAGTGTGTTGATATTTGTTTGAAAAGTGAACAAAGTACATGACAAAGGTGTTTGAAGGCACCAAATGAAAGATTACATGTCAGCATTTGACTCTAAACATTGGCTGGACAGAGCAAGTAAACATTTGATCTCATCACTGAATATCTACAATGCTTACAAAAACTAGGGATGCCCCCGTATTGGATTTGTTTTGGGCCGATAGTAAACCCAACAATTAACTCTCTCCCTCCGTTGTCTGCTGAGCCACGGCCAGTAAACGGCATGTGGAGTTATTTAGACGGTGGGGAGAACACCAAACTTTGCAAAGCATGAAAAAGACGAGGGTGATGTTCTATTCCTCCTTCGTGGTTACCATATTAACCTACAATAATGTAACCTATTACAGTTACATTAATACAGGTGAAACCAACTCCAAATTCAGGAGACGACTGACTGCATGAAAGTAGACACAGACTGAAAGGGCTACAAAACTAAACAACTCGAATTACAGATGAGTTTATAACAAAATACAGACAAGCTAAATTTCAGCCATTTCTTACCCAAATACACTGTTCCACCTTAAAAGACATTGCCATTAATGCGTAAAGAAATGGGACTTAAATAAAATCTTATTGTTTGGTCCAGACCAGAGGAGCCAGACCTTGATCAGTGATTCAGTTCTGTAGGTTGGGTTTGTAGTGTAGGCTTCTTCAAGTCTCCTGATTAGTGTGACCTTTCTCACGCACATGAAAAAAAACAAAAACAACCTACAAAAGGAATACCAGAGTCTATATCTGGACGTCCATTTTGCAGATTGGGAACAGCAGTGTTACACTAAATAGATTTGGTGTTTATTGATACCATGCTACAGTTTTTGAAAAAAAGCTTGCCCAGTATCATGTGGATCGTTGTATCTTTTGTGGAAGATTTCAGCAGAGTTTGGACAGGTCCGCTTGGAAAACAAGTCTGTAGTGGTCTGTGTAATTTGTGCCCGGTTGGGTCAGCACATTGACCTTAATCTGATTCTTTGCTGCAGAGTATGTCCAGTTTATGATCTGTGCTTTGCAAAGTCGATAGGCCGAGACGGATCTAAATTTAGCTTTGCTAGGGGCTCAGCTGCTGGGAAACACTGAGTAAGCTGCTGCTGTGGAAACGTCCTGAGTACATTTTACATGCAGATCTCTGGAGATCCACTTTGTGTCTATTTCTGATCTGAGTGTCAGGCAGTCTAAATCTGAAAAGTGCTGTCACTTATTATAAACGCCCTCGTGTGTGTGTGTTGGGTCCAAAGTGTGTATCTTCTACAGTGTGTATTCGCTATGGCGCATATCTTGGAAAATTAGGGAGTTAATGAGATCTATTAAAATCTGAATTTTTGTTTAGTTAACTATGGACTGTGGACCAATCACAGATGTTCCTGTTTATTGGTTTTCATGATTTCATCAGGTCTATGTCATGTTTTTTTCAGACTCCTGAGTAATCAGTCTTTAAACAGCCACTTGTTTTTGCTTTCTGTTGCAGTCTGAGTGATGTATTTTTCAAGTAAAAGGCGAGGTGAGGATGGAATCGCTGCCATCATTGACTTCCTGCTGTCAAACGCGCGGCTGGTGCTCGGAGTGGGCGGAGCTGCGGTGCTGGGCATTGCTACGTTAGCTGTGAAAAAGGTGAGAATACGCATGCGTATGTGCATGTATGAGTTAATGCTAACACGAGCTAATCAGTGTATTGGTGGATCAGTCAGTGTTTAATCTGCTACAGTGGCATCTTAGCCACAAAAGTTTATTCTTAAAGAGTGATTCTCGCTCTCTCTCTCGTTTAAGGCTGATTGTTTGCTTCTGTATCCGATAGCTTATAGAGCGCGCTGGACGGCCTCCTGATGACGAGAAGCCCGATAAGGAGATGACAGACAGCTGGGAGGAGCTCAGTCTGGTCAGCGCTTCGCCCAAACTGTTGCGGAGGGGCATTGAGGGTGTGGTCATGAAACAGATTACTGCAGCAACCAAGAAAGGTACAACCCACATCCTATAAATCCTATTTACAGTGGATGCTCTTGTTTGTTCTTGGTAGTGTTGATGTGTGGTAGTGTTTTTTTGTGTCATTAGTTTAAACGTTGATAGTGGCACTGATTACTGAATTCCAAACCCTTTGTGTGACTCCTGTGGCAGCGGATCTGTCTCAGCCTCTTCCCGAGCCTCAGATGAGCGAGTCTGAAGCCAATCCTCCACGCAGACGGCTGGACCTGTGTGTGCTGACGTTTGCGGAGCGTCTGCAGCAGTATTACCGTACACGTGTGTGTCTGACCCCTGAGGAGGTGTCCAGAGCGAAGCAGCGAGCTGTGGACATCGCCACAGAGATCCACTCTTTCCTGCGCTCCAAACACGCAGATATGCCTCTGGGGGAGATGACCTTAGGAGGGTCGCTACTTGATGACCTGCAGGTGGTCAAAGCTGATCATGCCTGCCTGCTCGTGCCTCTGCAGGTAATGTGTGTGTGTGTGTGTGTTGCCATTGACAACTCACTGTCCTCACTCTCACATCCCTCTCGCTCTCTCTGGTGAATGGACCGCACCGTCCTCACTCTCTTTGGGGAATGGACCGTATCGTCCTTTCTCTCAGTAGTGAACGGACCGCACCGTCCTCGGCCTCTGTAGTGAACGGACCGCACCGTCCTCGCTCTCTCTGGTGAACGGATCGCACCGTCCTCTTTTCTCTGGTGAACGGATCGCACCACCCTCGCTCTCTGTGGTGAACCGATCGCACCACCCTCGCTCTCTGTGGTGAACCGACCGCACCGTCCTCGCTCTCTGTGGTGAACCGATCGCACCGTCCTCGCTCTTTCTGGTGAACGGATCGCACCGTCCTCTTTTCTCTGGTGAACGGATCGCACCGTCCTCGCTTTCTCTGGTGAACAGATCGCACCGTCCTCGCTCTCTCTGGTGAACGGATCGCACCGTCCTCTTTTCTCTGGTGAACGGATCGCACCGTCCTCGCTCTCTCTGGTGAACAGATCGCACCGTCCTCTTTTCTCTGGTGAACGGATCGCACCGTCCTCGCTCTCTGTAGTGAACCGACCGCACCGTCCTCGCTCTCTCTGGTGAACAGATCGCACCACTCTCGCTCTCTCTGGTGAACAGATCGCACCGTCCTCGCTCTCTGTGGTGAACCGATTGCACCGTCCTCGCTCTCTGTGGTGAACCGATTGCACCGTCCTCGCTCTCTGTGGTGAACCGATCGCACCACCCTCGCTCTCTGTAGTGAACCGATCGCACCACCCTCGCTCTCTGTGGTGAACCGATCGCACCACCCTCGCTCTCTGTGGTGAACCGATCGCACCACCCTCGCTCTCTGTGGTGAACGGATCGCACCGTCCTCGCTCTCTGTGGTGAACCGATCGCACCACCCTCGCTCTCTGTGGTGAACGGACCGCACCGTCCTCGCTCTCTGTGGTGAACCGATCGCACCGTCCTCGCTCTCTCTGGTGAACCGATCGCACCGTCCTCGCTCTCTCTGGTGAACCGATCGCACCGTCCTCGCTCTCTCTGGTGAACGGACCGCACCGTCCTCGCTCTCTCTGGTGAACGGACCGCACCGTCCTCGCTCTCTGTAGCGAACCGATCGCACCGTCCTCGCTCTCTCTGGTGAACCGATTGCACCGTCCTCGCTCTCTCTGGTGAACCGATCGCACCGTCCTCGCTCTCTCTGGTGAACCGATCGCACCGTCCTCGCTCTCTCTGGTGAACGGACCGCACCGTCCTCGCTCTCTCTGGTGAACCATCCAATTTAAGTGAACAATGTATATATCAGACCCGATCCCTATAATGGATAAAATAAGGCTCATTTCTATTATTTTTGAAAAGTTGATGAGGCAGTTTATTATGAACATTCTAAGTGCCATGTTGTAAAGTCTAAATAAAGTACAGGTTATTGCACAAAACCAGGTGCATTGATTATTCATTAAAAAAGATGACCTTGCTGGACACAAAGGAGATAAACCTTATGACGTGTACTGTTGTGTGTTCTAGTTGGAGCCCAGTCTGTGGACGCCTATAGCAGGAGAGGACACCTTCCTGGGCCACCCTCAGTACTGCATGATACGGCGTGAAAACCTTGAGTATTTCCCACGTGGACGAAGCTACTGGGACAGACACCTGCTCGGCGGCTACCTCTCGTCCCGGCTCATTGCAGAGCAACTGGGCAAGTCCATAATGGAGTCTATGAACTGGCCCTCGCTGAGCGGGACCCTGGAGTGCGAGGTGCGGCCGGTGCTCGGGTCTTCCGTACTCAAGCTCGAGATCAGCAGCGAAAGAGACGGCGGCGACGGAGAGCAGCTCTTCATCAGTGTGCAGCCCACGGTACGCCTGGGGGAAATGACACTCTCGGCAAAGCCGGAAGTCACCGGATCTTTTGACTACATCTGGTACCAGAGTCTTTACACCAGCGAAACGGCCCGATTGGCTAGCCTCGACCAATCAGGCGGAGACTCTGAAGTCAGGAGAAAGTGCCTCAAAACCTTAAAGGCCGTGTGCCGGAACTGCCCTGCTCTCCACAAGCTCACGGGCGCCCAGCTGAGCAATGTGATCCTGCACATGAGTGAGACGGAGTCGGATTGGTCAGAAGCTGCCTTTGCTGATAGGTTCCAGCAGGCTGTCACAGAGCTGATTGGCTACTTGGAGATGGGGGTCTTGCCCAGTTATTTTAAGCCCGCTGTCAATCTTCTGCAGGGCTTTACCGAGGACGATATTGATGAGATGGGCTTCATGCTGTACTGTGCTGTGAGCGAACCAGAGATACTGCTCATATGAACTCCCCTTGGTTGTCCTTCGGCTCCAAACGTGCATTCATATTGTTGCTGCTGAATTGGTGGTCAATAGAAATGGGCTGTAAAAGCTACCTCGCATTGGTTTTAAACACCTTTCCTTTTCTGGTACAGAGTAAAAGGAGGCATTTCGGCATAATTTAATATTTGAGATGTGAACAAATTCATTCCGAGTGATTTAATATGGAGTATGTAATGGTACTCTGTGGAAACTTATCTTACTTTACAGTGATACAAAATGGAACCAGGAATTACAATGTCTACATTACACATGGGGCCCGTTTATTTACTATCCACAACCACCAGTTACTCTGGTTTTTATTTATAACAGAGCTGCTGGTGGTGAATCTGTTCTAAAATTAGTCTTTTAGGGAATATTTTTGCTGAGCATGAGTATGAGCTGATTTTTAAATACACATTAAACCCAAAACTTACTTAATTTAAAAAATCTCAGACATCAAGCAGTGTTTTTGTTACGTTTTAAACGTTTTCTGGAGTGTAGCATTCAGACTATGCTTTGGACGTCTGGTTCCATTCACCACTGCTGTAAATATATTTTCCACCAGAGTATTTCATATCAAATTAAGTCTTGGAATGCCTTTATTTGCATCTTAAATCAACAATAGCTAGTACTTTGACCATAAAATTCCAGCTTCAAGTCACTGTGCTGTAATGGGAAGAAAAGTGCCTCTGTTGTTGCTACTTTAATGTCGTTTTTCCTCCGCATGGTTCAGGCTCTAATCGACTCGACTCAACACGGCTCGGCACGCTTTACGTTTGTCGCTTTTCCACTGGCAGGGCTCACCCGCGACATGGACCCGGTGACGTTGCAAAACCCCGTCTCTTTATTTGGGCTGAACATGGCTCCGTTCAGTTTTACTTGTTGCATGCGGAAAAGCAAAAGAGCCGTGCCGAGTTGAGCAGAGCCTTGTAGGTTCTATTCAGTGGAAAAGCGCCATGTATTGCACTATGCAACTTTTGGAGGGGGGTAGGAAACCACCCACACTCCCCCTCGTTGATTACGACTGTAGGGGGAGCCCAGAAGCAAAAATACCAAATCTTACTTAGTGTTACTTTAACCATTGGAAAATATATTTTATATTATTATTATATTATAAATGAAATGGAAAAGGATTGAGATGTTAGGACAGTGACAATATGAACCGTGCGTAGAGGGCTGAAAGAGGAAGGGTTACACTGTGGCAAAGTGCCCAGTGCTAGGCCAAAAAGTGCCCTAATCAGCGGTCCTCAGCCCTAGAACCCCACTCTTCAGAACAGTTTGGTGTGTATCTTGTCAGAACATGACCACTCCACCACTGCAGTGTGTTGTAGAACAGGGCACGATGCTTTAAGTGTGAGGATGGAAGATCTCCAGGTATGGTGCAGCAGGAATAACTGGCGTTCTTAAAGGGCAGGTGGAAGCAAACCTGTTTACTGAGATTTATTAAAGGAATACTACGTAATATTGTCGGCTTATGTGATGTTCTATTAATCTATAACAGGAGGAATAGAGCATCTGTCATTGTTACTCCAGGCTGAACACTGCAGAAACGGCACTATGTAACTTTGAGGAGGGTAGGAAACCAATCCTATTTCCTCTGCCTCTCCAGTGATTTCAGAACTGTGCTGTCCTGATTAATTACAGTAACATGTATTACGTGGTGTTCCTTTAATTGGTCAAATACAGTGTGTCCAAAAGGTTGTGGACACTTCTTATAATTTGTCACCTCTGCTACTATATGGAACACTTTTGGACACAGTCAAGTGTGCAGTCACAGCTTGCGTAATGTTCTCTGGAGCAGCTGCACATGAGCCTAAGGTCACCATGTTCTACGCTAAGCTAAGCATTGGCTCGATGGGGGTAAAGCCTCCAGCATTGGGCTGTGGAGCAGTGGAACTGTTCTCCAACACTCGAGACCTTTGGAATAAGTCGGAGTAAAATTTAACAAATACAGTTCGACGTGTTCCCAAAAGAGTAGAGGCCTTTTAATTGCAGAAGTAATGGTTAAGCAAGTGTCCACAACTTTTAGGACATGTCCTAGTGTAAAGACGGTGTGCTCCTACTTCAGTGGAAGAGAAATCTACAGACATAGCTTCTCTAAAGTTGGAGAAGCATGTGGTATTCAGCCTGGAACAGTAAAGCACTCAGAACCTACACTTACAGAACCATAGACGTGGTGATATTAGCACAGGTATTTTCACCTGTACAGTGTGAGCAGGTGTAAACATGTATAAAGGGTTTCTGCATTGCCTTATACTCGTATTATAATTCGTGAGTATTTTCAGGTGGTGCAGTCACTGAGAGAGTGAGAGACGATATGAATCCTCATCAGTGGCTCTCCTCGTCTTTAATCATCTGCTCATGTGATATTCTGGCCGATCGACACTGATCCAGCTCTAGCCATAGTTCACCTCTAATAATGCATCTGCACTTTTCGCTCAGCTTTAGCGAGTAGACGTTAGGATCTTTACCTAAGCACAGACCAGGTCTGTGACTTTACCTCCTCCTGGAAGTGTTTACCTTTTAATATGCAATAATGCGAGACTGCGGTTCATTCTGTACCTGATTTTTATTTGACTAGTATTTCTCTATAAAGGGTGTTAGGGTTTTTCCCCCTTCTTTTCCTGGGTGTTGGTCTGTTATTAATAGTGGAGTCAGTTTGACTGGACTGTGTATGTGTGTCTGTGTGTGTGTGTGTTAGATACAGCCCATCGGAATGTACTTTGACATAGGCGTGTAAAAATATTTATAATTAAACTTCTCTGTAAATCTGTGCCTAAATAAAGAGCTTATTTCAGTAAAAAAAATAAAAGTTTTGTCTTTGACCTTAGGAGTAGGTCTGTGATGAGCCTTATTTGGGTTAAAGGAGTTTAAACTATATGCGTTATTAAGTGGTCTTTGATATTATTCATTCATTCATTCATTATCTGTAACCCTTATCCGTTTCAGGGTTGCGGTGGGTCCAGAGCCTACCTGGAATCATTGGGTACAAGGCGAGAATACACCCTGGAGGGGGCGCCAGTCCTTCACAGGGCCACACACACTTACACATTCACTCACACACTCACCAATCCACCTACCAACGTGTGTTTTTGGACTGTGGGAGGAAACCCACGGAGACACAGGGAGAACACACCACACTCCTCACAGACAGTCACCCGGAGGAAACCCACGCCGATACAGGGAGAACACACCACACTCCTCACAGACAGTCACCCGGAGGAAACCCACGCGGACACAGGGAGAACACACCACACTCCTCACAGACAGTCACCCGGAGCAGGAATCAAACCCCCAACCTCCAGGTCCCTGGAGCTGTGACTGCGACACTACCTGCTGCACCACCGTGCACCCCCCCCCCCCTCTCTGATATTAGTTATATAAAGTTACAGAAATGGAAGTTTTCTAATTAATATATATATATATATATATATATATATATATATATATATATTTTTTTTTTTTTAAATTAATTAATTTAAACATCTGAGATGAGGTATTGATCTAAACTGTTCTAGTTTAATGTATAAGATTTACTGCTATTTAACACCATTTTATCACAGTTTAAAAGGCTAACAAGCACATGGTGTGATTCTCCAGTGATTGTGGACAGTAAATGTATTTTTGCTGAAGCTATCACAACCCCAGGTTCCTGTCAGTGCCACTAAAAAAATCAGAGCCTGTAGGTTATTGTATGGTGAACTATTTCACATCTAAGTCCAGTGTTGGAATAATCCAAATAATATGAAAAATCAGAGGAATCGATTTATAAAGCAACACTATGTAATATTTTTACCTTAAAATTACAGCTTCAAAATGTTGATGCTTCACTGTCGTGTAAAAGAGAGAACAGAGACTCTGTTGTTGCTAATCCAGACTCAGCACTGCAGAAACTGAACTATGTAACTTTAGGAGAAGGGTAGGAAACCAACCCAAACCTCCCTTTATTTATTTCAGGACAGTGCTGTAAAAGTGAGTTACACTCTGCAGCTGTAGAGGGAGCCCAGGCGCAAAATTACAGAACCTTACCAAGTGTTTCTTTAAAGATTCAGTTTATGGACAAAAGATTAAACTCGTATTCAATTAACTGTATTCACATACGTCTGTAGAAGTCTTGCGAATCTTAGCATGTTCTCCCTTTTCTAAACACAGAGGCCAAAATGTTTATTATGAAATATTTTTTCTACATTGACTCTTTAGGGGCTCCGTATCTAACAACTAAAACAACCTTGAAATACAGAACTAGAGCAGCATTAGAACTGTCTCTATATCAGTGAATCTGAATACAGATGCTCTGTGAATGTTAAGGGGACATTTTCAAATGATGAATACTGGCCAGATAGCAGAATTATTCTTTCCTTGGGCTGGCCCTCCACCCACATTTTGATGGCTTTCTCAGCATGTGGAATGACACACGTGAACTGACCCCCCTCCCGCTGCCCCGAGGGCCACATTTCACGCAGGATTCATTTCACTTGTGGTTCCAATAAACCCTACCACAACCAGCACATGTCTTTACTGGAAGTGGGTCTAATCTGATTTGAGATGTTATCACTGCAGCCATTGCATAAGTCCATAGAGTAAAGCAGTAGCCTACTAATGTGGAGGGCCAAACCTGCCAAAATTAAAAATAAATAAACTAATGAATAAAAGTGGATTCAAGTATGAAAAAATGAATATAAAGACAAAAAATAAATTAATACTGAAATTAAAAATGACTTTATATGGGACATAAAACAAATAAATAAATAAGTATGGGTGTGTATAGTGTAATTTATTATTTGAATATTAATGCATATATTTTTTTAATTTGTGCGTATATTTATTACTCAATATATTTATTTCAATACTATTTTTATTCATTTCTATATGAATTTATTTATTTAGTATTTAAATTTAACTTTTGTGTCCCGCAGCTCCATTTCTGGGAGCAGAAAAACCACAGAGAGGGCTGTCCGTCCCGCACACGGTCAACCCCTGTGTTGCTTCGAGTTGTGCTACCGCCAAATACCGCTGATGGAGCAAGACATATTTAGAGTTGATCTACAGCATCGGGCAACAATCAACCAATAGGAATGTTTAGTCTCTGTGACATCGGCGTTGGACAGCCCACTTATTATCATATAAGAGCAAGGAAAAACAGAAATAAATAATTGGGAAATAAATTAATGCAAAAAAAATGAATAGGAATAGAAATAAATAAAATAGTACACAAAAAATTCATTCATATCTCTAACTGCTTATCCAGTTCAGGGTCGCGGTGGATCCAGTCACAATTTCACTCACACACTCACACCTACGGACACTTTTGAGTCGCCAATCCACCTACCAACGTGTGTTTTTGGACTGTGGGAGGAAACCCACGCAGACACAGAGAGAACACACCACACTCCTCAAAGACAGTCACCCAGAGGAAACCCACGCAGACACAGGGAGAACACAGCACACTCCTCACAGACAGTCACCCGGAGGAAACCCACGCAGACACAGGGAGAACACAGCACACTCCTCACAGACAGTCACCCGGAGGAAACCCACACGGACACAGGGAGAACACACCACACTCCTCACAGACAGTCACCCGGAGGAAACCCACACGGACACAGGGAGAACACACCACACTCCTCACAGACAGTCACCCGGAGGTGACTGTCTAATTAATTAATTTTATTAATATAAATAACTAAATTATCCACGTCTACTTTTTAATAACGTGTTAATACTCTTCGGTTCCTCTTAAATAACGGTATAAATCCCTTTTTAAACTCTTTTTATTAACCCTCACGTGCACGAGCTGGAATTCGAGAGCGCCGTTCCCAGAGAAGCGCGTTCACGTCATTTTCCCGTTAACACTAAAAGAACTAACAGTGGAGGTTTGTACTGAAGACCCTCCGGGAAAGGTCTGGACCCTCTGCTCCACACAGACCCACTGTGTGACCGAGAAGTAAAGGTGAAGGAGAGTTTAAAGAGTCTCTGTGTTTTACCCCCCACCCTCAGATCTGTCACACGGGAAGAGAGAGGTACGGTGGCCCAGAGGCACAACACACAGCAGGTTTTGGGAAGGAAGCAACAGAGAAGAAATTCATAACGTTAAGGGGGTGTATTGACGAAGACCACATATGATTGCTGTCCAGTTAAAAACATGTATCTCCCAAAATAGTAACTTTATGGGAGTGAATGTAAAAACATATTATTCCAAGTCATTTTTGAGCAGTTCTAATGGTTCATTCATCATGAAATTTACACATGATGTGTATTCTAAATTAAAAATATTCAAAATGGAGATACATGTTTTTAAATGGACAGTGACAATATCAAATGTAGAACTGCAACCTTTTACAGAGTACATGAAATTTTAAGAGAAGGCAAAAAACAATAATGGAGAATGTAAATAAAGAGAATAAAAACAAGTAAACATCCCTACCCAGTAAACAATTAGCTGTTGATTCAACGTTGAAATAACGTAATGACTGCCGTCTAATCAACGTTCTCTTAAGGTTGAAAATGAAAGTTGAAAAGACGTCCAAACACAGACATTGAAAAGACGACTATTAGACGTATTTTGGACGTTCATTGACGTTATTAATTGGTCCCGAAATAAATTACTTGTATAAAACGCGTTTTGGACGTCCACTGACGTTATCGATCGGTCACCACTTAACTAACTTATTAAGATGGATTTTGGACGTCCATTGACGTTTAAAATATGTCCTTGACGGACAGACTACTTTTAGACCTATTTTGAACGTCCAGGGACGTTCCTTGTTCACTGGGTATATTCATTTAATAAACCACTAAGAACTCATCTCTGCTCATGAAATGGTATATTTTTATAATAATAATTATAATAATAATAATAACGACAGTTACAGACATGGCTGAAAATGCTGGAAATTTTTCCAGAGTTTTTTCAAGTTTTTCTCAAAGACAGTGATTGCAATTAGACATGTTTTGTTATACACACGTTTATTTTTGTGTGTATTGGAACAACACAAAAAACATAGAAGGGAAAAAAATCCAAAATTGATATGATTTCACACAAAACTCCAAAAATTGGCCAGACAAAATTATTGGCACCGTCAACTTAATATTCGTTCGTACGAATTTGGAAAAATAACTGAAATCATTCGCTTCCTAAAACCATCAACACGCTTCTTACACGTCTGAACTGGAATTCTGGAGCACCCTTCTTTGGCAAACTTCTTCAGGTCTCCCATATTTTAAGGGTGTCTTCTCCAAACAGCAATTATAAGATCTCTCCACAGGTGTTCAATGGGATTTAGATCTGGACCATGTCCGCCACTGTGAAAAAGTCACCATAAATCCCCACAAAGTTCAAACAAAGCCCTGACAAATTTCTAACTCCATCTGCTGCCGGTCTTGCTGCTAGTAGGTCTGCCCCGAATAACAGTTTTAGGTTTTGGAGCTTTGGTCAGATAAACCTTGGTGGTCCTTTCTTGTTCCTGCCTCAGTAGCTCTCTCACGTGCTAGAGGATCTTTAAGATAGATCTTCTCTGCCTACGTTGGCAGAAACTGTCCCCGTACATACAGGAAACTTCAGAAACCCTGGATGTCTGATCCACCTGTGGGACTCTGCGCCTTTAAAAATGCAGTGTACTCAACAAATACTCAGCCATGGGGTCGACTGCTTATTTCACTCATGACGCAACTTCTAGCAAAAACAACACAACACTCATGTTAACAGGGTTCAACACTTGGTTTTCACCAAAATGGGGTCCCAGACACAAGAGCCACTGAACCATGCACTGGTTTGCCAAGCTGACCAGTCCTGCACTAGTGAGGATAGGACCAACTCAGTTAGCATAATTACCCCATGTTCCGGCCACTTAATTTACAATATTGGAAATCTTAGCTAACTGTAATAAATAGAAGTACTTTACTCACTCAAATCAACATTTTTCAGGACTCATATATGTGTAGATTAATGTCCAAGACTTGCTTGACTTTGAAAGAAAATAAGTTTTTAGATAAAAAACACTTTTGTTTAAGTAGGTGCCAATACTGCTAAGATTACTAGCGCCCCCTAACTTCGGCCACCTCCCCTGCTTGTGACAGTCAAACGAGACAGTTACTACCACATTCAGTGGTTTTGAGAGGTTCACATTGAGATTACGCTTGTCCTGTGTTGGTATCCGTACTCTACATGTAAGGATTACAGTGGTGGTAGATTTTCCCCTCAGAGAAAAGGAAGCTAACCGCTAAGCTAACTCTTACACTGAGGGAAATATCTGTCACGAAATGGAAATGTGTTGTGTTCCACATGCAGTTTTGCACACAAAGAATTACAACACTGTTAGAGATACTTAAATATTGTTTAGATATGTGATTTCTTGCAAGACTGATGTTTAAATGCCCTACTAAGGCTTGATCTTACGTTTTATTGTTTTACCCAATGCGATTGGCGAAGAGAGAGAGCGGAATTGCACCATATACGGCAGTGGCTGGAGTTAGGGGAAAGACTGATAACCTACATACACAGAAATACATACATACAAATATAAAGAAAGAAATTTGGAAATACAGAAATGCATTACTGTGGACATAAATGTAGAAATGTGTAAATGTAGTAATCAATTCAAAACCTCTAATACATTATTTCATGAGCAAAATGTATGCATTTATATATTAGAATATTTATTTGTGTATTTAATTACACACACACTATATATATATATAAAGTTTTTTTTTCCATTTTGAGAGCTCTGGTCATCCACAGTTAAACAGCATGGATCTCAGCAGTGATTTGTGTTCTCCTTTTATGTCGTTCACTTCCCTTAATATTTTATATTACCGCTGGGGGCCTCCGTATCGATGGCAGCCGCAGCTCCGCTTACTTCTCCATGTTTACTTCACCCTTTACACGAACGCTAGCTGTCAACATGAGCAAAGGTTTTCCACGCCTTCCTCCTCCACCTCCTCCTCTTCCCTCCGACTACAAACAACTTCCCGAGCGCCCAGTTTCGCTTCTGCCGAGGAGCTGAAGGGTGAGGGAGGTTTTGGAGAGGCTTCGGTTTGGGTGTTGTGTCTAGAGGAGTGTGGGGCAGCTCTGAGGTTCAGTGGAGACTCGGGGAGACGCTGAAGCCTTAAAATGTGAAAGCAGAGCTTCTCTTTGGTGTTAAACTTCCATTAACGCTGTCCACGGGACACATCCTGAGTCACTGGCCGCGGATTGGCTTCTAGGCTTAGGTCAGCGGACTGGGGAAATCAATACGAGCGACTCTGCTGACGACTGACCGCACTCAGAGTGACCTCTGTGAGTTTTTATTTTCCCCTTATGTGTGTTTCTGCACCTACAGGCTGCGTAGTTTGGGTTTATATTAACCTTTCTGTCATAAAGCCTGGGAAATGTTTTGCCATTTTCATAAATTAATAACACATACTGTGGGTCATTTATTGATGTCCCACACGGGTCATTTCAGGCTTTCAGTGTTTACAAAGAGATGATATAAACTTTTCAACAGAGCGTGGACTGAATAAATGTCAAATCTTATAATACTTTCACAAATACTCCCATATTTATACCACCTTACATTAACACTTACAACATGACCTTATACCAAGCTGTTTTTGAAGCCAAAACCAAACAAATTTAAATTAAAACAGAGTCAAAATGTGGGAAACCTAACCCAGGAGTCTCAGAAACTAATGCAATAGCAAAATGTTCATGTTTCCTCATTTCCCTACCCATAGCTTATGTATTTTGAAATGGAATATCTATGTTAAATTTACACATACTGTGATCATATGTAAAATTTTACAGATTGTATTATGAAATATGTCAGTAATATTTACAAAATATCATGTACAGTTGTTTTTATTCTTAAAACCTAAACACCCAAAAGTGCCTGTAGTTGCAGAAACTCCCCTACATGTGTAAAACTGTGACACGAACATGATTGGCTCTCCAGACCTGTTGGCCTTCACCACTGAGACAGACGACTTCCGAGAACCACCCCCAGACCCACTTGCCCTTCCGGAGGAGCTGTCGGTCCCGCCGTGTCCCCTCTGGAGCGACTCTTCTCCGTGGTCCCAGACGTCCACTGTCAAATTCGATAAAGACTTTATTCTTATAGCAGAGTTTTCGGAGCAGGTCGGCCCCCAGCCGTTACTCACAATCCCAGATACAAACAAGGCATGTGGTTCCTTTGACCTCAACCATTTCTCCCTCAGGATAATGTCAGTGGACTATCAGACCTCTTTGACAGGCCCTGGTGCTCCCTGCTATCCAAAGCTGAACTTTGTAGAGGACTCAAAAGTGGTCTTGGGGGATTCGAGAGAAGGCACCTATGCTTATGTGCACCACCTGACTTTGTATGATCTGGAGGCTCGTGGGTTTGTGCGGCCGTTCTGCATGGCCTATGTGTCGTCTCAGGAGGACAAAATTATGCGCTACTTCTCTCAACTGTCTGCCGAGTTCTCCAAGGCGTCGGAGTGCTTGAAGACAGGAAACAGGAAGAACTTTGCCAATGAACTGGACAAAAAACTGGGAGACTTGGAATACACAAGGTTAGTGTTGCTGAGAGAGATTCGGAGGGAGAAGCTAAACACTTTACACAGTAGTGAAGCCAATGGATGTGAGGGAGGGTTAATGAACGGTGGAGCAGCATGGGACATAAAAAATAACGAAAAAGGGAATGGTAACTTATTTCAGGCCACAGAGGAAGAGAAATCGAAACAGAAAGACGCATGTGGGTTGTCAGTTGAGGGAGAAGTAGACACAAACTGTATCTCAGGTCACGAAAAAGAGAACAGATCAGATGGAGGCTCAAATGTGCAGAGAAATGGAGTGGAGGAAGGAGGAAACCTCAGAGTAGAAAGAGAGGAACGGCTGAAGCAGACAGAGGAAGATCAGATTGCAAGGTTACGATGGCCTGATAAAGTGGCAGAACTGGCGAGTGTCGAGAAAGCCATCAAAGATCATAGAAGTCTTTTGAAGCAAGTCACCTCCTATCCAACCAGAAAGCTCAGAGGTCCAGAGTTTTTTCCATATGAGCCCGAAGATTGCCCTCACACTCTGGAGCCTGATCTAGACCCTGACACACTCCAATCCCAAATCCCAGAGCCAGGGCTGGACTGCTGCACTATCACATATTCATTTTCCCATTCTCCAAAGCTGATCAGGGCAAGCTCATCCCGGCAGTTTGACAAGCGTCTGAAGAATCTGGAGGAGCTGTGCGATGAATACTTCCTCCAGCAGGCAAGAAAACAGCTCCGCTTCACCGAGAGGGCTTTCCGCGGAGATAGCAGCTACCTCTTCACACGGCAGCTCACGCAAAACTTGCTCCGACATCTCAAATCGACAAATTTCCTGTTTGAGGATCCCAGCGACTTGGCTGCAGAGAGAGAGCAGGCGTTTGACAGGGTGGAGGTTCAGCCTTCGAGGCTCCAACCGGTTTCTCCGCTGCAGTGTGAACCTGTAAGTCTGGAGTCGTACACCTCCTGTGTGGAAATGGTGCCAATCAAGCTTGAGGTCAGTGTGAAGGTACGGTGTCAAGTCGAGTCTAACTCGGTTCCAACCTCGCCGTGCTGTGAAGATCTGCCATTGGCATCAAGAGATTGTGTCTGTGAGGACAAGGACACAGTCCCCGTGCAGATGAAGGACAGCATAAGCAGTGGGGAGAGTATTGAGGTGCTGGGCACTGAGAAGTCCTTCAGGACCCAGGGAATTCAGGGATCTCAGGGCACTCCCCTTTCTGTGGAAAATTTGCAACAGAGACCCATTTCGTTCCCTGAACCTTTGATAGATGTTCGGAAACGGAGGGTTGCCACCCAGAGAGCGAATAGTGAGGACAGCATTGAGGTTCTCAGCACCACAGACTCCATCATACCAGATGATCTCCGGGCATCTTACCCTTCTGCCATCCACGAGGAAACCTCAGAATGTGAGGGAGAGGAGAAAAACGGGACTTCAAGTCAAGAAGACAAAGGCATGGAGGGATATTTGTGCAACTTTGGACAAGACGGACAAGAGAACCAGCAAGACTTTCAGATTGTCCCAGGTACGCCGGATACCCCCACTATAGTTTTAACCCAGTCTAACCCCTGTGACAACTTTGCCCTCAGTAAGGTCAACAATTTGGACTCTCATACTTTGGCAGGCCATGATGGGGGGACTGTTCAAGAAGGACCTTTACAGCTTATACAAGATGACTTGTCAGACTGCACCAGCCACCTCAGCTTCGCCTCCACAGCCTCAGAATTCAGCCTCTCTTTGAATCCCAATGGGGAGACGAGTTTGAGTGGAATTCGACGAAAGCGAGCCAAGTTAGGACGGGCCGCGCTGCGTTTTCTGCGTCAGTTTCCGTTCGCGGTTCATGCAGTGTACAGTCTGCTCAGCGGGCGAACTCTGGTGGTGCTCGGCAGCGAGGAAACGGTAGTTAGGCGTTTGGTTACAGCATTGACCATCTATACCCCACATGTGGGCAAATACAGAGAGAGCATCCAACCCTGGACATCAGAGCCTCTGCAGATCACTGACCTGCTATCCTGGAAACTCATCGGCTTCAACAGGTACGGCTTTAAGACAACGCACCTGTAGTATAAATATTTATAATGTTGTATTAACCAGGGATTGCAGGCATTAAAGTAACACTAGGTAAGATTTGGTATTTTTGCTCCTGGGCTCCCCCTCTGCAGTAGTACTCCTCCAAAAAATTCATAATGAAACATATGAAACATAGGCTTGCCAGTCAGCTGTGTACATTTTCAGTGCCTATGTTTTTATTTAATCATTTTATAAAGCCAGACAAGAAACCAATGCCTTAAATCACTGCTTTAAACACACACAGCTTTGCATGAGTTCAATTCAATACTTTCTATAATTGATATGTTTTATTCAGGTTTGCTACACTCTCTAGAAGCACCAAGCTGTAACTTGAGCACCCAACACATCATTTATCAGAACTGTACATCATGAGCATGATGTAAACAGCTGGCTGTTATGCAAATCCATTGTAGCGACTGAGAACGTGTATCCCTGCCTCTAACATGTATCCTAACATGCTTTTCTAGGATGGCACCTCCAGGATCACCCAGCACTCCTCCCTGCTTGGTCCGCTATAGCCGTTACCTCAGCGTGCTGGACGTGGACCAGAGGACTTTGCGCTGTCCGGCGTACAGAGGCTCTCTGATTTGTCCACTGGTGGAGCCAAGGACCCAGATTGTGCATGGCACCACCTACTACCTTTTGGCACAAAGTGTAATCAGTAAGCTTGTCTCCAGGGCATTCCTGCTCACCTTCTGTCACAGCCTCCACGAAAGCAGCAGCAGCCTGAGTGAGAGGGCAAAGGTGCAGAGCTGCTATAGTGACCTCCATGAAGACGATATGAAGATACTGGGTTTCCTCTCAGAGCTCATTACGCTGAATCTCACAGATACTACTCCCAGGGTCCTCCGCTTCAACTACACGGGCAGCACACTGTTCAAACTCTGAGCTGTACGTCTTTGGTTTGGATTTACTGCTGATCCAGACATACACAAACGAAAAAGGAACGCAGGGGCTGCATCCTTGTTGTGTATTACACACAGTATAAACTATACCTTATATACACTTGTGTTCAGCAGACTATTATACACAATATTTGCATACAGTGCCATTTCATACCCACAGGATGTGCTGAGCTGTTGCTATGACAACACACGTCACACCAAGCTGCATCTGTAGCACTTTTTTTTTTCCTTCAAATTCTAAAACTTAAATATCTCCACCTACACAGGGTAGTGCAGACTGTAGGTCAAAAAATAACAGTCTCTGCACTAAAATACTGTCAGATAATAAAACCATTTGTATATAAGCCTCACATCCCTCTAATATTTAGTACACAGTCTAAGAGTTTATTAGGGAATAGGGCAGGATTTTGGACAAAGCCAACATTTTCCATACTTGAAAATGTCCTTCCCATTCTATTTCCCATTGGCTTGTGGGATAATCGTATCCATCATTATCATACTCAGAAATCAACGGGTTCTAAGTATGCACTGTGTATTTATTAGTATGCTAAACTTTGACAGTTGTAACAACACTGCATACTACTTAGAATTAGTATTAAGTGTGCGATTGGGCTGCAGCAACACTCTCCATTCTTTTCATCTCTGAAGTATGTTGAGTTAGAATTGAAAATTGCACTGCCACATACACTAAATGACCCCCTTTCATATATAACCTCTAGTCTTCCTTTAAACAGGTGCTAGCACATAGCTGTAGGTATGATTGTATACAGCCTTAATGAGGTCAGGTATGATTGGGTGATTAGTTCCGGATCACAGATGTCATTGCAGCTCATCCCAAAGGTATTTCAGATCCACAAGCCAATACTTGGCATTGAGAATGATGATCTTGGGATCATCTCATGCGACTGATATGGCTTTTTACTGGAGACATGCAAGATGTACAGGGGTTGGACCATGAAAGTGAAACACCTGGTTTTAGACCACAGTAATTTATTAGTACGGTGTAGGGCCTCCTTTTGCAGCCGATACAGCGTCAGTTCGTCTTGGGAATGACATACACAAGTCCTGCACAGTGGTCAGAGGGATTTGAAGCCATTCTTCTTGCAGGATAGTGGCCAGGTCTCTACCTGATGCTGGTGGAGGAAAACGTTTCCTGACTCCTCCAAAACACCCCAAAGTGGCTCAATAATATTTAGATCTGGTGACTGTGCAGGCCATGGGAGATGTTCAACTTCACTTTCATGTTCATCAAACCAGTCTTTCACCAGTCTCGCTGTGTGTATTGGTGCATTGTCGTCCTGATACACGGCACCGCCTTCAGGACACAATGTTTGAACCATTGGATGCACATGGTCTTACTGGTGCAATGTGGAGTTAATGAAGATCGGCCACCAGGCTGCTCCAATTTAGCCATGACACCACCCACACTACAATGACAGGTGTTTCAGTTTCATTGTCCAACCCCTGTATAGCCGATCTCATTAATTAGGCGTTTATAAACCTTTGAGACATTATAGCGTATCAGGGATGTAAAAAAAAGATCAATAACACACATAAAAAGTGGCCCAAATTGAAATCAAAATGATAAATATACCACAAATGTTTCACTGCTAATTTAGTTCTAGTTTTCCATTAAAACAATGCAACCCGTTCAGTGCTAATGAGCAAGGCTCACTGTACAAAGGACAAAAGCAATAATTTGAATAATCCCCAAGGTCTACATTTCCTTCTGATTATTTTATGTCGATCCACATGTGCTCCTTGTAGAACGTGCAGGGGCAAAACTGGCTTAGCACTTAGAGCCGTGTGGGAATGTTGGCAGGACATTTCTTGGACAGTCTTGGATAGACTAACTTGGTCAATGTGAAATCCTTCTCCAAGTGCGCTTTAAATGCTCAACATGCTGCTTTCACCTTATGAGAAAATTATTGGATATTAAGTCCATAATAACGTGGATTATCATCATTACGGTCCTACGGTGCACTGTGTGGATAAGCCAATGGACAAATGAGCTGCTTAATCAAAACAATGGCATTACTCAGGGTTTGTTGAACACTACTGAATAATCAAAGGGGAATTCCACTGATATCATAGATTTCCTGCATGTATTCAGTCACTGCGATGTGCAAATGGGGATAAAAAAATAAGCATGTCACTTACTACCTTTAAAGGCTAAGCAGCAGCGATATGAAAGTGTCAAACAAATAAATACAGTGGAGTTTGAGTTCCTAACTTGTGTTTATTGATAGTCAGAAAACATGTTATTTCTCACTAACTCAAGGAATAAGGTTTAAGAGACCGTTGGTCCCCCCCCATGTGATAAATCTGGGGATTAAACACTTCAGATGTCTGGTTAATATCACCGTCTGCTCTACAACAGAGCATTTACAGTCATTTCAAGCAATCTATTACTGATTCTGTTAAAGTAGAACTAGGTAGTGTTAGGTTTTATTGTGCCAGGGCTCCCCCTACAGTTGCAGTTACAACACGGTTGAGAGCAATGGTGGGGGTGGGGCTATAATGGTAGTTTTCTAGCTGCCTCTGATCATTTTGAAGCTGTAATTTTAATGCAGAAATACTACCTAGTGTTACTTTAAATATTCAAAGAGCAGTGTACTTCCCCTTTGAAATGTAACATTTCAATAGACGTAAAATTAGCCTGAATCACTTGGTATTTTTCTTGCAGCTCTCATACATAGTTGAGTACACAAGCTTTTTATCCACAATGAAAATGCAAGCACAAAACATGCATGAGGCTGCTTTAGGTGAGTTTTTGAAACATTTCCAAATTCAGAGAACTGCTATATGAATGGGTGCTGCTGTACGGTTAAAGATATTTCAAGTACGGTTCAACGTGGCTGAGATATCCACTCAATTAGTGCCTTGGAGTTGTGCTTGAACACACTGGTGTAAACACATGGAGGTCACTGTCCAACACGTGAATACAAATGTGAGAAACTGGTGTTTTGAAATGTATGGTAACAACTGATGTGTTTTTGTTTGTTTTTAATATCAGGTAATATATGCAATAAAGAGATAAATACCTGAAAGAGGCGTCTGTTGAGTCCCTTCTATGGGAAAGGGTCCCAGTGAAGAAAGTCTTACTGCTGGAAGTTGGGATGATATTTTTCCAAGTATCTCAGCAGGGGGCAGTGTTTCTTTATCTGATCACACATTGGGCTTTGAATTAAACGTGTTCCGTCTTTTACAAAGCGACAACACGTGTGTATTCGCTTCCCTCTGGTGTTTTGGAGTTTCCCTAGGCCTTATGCGGTAAAGGGAAGATACAGTGTAAATGTGACTCTGAAAAACGGTAAGAACATATAGCTTTCAGCTTTGAGAGAGAGAGGAGAAACATCAAGCTCAAAATCTACTCTGATATAAACCAATATAATCTGATATATTAGTAAAACCCTGTCTTTTTCACTGTGAGAAGAAAAAACTAATCTCTGTCTGAAAGAATGTGGAGCTGTGGAGGGGTCGTTACTGAGAACGGGCATCTACTCAAAAGAAGAAACATACTTACAGCACCTTAGCTGGTTTTTTGGGACATGGAGTAAGGCTTTATAGACTCATGAATATATTGTTTTAATTGATATTAAGAGGACCAAGAAAAGCAGAACCTTCTGTGTGGAACAAATACTCCCTACTAAAGATAGGGTGACCACATCTGAGATGGTGAAAGAGAGGACACATGCCTTGGGGGGGGTTGTGGTGATGAGCTCTTGCCCCTCGCTGCCGTTGTGTGCTTAGCTTAACCTGTGTGTGCTTTTAGGTCCTTTACACCTTTATTTGCTACACAAAACATGTGAATTTCTTTTTTAATTCATCTCAGAACTTACATTTACGTTTCGGCATAGCTGCTCGAGATGAGGGTAGGTACATAAGCTTTGCCTGACGTAAACAAGGACTACTGACGTGCAGACTGACCTATTAAATGTTTACAGAGAAGGTTATCGACCAATCACGGTAGCTCTACAGTCAGACGCCCCCTTCTCACTCAAGCGAACCAATCAGAGTAGGGGGGCGGGACTAGTTTGTGAACGAAACGCTTCTCAAAGTTCTATGTAAGCTCTAGCAAAACAAAATTCCGCCCGGTCATTTTTCTAAGTCTAAAAAAGAGGACATGTCCGAGTAAAAGAGGACGTCTGGTCACCCTACCTAAAGACAATAGAAATTGAGCGAGGATTTTTGCTCCTGATGTTGGAAAATGAATGGCTATCTTTGACCTGAAACTAATTAAATGGAAGGATGGTGTCTGATATTTGGATAATGATGGATACTTAAGTAGATAAACTTTGTTTTACCTCAGTACGAAATTAGCTAACTGCAAAAAAAAAAAAAAAAAAATATCACACAGACATTAACAACTAGATTCTTGCCAGTGATACACTTGCCTGCATTTTGATGGATGATGCGCCGCATTTCTGATAAAGCCCAAAGCAAATTCAGATCTGACGGCCGTATAAAGGACTGTAGTCTGGTCTCAGAACATGGTCTATTTATTCTTAGCTCTTAAAAAGACATTTCAAACAACAAAAGGCTTCTTAAAGAAAAATACTTTCAACAAAAGACTTGTTAACTTTAAACATTAAGGTTAACAAGGAAAAGAGTCTGTTACTGCATTTGACTTCTCTTGATTGACACTGTCCAAGGTTCCTGGTGAAGTCCATAAAAACTGGAAAACAGGAACACAAGAAATGTGTACAAAGTATGCCCTCCCCCCACACATGCGAACACACACACACACACACACACACACACGAGTATTTACAGATGCCGGTGTACAGTCCATTGAATCATGTGCATGATTCTTTTTTTGTCTGGTGTCAACATGGCCTCCTGTAATAAACAATAAAAATTAACAATGTTTTACCAGATCCACGTCGTTCAAAACAATAATGCTGCTGTACATTACTTTACAGGTCACTAAAGAGATAATGACTTTTGGGTTTCCATTAGATGCAAGCCATAATCATCAACAGAAAAAGAAATAAAGGCTTGAAATAGATCACTCTGTTTGTAATGAATCTATATTTTTGAATTACTGAAATAAATTAACTTTTTGATGATATTCTAATTTACTGATATGCCCCTGGAGTCTCAAAAGCTGGGGTAGGTTTGTGGATTATTATTTATAGTGGTGATGGCGGTGTTAGAAAGCCTTATATCTTACTGCAGCCATTTAACTGCAATAACTGTCCATAACTATCATTATAACAAGACAATGCATTATTCCTACAACAGAAATGACTGATCAAGGGAGGAGATCCTGGAACTAACGATGACATAAAACAGGAATGCTAGCTTTGTTCTGTTTTAATAAACTGTAGAACTTAAGTATATTAGATTTAGGCCTGAGTGCCCCTTTAAAAAACTGGGTGTAAAATTATTATTTCATTAAATAATAATAATACTAAAAAAAGTTTCTCACGTTAAATTCAAGCTGTTGTCTCAGGTAATGCTGCCAAGGGAAGGCTGATCTACATTAAAAGGAAGTGTTATACAGGTTAATACAGATATTTCAAAACCATACAATAAAAAGCAATGGATAATGAATGATGTCTATAAACATTTTTCATCTAAACCTGGTAAGCCAGGTCAAAGGGGAAGTAAAGGCATTGAGCAAATGCATTGTGCCCTTCATTAGGCAGGGTCATATGAAATGTTGCACAAAACATAATTGATTTCACATTTTAAGTCATTTTCCAAAACACAGAACAATACCTATAAATTAGTTAAATAACTCTCAAGGATGAGAAGTATTTTTGGACTGGCATGAATTCCAGTTGGGTGACCAATGCTTTATAGCCAGAGGTAGTCAAGCAAAGCTGTGTGTCCAGTCTGTCCAGTCTTATATTTTTAAGAAATTTTCTGACCATTGTGATTTGATCATGTTGACATAATTCTAACTTAACAATCATACATACATTCATTCTTTTATTGTCTGCAAGCGCTTATCCAGTTCAGGGTGACACTGGGTCTGGAGCCTACCCAGAATCACTGGGTGCAAGGTAGGAAGACATCCTGTAGGGGGCGCCAGTCCTTCACAGGGCAACACAAACACACACACCTCTACGGACAGTTTTGAGTCACCAATCCACCTACCAATGTGTGTGTTTTTGGACCGTGGGAGGAAACCGGAGCACCCGAAGGAAACCCACACAGACACAGAGAGAACACACCACACTCCTCACAGACAGTCACCCAGAGGAAACCCACACAGACACAGGGAGAACACACCGCACTCCTCACAGACAGTCACCCGAAGCAGGACTCGAACCGACAATCTCCAGGTCCCGGAGCTGTGTGACTGACACTACCTGCTGCACCACCGTGCCGCCCAAACACACATACATATGGGGGGGGGGGGTGATTTTCATTCATATTCACTTACTCATTCCAACTGGCGAGCAGTGCACTGGTCGGATAGCTCTCTGGACTCAGAATAATGCTGTGCTCCAAGAAGAATAAACATAGGAAACTCGCAATGAAGGACTGCCCCAAAGCATCCTCTCTTCTGAAGTAGATAAATAAATGATAAAAAAATTAATGATTCTCTCAAGTACACTTATCAAGATAAAATCTTAACATTGGTGAGTGTGTGTCTGTATACTTACGGTAGGAAAGGTTGCTGATGTTCCTTCAGCAGTTCCTCTACAACTACACACAGCAGATCCTGCAACACGTTTGGTCGGATCGTCAGACTGTTGAACAGCCAACGCACAGCCCACGGGTTCAACTGTGCACACACAAAAATATTACAACATAAACACAAATCCAATTTTTGAAAATGTTGTGGGAAAAAAAAAATACACAAATAAATAAAACAAGAGGCTGTGATTTGTTCTTTCTTTTGAACCTTTATTTAACCAAGAAAAGATTTCCATGGTGACCATTGTCTGACAACAAAGCCATGCGGTTGTAGCATTTACAGAACAAGGCTTGGCATCATCTTGCTGAAATAACCATGGACTTCCCAGGAAAGAAATGGCAGCAAAGTTCTCTCTTAAATCCCACTATACACTTCAGCGTTAATCTTTCATTCACACATATGAAAGTCCACACCATGGCAGATGGCTTTGCAGTTTTCACTGATAACAGTATGGACCACAGCACACGTTTGCACTGTCTTTTGGACCATGTGACATGAACAGGAGCCCCGGGAACATGCGAGTTTCTGCACAGGATTGATGCATGCTTTTCTCCTTGCATAACAGTTTCAGGTTGCACTTTTTGATGCAGCAGAAGTCTATGATAAACTGACAATGCATTTTCAGTTTACCCCTGAGCTCATGTGGTTATATTTACCTCAGTAGAATGATGATGATTTCTCACACAATGCTCTCTAGAAACTCAAAGGTCATGCAAATACAACAGTGGTGTCTGGCCTTGTCTAAACTTTTTTGCGCATACAGGAATCGTTTCACAATAGTGTGTGTGGTAGATGGTGAAAGACCTAAATTGCTTGCAAGGTTGCACTGAAAAATGTTGTTTATGAACTGTTAGACAATCCTATTAAGAAGTCTGGCACAAGGTGATAAACATTTTGCTTGCAAAGAAGCGTTTTATGTTTTCTTTTTTGTACTATGGTGAGTTAAATACAGCTTCAAATGAGTGGTCTATTATGGCAGTTCTGTTTACACATGGGCATTTTAAGCATTTATAGCACATTAGTGCTGGGCGATATGAGCGCAAACCAATATCACGATTAATTGTACATTTTACCACGATTACGATTAATAAACAATTATTTTGGTTTTGTATTTTTGACCCTCAGAGTTAAGTGATGAGGCATGTGCTGCAGTGTTAAAGCTGCGATTATTTTTTCTAATGTCGCTGGGAGCTTGTTCCTCTCGTATGTCTGAGCATTTACGTTTGACTTTTTATTTATAGCATCTTAATTATAGTCAAAAACCCAGCACGTCCAAACCACAGACGCTGTTTTTCTTTTGTACTAGCAGCTCAAGTCGCTCTGTTGGCCTCTGCGTTTAGATTGCTTTCATATTTCAGTTAGTGGCAGAACCCTGTGACTATTGCTGGGTAGCATGGTTTTAAAGGGACAGTACACGAACAAACAGTGGGGACATAACAAAATAAAAATAATTAGTATAACTGTTATAGACAAGAATATGGCCATTAGAAGTTCTGATAATCGATAATGATAAATTTTCGATTAATTGCCCAGCTCTAGCACATATCAGTTTCAAATGCCTTATGTTTTGCTTTGAATTAAGCAGTAAAACCTAATTTTGATAAAGACCACTATAAATAAGGGACAAAACACAACCACTTAAACAGTACCTGGAACGTCATAACGACCTTCAGAATAGGGCAAAGCCGCGCATGGAGAATACGTGTTGCCAAAGCCTGAGTGGCCAACAACAGCAAGGCCTGGTCAGGATACTCCTGAGAGGAAGATGACAAAGAGCAATAATTTCATAACAAGCATCACAGCAGCAGCCTCCTCTCAGGACCAGTAAAATGTCACCAACATTAGAGAAAATCCCATGAATATAAATGACAACATAAAATTACTTCACAAAAAAACAACAACACATACATATTAGGGGTGTGAAAGGTAACAGGTCAACAGCTCTTAAATCTATAACTAAATGCAATGGTTTTGAACAGGAAAACTTTAGACTCAAACATTAGCAAATATATATATTGGTGGTACATATAGTGAAGTACCTTTTGTAAACTTTTAGGGATCTGGAGGCGGGAGGACTGTACTAACTCACTGAGGATTCCCACAGCAACATGTCTTGTTCTCTGGTGGGGAGGAAAAATAAATAATACACATAAAAATACATATTATGATTTATATATTTTATTTAATAACATAAAAACATACTTAATTAATTAATTTCACAATAAACTGTGATATCCAACAACATACTATTAGAAAGTCGAGGTCAGGTTCTGCCATAGGAACGCCGTCTTTGGCACCATTCTTGTTGGCAAGATTCAATATTTTCACCCAGCTTTCAGGCTACAAGACAAACAAACCAAGAGGAACTTGACAATCTTTTTTTAGATATTCTATTTCAATCATTTATTTCTTTTTATGTTGATGATTATGGCTTATAGGCAATGAGAACCCAAAAGTCATTATCTCAAAAGATTAGGATATTCAACACAAAACACCTGCAAAGGTTTACTAAGCCTTTAAAAATGGTTAGTCTGGTTCAGTAGGCTACCCAATTGTGGGGAAGACTGCTGAAAAGTGTGGTAGAAAACAGTGCACACCACAGTGATGACCACAGCCTCAAAAGGACTGTCTAGAAAAGGCCATTCAAAAATTGGGGGGAGATTCACAAGGAGTTTTCTGTTGCTGGAGTCAGTTTTTCAAGAGCCACCACACACAGACGTGTACAGGACATGGGCCACAACTGTCGCATTCCTTGTGTAGAGCCACTCATGACCCAGAGACAACAGCAGAAGCATCTCACCTGGGCCACGGAGAGAAAGGACTGGACTGTTTATCAGTGTCCAAGATCTTGTTTTCAGATGAAAGTAAATTTTGCATTTCATTTGGAAATCAAGGTCCCGGAGTCTGGAGGAGTAGGCGAGAATTGCTTGAGTCTAGTGTGAAGTTTCCACAATCACTGATGGTTTGGGGAGCCATGTGATCTGCTGGTGCTGGTCCACTGTACTATATCAAGTCCAAGTCAGTGCCAGGAACTTTTAGAGCACTTCATGCTGACAAGCTTTATGGAGATGCATATTCCATTTTACAGCAGGATTGGCACCTGTCCACAGTGCCAAAAAATACCAACACCTGGTTTAATAACCACAGTGTCACTGTGCTTGACTGGCCAGCACAGTCACCTGACCTGAACCCCGTAGAGAATCTCTGGGGTATTGTCAAGAGAAAGATGAGACACACCAGACCCAACAATGCAGGCGAGCTGAAGGCAGCTATCAAAGCAATCTGAGCTTCCATAACACCTCAGCAGTGCCACAGAGTGATTACCTCCATGCCACGCCACAATGACGCAGTAAGTCTACATTTCTGGTAGCATATTTGGTTAATTCGTTTCAAATGGAAACATGAAATATTAAGCTTGAACTTATACTCACCTGGGCAAATGCTTCATTGTTACAGTTTAAAACTCGTAGTGCAAACTTAAGCACCTCCAACGTCTTCAGTAAAGTCAATCCCCCTAAAAACACAGTATGGTGTGAGTTCAAGGAAGTTTAGACCGTCAACCTTTCGTAAGGTTATATTTCCCCACTCCAGTCTACTATATTAGAATTTAACACTGACCAAAGTTAAAAATGCACAATAATATGAGTTCTTTAATACTGTAAAACTGCCAGTGAGAGCCTTTAAAACTTCATAAAAACTCTTCATGACTGTCAATACCCAAGTGATACTTTACAGTCCAAGCCAAATCAGTCTGAAACAAAAATAATTTCACTATCTCCAAGCTGAGCCTGACCCAACTGCAAATACAGTTATACAGTTTTACACTCCTTTGGTTAAAATTAAACAGCTTGTTGTGTTAAAGTTTACATCCTCTACAGTGAACCAAGTTAGCATGAATTTTGTTTCCATGCAAATTTCATTTCAGTTTCTGTGACTAATGAAGATCTAGAGGATGACCAACACAAACTTTGCAGCGACAGACGACCTACTGTCTCTGGCTTTACATCTACAAGGTGGACCAACAAATTAGCTGTATCTAACAGAGTAGACAGTGAGTAGACACTGTTTAAAAACTCCAACAGTCACTGCTGTGTCTGATCCACTCATACCAGCCCAACATTCACTAACACACCACCACCACATCAGTGTCACAGTACTGATAATGAACCCCCGCCCAAAAAAGGGGGCTAACATTTTTGCGCAGAGCAACAGTCTGTAATTGCAGAACTGCAGAGTGCACCTGCATTGTAAATGGAGTTGAATGGTTTGGATGATTCGTGTGTTTGGTGTCTGGTACATACACAGACCAAGTATTTTCCAGGATATAATATTCCATTACCTTCAACGGGGGCCCAATCAGAGCTTAGTAAAGGGTCCGACTGGTTCTTAAGGACCACCCCTGAGCGAGGAATGAAGTCGAGTTGTGGTGGCTGTGGAATATTTGACGGTGCATGTCCTGATTTCATGATCCTGAGATAAGCAGCAAACTGCACAGGACTGAGCCTAGAGGCAGTGCACGAAGAGCCATATGTGGTGAGCAAGGCACTGACTGCACCGGCATAATCACCAACCTAGACACACACAAAGAAAAAAAAACTATGAAATCAGACCCAGTTGTTTGCTAAACTTTAAATATTCTCCAATCAAATGTTGTGTTTTGATAATTATTTAAGTGAGAATACACATCCCTGACAGAGAACAGACTTAAAATGGATCAAGCAAATGAGCTTGTTGAATTATTGGAAACAGTACAAACATGTCACATTGTGTTTTATCCAATAATAATTTCAGCAAATAAACTGCAAAATTGTTCAGCAAACAGAAAAGCAGCTTTAGCAGGGGCACTAAGACCTTGGCAAACAACTGTAAAGGAGAACTAGGGAGGACTGAGGGAAGGTCATATAAACTGCTTCATCCACCTTGTCTGGAAAACCATTCTTTCTGAACAACCTAAGTGTTTGTACTCATTGTGTTCATTGTTTGTGTCAGATTTTGCAGCAAAATGACAAAGGAAAATAAGGGGGAAAATGTATAGAAAATTAAAGATACAAATGAAAACATTCCATAAGCTGATGAACTGTAACAGGTGAGGGGGTTATGAAGGGGTAGGAAACCAGCTTCCATCAAAGGACGGTGGATGGGTTATAGCTCATCACTTGGGCTAAAATTCAAAAACAACATCTGAACTGTTCAATGCAAGATATGAAGCATAATGTCATATTTCTCTATGTATCCTAAGGCTGGGCAAAAATTCATCAAAATTGCCATTCAGAAATTCTAATCAACACCATCTTGTGTATATCGCTTTGGTTTGTAATTGCTATGTCCCCTATGCCATGTCCCTTTAAAACCACACTACCACTCTGTAGTCACATGATTCTGCCCCTATCTGCCACATGGAAGCAACATGGAGGAGAACCTAAACGCAGAGACCATCCGAGCATCTCAAGGAGCTTGTACCAAATAAAAATACAGTTCCTGTGGTTTGGACATGTTGTATTTTTTTTGTCTTTAATTTAGACAACACTGAACAAAAAAGAAGTCAATTGTAAACACTGGGGGGAGGGACCCTTTTTAGCGACCAAAGCACAATCACACAGCAAATATGAACGGTGCTCAAAAAACGAACGAGCTCCCATCAACATTAGAAAAAACAACCCAGCTTTAAAACTGGAGCATACTGGAGTCACTGTACGCAACACGGGTAAAAAATACAAAAACAAAATAATCATTCATTGATCTTATGGTATCTTGTGGTAAAAGGTATCGCCCAGCACTACATCTACCTATTCTATATATTCACTCCAATTATAGATTTGTCTTAGTATAATACGGTTTACTAAACTTTCAAGTAGAGTACATTACAATTACCGACATGTGGCAATAGAAAGAATAAATCAATATATATAAAAATATATTAGCTGTCCAATCAAAAACACGTATCTCAATTACACTGTCAGTCCTTTTTGTCTCTTTTTTTGACGTATATTATTTGTAGAAGAGCAACAGCAGCTAGCAGACGTCTTCTAAACAAAGCTACACCACACGAAACATTCTCTCAAGTGTTAAAGGACCGTCCTGTGCATGGTTTCATAATGTTATATTTAGCATCTTACCTTACACAGGTACAGGGGAATCCAGTCTTTCATGACCTGTAGACTTAATCACAAAGAGACGTGATTATAAAACTGTAAATTATGTATAATAAACAAGGAACAATGCATCTTTATCTGAGGTAAGGGACTTACACTGGAAGACTGTCACTTTTAACCACCCTAAGATAGCGCGCCAGCTCACGATACCTAGTAAGAACAACAAAGATTTAATATAAATCAACACAATCCCAATAACAACTGATGAGGCATCAAGCAACATCGCTTCTCCAGACTTTTTGTAAACAATGTTCCACAAATGAAAAAAACAAGAAGAAAGTTAAATATGAAAAGTAAATTAACGGAAAATGGATTCCACAAAAAAAAGGAAATGGATAGAGAATGCACCCAAGCATCCACACTGACCTACTTGAGGAGACTGGAGCTTATAAAAGTTTTCTTGACCCATTTGTCATTAAAATAAAATAAAATACATGGACAGCCATTAAACAAAGTGTGCATGAAAAACAATCTAAGGAAATCTTAGAACTAGAAGTTGAAATTATGAAATTACCTGCTTTGATGCAGCAGTTTGCAGACTCTGGCTTGAATCACTACAACTGTTTCATAAAGAAACTCTGTCCGTTTGCCTTTGACATGCCTCTCCCCAGTGATGTTCTGACCCTTTAAAACACTTGAGAGCAAAGGGTCGTCCCATGGCAGTACATTTAGGCTTTAGACAGAAAAAAAAAATTGCATGTGCTTTAGGAATCCATACAAACAAACAAATAAACAAAACAAATGCAGACTGACCTATATGCTTTCAAACACAGCCATAAAAATAGACACAGGTTGTGTAGTTGAGGATTGAGTCGTGAAGCCCCCTCTAGTTGTCCGAGGGCCCATTCACAGGATTTGTAAAATTCTTTGCGACACCCGTTTGCAAAACTGCTTTTATAGGATGTTATTCTCTTTTCTGCACTTATGGGTATAATAGGATTTCGTAGCGATCAAATGACTGGAGCATGGCGCTTCTATGCTGCTAATGTTTTCTGTTTTAATGTTTTGTTTTTTTTTAACATCACTGCATCACTTTAAGTGCCCCTGACTGGCCAGTGGAGCTGAGAGAATGGACAGTGAGTGCAGGTAAAGGAAAAGAAAGAGCTAAGACAGAAGTTGTGTTTCTAACGACCAGGTGTTTTCGGCTAATACCTCAGTATGTCCACATGGGTTTTAATAACGCCACTGGGGTCAGAAAGCTGGATGTCACAGCAATCAAATTACTTCTAGTCTTTCATCAGTTTCGTTTACCGGTTTTATCTTTTCACATTTTAGTTTCTGTGATTGAATTGAAATGGACGCTAGATTTTTTTAAGTGACTAATCAGACCCTAATTTGTCAAATTTACAATGTCAGCAGAATATTTTACATTAAAGGTTGGGTTTTGTTTCCTTGTGGGTCATTGTTTATAAACAGGTGGGCCATGAGGTTGAGAACTCCTGGTGGAGTTATTAAAGTTATTACAGATTAGCAATAACATTCTAGAAGCAACTGCAGTGTCTTTTAGAATAATCGTTTTACAAAAAAATAAATGTAGGTTATTATATATTTACACACACACACACGTTAGTATTGGGTGGAATAACGTTAATACCATATGCAGCAAAATATAAAAATGTGGACGGTATCTCAAAACGAGGGCAGTATTTTTGATGTGTGTGTGGTGTATCAAATTTCTGTTCAGTGTCTTTAAGTACAAGTACAAATCTGCTCTCTCAGAAACCGTTTTTAATGTTTGTTTTTTTTTTAAACCATTAACGTGTGTTGTAGTCGAGCTGAACTACACAGGGCCGAAACCACTTCACTCACGAGGCACATGCAGTCTCACAGCGCACACCCCCACAGCATGGTATTACTGTATATCATGTTAATGTTTTGAGATGGTATAATGGTATGAAATATGTGGATACCACCCATCCCAAGCACATTTGTGTGTGTGTGTGTGTGTGTGTGTTTTCTTACCTGTTTCTAAGCCACCTGCAATCGTTTGGAAATGGAAGGGTTTGGAAAAACAGTTGCAGTTGCTTTGTGAAGTCGGCAGGAAAATCAGCATTCACAAACAAAGTCTGTATCTTCGTCGTTACTCTGTAACAAAAAGCTTTGTTAAAAAAAAACAGAAAACCAAAACAACAAACTAACTGTTGAATGCAAGAGCTCATAGCCCAGTTTAGGTGCACGATCTCTATTCTGTTCAATACAGCGAAGTAAATAACCTTGTATGTTTTGACCATTGTGAAGTGTGAGCAGTCACTGCTCTGAACGCGTGTGTTACAAAAGGGCTATGTACTACAGAGGTTTACTTCATGAAATGTTGAATTGTTACTTAACACTGCAGATAGTACTTTTCAGACTGTTCAAAGACTGAGCTACACTCCGTGAGCATGCTTTTATGCTCAACATAAAATTTAAGACACAATTTAAAATGGCTTGTCTCACCCATCACGAACGTCGTACATCTACGTGTTTATGCATAAACACAACTAAGGATTAACAGTTACCTCCACAGCATTCTTAGTACAATATCTGACACAATGGCAGCCAAGCGTGAATTTCTGTAATGAAAAAAAATAATATTTTTTTGTTTATTGACAGTCATGACTCTCATACACACAAAAGAGAAGAATGTTCAGAAAAGTTTTGTGAATATAGCGGGTGAGGTGCAGCGGGAGGTTTTTACCCAGGTGCAGTGTGTGTGATGAAAAGTTTCACAGCACCAAGCAGCATAACAGCGCAGGTCTTTGGAGTCTGCTTCATTGCCTCATCTAGAAATGTGCATGCGTGTTCCATTACTCCAACGTAGCTAAAAGTACAGAAAAAAATAACTAATGATCACTATAAACATTCATTATACATACGGCAGTCCAATAGTTCAATATCTAAATCTACACATTTATATCTATATAGAGACCAATATAAAATGTTTCCATAATTTTTAAACATATTTTGCGAATATAATTATTTTTTTCAACACAAAACAGATAACAAAGAGGGAAGGAAGAGGGGGACACACTATATACATTTGTACATTTCAACAAACATATATTTAACAAAAGCAATGGCTTAGGACTATTTTTTCAACAGTGGCGGCCCTTGCATGACGTGGTATGGCAGTGACTCGCTCCAGCATAAGAATGTTGAAATAGAAGTGTAAAAAAAACAGTTAAGAAGGACACAAGGCCCTGCACAAACTTTTATACTAAATAGTTTTCTTGACTGCACCGCTAGCAGCCATGATTATTTTCTTTTCACAAAAATTTATGTCAAGAGTAGAATCATCTCCAAGCAGGAAGAAAGCTGGAGAAATGGGAAAATCCTGGCCCAGCACAGAACACAACAAGGAAATAGCTGTTTTCCAGAGTTTTACAATTGGAGGACACTGCCAGAAGACAAGCATGAATGTGCCAATGACATTCTTTTACATTTCAATATACATTATATACAGCATCAGTCTGTCACATTACAGGGTGCTGCCATCACTTCACTGTACTCAATTTTGACCCATCCATTTTCTACCGCTTATCTGGGTCCGGGTCGTGGGGGAAGCAGTCGGAGCAAAGAAACCCTGACCTCCCTCCCCCCAGCCACCGCAACGGACAAACTGTGACAGGCACAGAAATCCAATAACTGAACACCACTCGGGTTCAGATCAGCAGGGCCGTTCCTCCCAATCACGCCCCTCCAGGTCTCACTGTCATTACCCACGTTGAAGTCCCCCAGCATGAGTGCTCTCCAGCAACCCCTCTAGGATCCCCAAGAAGGTATGGTTTGGTGCATAAGCACAAACAACCGTCAGAACCCTTTCCCACACCTGAAGGCGCAGGGAAATTACTCTCTCGCCCACTGGGGTAAACCCCAACGTACAGGCGCTAAGCCGGGGGGCTATGAGTAAGCCCACACCTGCCTTACAACTCTCACCCTGGGCAACTCCAGAGTGAAAGAGCCTCCAGCCCCTCTCAGGAAGATTGGTTCCAGGGCCCATACTGTGTGTCGAGGTGAGCCCAACTATATCTAGCCGGTACCTCTCAACCTCGTGCACCAGCTCAGGCTCTTTTCCCACCAGAGAGGTTAAATTCCATGTTCCAAAAGCCAGCTTCAGTAACCGAGGATCAGAACGCCAGGGCCCCTGACCCCGGATGCCACACGATCCACAATGCACCAGACCCGGATTAGACCCATGTTGCTCCTTCGGGCTAAGCCTGGCTGGACCCCATGAGTGAAAGTGCGGCCACCAGGTGCTCGCCAATGAGCCCCTTCCCCAGGCCTGGCTCCAGGGTGAGGCCCCGGTAACCCTACTCTGGGCGATGTGTACACAGGGAGAACACACCACACTCCTCACAGACAGTCACCCGGAGGAAACCCACGCAGACACAGAGACAACACACCAAACTCCTCACAGACAGTCACCCGGAGGAAACCCATGCAGACATAGGGAGAACACACCACACTCCTCACAGACAGTCACCCGGAGTGGGGCTCGAACCCACAACCTCCAGGTCCCTGGAGCTGTGTGACTGCAACACTACCTGCTGCTCCACCGTGCCGCCCCATAAATAAATAATTAAAGTAAATGAAGTAAAAAAAAATTAAAAGTGATAAATTCTTTTGTTCAGATACACAGCTCTAGTTTATCTTACCTATAGTCCAGAGTTGTCGAGTGCTGAGCTTTACATCCCTGACAACCAGCTTGTGTTCTACCAGCTGGGTGGCTGCACATAGATCGGTTCGGGTTCTGAAAGCCTGCCAGGAAAGCTGCATACTTCAAGGCAAAGCTGCAAGTAAACTCTTGAAGGGAAGCCTCTACCTCAGATAAACCACACAAACACATGCACAGTTCAACTTATGGACGACTTTCACCCTTGGAAAAAGTTGAAGTGAAGCTGACTGAGACACAAACCAGCACGTCTGAGGTCCGAATCCATGTCCTGAGGGTTAAAGGGGAAGTTGAGTTCACTGAGGTATCCCATGACATTTTTGTCTCTCAGAGATTTCCAGTACACACTGCGCTTGTGAGCGTTGCAGTGACAAAAGCCGGGAATGGTCCAGAACTTACACTGTATACAAAGACACAAGACCAAAACGTAAGACTCATGTAAAATCCTAGGAGAACAGAAGCACTACGCAGTATTGACAACACTTAATAAGATTACGTTCTATGAATAAAACATGGCACTGTGGCATGTCATTGTCGACCCACGGCCCCAGGGACGTATTGGGTGTTAGGGGCCATATTCAAGGGCACGTTAGCCTGGGATGTTGAGGGAAGGGGACATCGCTGTCCATTCACAGCCCTGTTCCTGCTGCTCGTGGGGATTGAACGGGTGACCTTCAGGTCCCCAACCCAACTCTCTAACACTTAGGCCATGACTGCCCTTATTAATGCGTTATTGTGCAATATTTATTACTTATCAAGTTCAATTCTGTTTATATAACTTATAGACAGTGAACGTTCACTGAATTAAGAACACTGACCTTTGTCTATTTTACACTCATTTTCCATTTTCTCAGCTCCAAGTGTTGTACAACAACAAAGTCCATCTGTTGCTCTACATACATTCTTATCCCCATTTTACACTGTTGTTCAATGGTCAGGACCCCACAGAGCAGGTATGATTTGGGTGGTGGATCATACTCAGTGCTGCAGTGTTAAAAATCACAGCCCTTTTTCAGTGAGAAAAACATGCCGCTGCTTCCTTTCTCCGGTAGGAAGCCGAGCTAAGGCTACACTAGAACGTCTTGCCTTGACTTCCTCTTTTTTTTGAGGAACTGTGATCATACCAGAGAGTTAAAAGTTAAATTTGTTCCATCATATCAGCAACTCACCGTGGAGGCTGGTTTATCACACACGTAGCAGAAACACTGCTCACAAAACGCTGCGTTGTTGCCCTCCGCGTCTGAAACAACACCCTCCGTGCAGCTGAAATACAGAACAAGGCCTCAAAACCCTACTTTTTTTTTTTTTTTTCGCAAAGATATCACAGCATTCACACACAAGAGCATTAGTGAGGTCAGACAGCGATGATGTAAAAACATCACTCCCACTCTTCCCAGTGCTATTCACTGGTGAGTGTGCTACTGGACGCATGTGGCGTTCATGCAACTCGGAAAAACCCAGGTCATTAACACTTACCTGAAAGGGATAGTGCAGTCATATCTCGCATGAGGCAAGACATGGGCTTTCTGTGAGTACGTTATGGTCAAGTCTTCGTCCAGAATTTCACCACTTTTAGGGACCTCTGGTACTGCTTGAGTTTAGGAGAAAGAAGAAAGAATAAACGATATTATATTTATTTACTACCCCTGCTGTGACAATACAGGTCCCTCCCCCCCAAAAAATTAATTGTGTTGTTTGGTAAAATGCAATAAAAACTAGAATCTGTGATTTTCTTGTAACTGTAAATGACAAAAGGTACAAACAATTTGGTTTCCAGTGTTTTCACTGAACAATTTCAACATATTTTGTAAATGTAAGTTTATTTTCAGCTGGGAGAGAGGGTTTTTTGCCACAGTGTTACATTGCATTTCCTCTTAATTTCACAGTTTCATTGCTTTGGAAATGAGGAAAACATTGATGATGAAATGGAGTCTTTCTATCTATCTATATTTACACTTATATAGCACCTTTCTAGACACCCAAGGACGCTTTACAATCCACACTGCTCAGAACGCTCAGAACACTCAATCCACACAAACGCGCAGCCAAACGCACACAGCGTACTCTCGATCAGGAACGACCGTCCACCTGGAGGACTGCACTAGGGTACTAGGATATGGGCACTAGGGTTTCACCCAGGATAGAGCGGCAATCCATATCTGGGCACACACACATTCACTCACACAACAGGACAGTTATTAGAGAAGCCAATTCACCTAACCTCCATGATTTTTGACTGTGGGAGGAAACCGGAGCCCCGGAGGAAACCCACCCAGACACGGGGAGAACACACCACACTCCTCACAGACAGTCACCCGGAGGAAACCCACGCAGACACAGGGAGAACACACCACACTCCTCACAGACAGTCACCCAGAGGAAACCCACGCAGACACAGGGAGAACACACCACACTCCTCACAGACAGTCACCCGGAGAAAACCCACGCAGACACAGGGAGAACACACCACACTCCTCACAGACAGTCACCAGGAGGAAACCCACGCAGACACAGGGAGAACACACCACACTCTTCACAGACAGTCACCCGGAGGAAACCAACACAGACACAGAGAGAACACACCACACTCTTCACAGACAGTCACCCGGAGGAAACCCACGCAAACACAGGGAGAACACGCCACACTCCTCACAGACAGTCACCCGGAGGAAACCAACACAGACACAGAGAGAACACACCACACTCCTCACAGACAGTCACCCGGAGGAAACCCACGCAGAGACAGGGAGAACACACCACACTCCTCACAGACAGTCACCCGGAGGAAACCCACGCAGACACAGAGAGAACACACCACACTCCTCACAGACAGTCACCCGGAGGAAACCCACGCAGACACAGGGAGAACACACCACACTCCTCACAGACAGTCACCCAGAGGAAACCCACGCAGACACAGAGAGAACATGGAAACTCCACCCAGATGGGACTTGAACCCAAGATCCCAGCGCTGAGAGGCGAACGTGCTCACCACTAAGCCACCGTATGAAATTTAAATTAGGTAAACAACAGAATGTCAATGATTCACCGACCTGCTTGACTGTGTGTATTTAGTAACAAAAGCACAAAGAAAAGTTCAGATTGTTGTTATTGCTTTTTACAACTTCAGTCTGTATTTTTCTGGAAATTGGTCTGAACCTCTCTCAACACTAAACACCTACCCAATAATGAACGAACGCTTTCAAGTCCTGTCTACACCCAAACATAATTACCTCAAACCATTTTAATAGCTTATTTCTGTTAGCACGTCTGTCTAAATCAGAGCTCAGGAACAGACTAAAACCTGTAGAGAAACTGGGACCCCTAAAACCATTAAGTCATAACGAACCATCAGGTCATTCATTCATTTTCTCTTTGATTATAAGGCATTATAAAACGCAAGGCAGGATCACACCCAGGACATCCTGTCACACCCGTGGACATCTTCACACATTCACCCAGTGTGTGAAACACTCCACTGGTGTGTGTGTGAAACCATCTAGTTGTGTGTGTGTTTATCTGCAAGTTCTCCACAAGAGCGTATGTAGTGTAGTGTACTGTCAGAACCTCAGCTTGTGAGACTGGATGAGCGTGTGAAATGGTCCACTGATGTTGAGTGACTGGGTGAGTGTGTGGTGACCTATCGTGGCCTGGTGTGCTGTTCCATTGAGTGACTGACTGACTGGGTGAGTGTGTGAAACTGTCCTCTCCAGTGTTTTTCTGGTACATGCCCAATTCTATTTACTCAGTGTGGGCTCCAGACCCACAGTAGCCCGGATGAGGACAAATCAGTTGTGTATGTGTATGTGTGAACACATGAATGAAGTCTGAACAGTAATAAAGACGAAGCACGTGTTCAACCCTGTGTTACATCACAGTACATTTAGTTTTAGCGGCTTCTGGGTGAATTTGTCCATGACCTTTTTTCCTTTGTTTGCCTGGTAGCCTCAGAGTAACTCAAACATGCGGACACCGTGTCGCGTGCGTCGACTTTTGGTTGAACTGTTCCTTTAAACTGTAGCTTTGACACCTGAAGGCTAAACCACCACAAAGTTTACTGAAAGACCTCTTGAAAACGCGGTCGTTGTGTAACAATGCATTTTACGGAACATCCCACCTCTGTTTTCATTTTCTTCCACAATGACGACGGAGTCGTCTTGTTTCGCCGTGCCGTCGTCTTCGTCGTCGTCGCTGAGGACGATAACTTCGTTTTCTTCCATTTCTACAAGTAAAACACACCTTTATCTTACACTGAGGGTTCCGTTGAAGAACCCAAACAGACTTTAAAACGATACAAACAAACGCGTTAGCTGTTAACGCGTCTCAAACCGTATACTCCTACACTTCACACACTACACGTCCGTGCGCACTCCTGAGGTAAGTGCCCTATTTGTACGTACTTTCTAGTGCGTTAGTGCGAGGTCTGAGACGCGCCCACTACCAGATACAGAATACAAACGACGCCGCTTCTACAAACACGAAAAATAAACAATCACTGTCTTCGTGTAGCCATTACGTCCAGTCCGTACGGAGCTCCACATATTTGTAGAAGCGGTTAATGAACGTGTTAAAAAAAGTTAATGTTAGTTACTTCGTTTTAAACTCATCTAAACGAACCTTCAAATTTTGGCGCTTCCACTGCGCTGGAAAAATTGATCCGGATAATAACGGAAACGGCGTATTGCGTTGCCCCTAACCCTCCTCTTGCTCTACCGTGAACTACGTAAATGGCGCAGAAAAAGGTGTAATTACCACGGTAACTGCTTCAATACCCCGGTGAATACGTGCCCGGTGGTGTTTATTCGCTAGAATAACATATAAACATATACCCAGTGTAGGTGAAGTGTTACTAACAAACATTTTTTAAAGATATTTTAATGCTGATGAACAGAGAAACGTTCTTAGCAGTTTAATATTTAAAGGGACCTTAAAATATAAAAATTTGTAAAATAAAAAGTTGTATTTAAAGTAACCCTAGGTTGTATTTTAACTTTAAGTTACAACTTTAAAATCACTGTGATACTCCACTGAGCTGTGCTCTTGCTACTCTGTGCTCAGCACTGCAGAAACTGCACTATGTAGCTAGATAGTTAATATCAGGATAGTCTTGTAGAAGTTATGCAACTGTAGGGGGTGCCCAGGTGCAAAAACACCACATCTTCATGGTCATGGTGATTGTATTACATTTTTATTTCATTCATTCATTGTCTGTAAGCACTTATCCAGTTCAGGGTCGCGGTGGGTCCGGAGCCTACCCGGAATCACTGGGTGCAAGGCAGCGACACACCCTGGAGGGGGCGCCAGTCCTTTACAGGTCGACACACACTCACACCTATGAACACTTGTGTCGTCCAAACCACCTACCAACATGTGTTGGGACTGTGGGAGGAAACCCACAGGGAGAACACACCAAACTCCTCACAGACAGTCACCTGGTGCGGAACCTGAACCCACAACCTTCAGGACCCTGGAGCTGTGTGACTGCAACACTACCTGCTGCGCCACCGTGCCGCCCATTTATTATTTTATTAAAATATTTTTAACATTTAATACTACAAAGAATAAAGTACTTAAAATCATTCGTCTTCATTTTTCCGTGAATAAAGCCCATTACATAATTTTAAGGCTAAAAATGTAAAACATGGACATGTTAATAAAAGATTTTATTACTTTCTATCACCACCTCAGTGAACAATTCTGACAAAAAAATATGGGTGCTACAACGAGGTCTCTGAGCAATGTCACAGGAGAACCACTTTTGGTTTCATAAAGAACCATTTGTACAAATCATATTTACATCAAAGTTTCTTCACACTCACGTCTCTTAAACAAACATGTCCCATGTCCAAAATGTCCCTGTTCACTATTCCTTACATCACTCACTATACAGTGCACCGTTATAGGGAACTGAAATCAGCTAGTGAACAATTTCAGACACTACCTCATGCGGGTTTTTAAACAAGCTGTGCAGTGCATTATGGGTATCTGCTACTCACTAATGTCAGCTAGTATACTTCGTACACTACTTTTGTGGTGCATTGTGGGATTGCACTAAAACTTATCCATGATGTTTACGGACACTACTACAAAATGGCAGAACCCCAAAATTGTGTACAGTGTTGGACATGGAACTAAAAGTGGTTCTATGGCATCGCTCAAGGAACCCTTTGCAGCATATTTGTTTCTGAAGGATGGATCATATTACATCAAAATTCACTCTACGACCCGCTGTATAAATCTTAAACATTGAATTATTTAAATTAAACTGAAAGATCTGTGGAATTCTTTCAGCCAGGTGGGGTAATACACATTAAAATTACCCTGTTGTATCTACACACTGACCATAGATTTGCACTTTGTAGCTTTAGCTTTTTTTTTTTATTCACCCACTGTTGCTCTGCATACTTTGTTAGCCCTCCCTTAGCTTATTCTTTAGTGGTCAGGAACCCCACAGAGCAGGTGATGATAGTCAAGTCAAGTCCTTCATGAGTGGTCACAGGAAGTTGTCCATTTATTTTATTTTAATTAGCACCAAAATGCACTGTGGGAAATGGTAAGGGCGTGGAGGCAATGTTCTCTAGAACACCTTGGGTCCCAGTCTCTCATCAGGATGATAGAGGAGCATGGCCATTTTGTGTGTATGTGTGTGTGTGATTGTGTGTTTTTATCCACACACAAAATTGTGATCTTGTATTTATTAATAATTAATCCGCTCCTGTTGCTGGGCTACCTGGGTGTTCTACTGAATATATGCAGTTGCCTGTTAATGTTTGATACATGTGAGTCACACTATGCAAAAGGTTTTAAAAAGAACAACGAAACAAGCTACATTTCAAAGCTTTATTATCAAGATCTTCATTTTTACATTAAATACACACAGGAACAGGCTGGCACTCGCAGTCTAGGGCTCATTAGTGACCATTAATTTGTACAGCTATTATCCATGACAACATGTCATTAAGATCTTAATATCAAATGTTAATAAAGTGTTATCCTCACACTGTGATAAAGTGATAAGTAATTTTATTAGTACTGTCCAGCACTACACAGGGATGAGCAATATCACTTTCAGTAAGATAGACTATCTATTGCTACCCAGGACTCAGCACTGCAGAAACTGTACTATGTAACTGTTGGAGGAGGGTAGGAAACCACCCACTCTTTTGCTCTCCCTGCTTTTCATATCACACACACCCTTAGTGCTCTTAGTGCATTGAATGCTACGACACTATCAGCCCCAGGCGAGTTGCACGAGAAACTTTAGTTCCCTTGACGTGACTTAATTACTCGACTGATTTTAACTTGTCGTTTTTTCAGTGGATTGGTTTGTGTTGCGTTGGGAGTTGCCTCCTTGCTCTTCGGCCTCTGGTTGGCGAGGATTAAATTTATCCCATGGGTGAGGAGTCTCCTGTCCTGGCATAAACTCCAGCCACTGTTTGTAAAAACCCCGGAAACCGTCTATCTTCTCCAAGTAGGTGTTCTTAGACTTGAACTAGAGAGAGAGAGAGAGAGTTAGACAGAGAGAGAGAGAAAGAGAAATGAAGGGTGGGAGAGAGAGCAAGAGAGGGAGGGAGAGCAAGAGAGAGAGGGAGGGAGAGAGAGCAAGAGAGGGAGGGAGAGCAAGAGAGAGAGGGAGAGAGAGAGCAAGAGAGGGAGGGAGAGCAAGAGAGAGGGAGAGAGAGAGAGAGAGAGGGAGAAAGGGATGAGGAGAGAGAGAGAGAATATTTAAAGTCAAAACAATGAGCACGTTTACACACACTTGGGAAATCCGATAATGGTCTGGCTGTAATCTGATGTCTGATTACAACAGCCAATAATATCACAAAGACGTGACATAAACGTCCTGCTGCAGTTTTTTGTAAACACAGACGTGCAAATACGGATCTTCTATTTTATGATTTTTAATATTACACAGTGCTGCTCTTCTCACTGCTGCTGAGAGAGAGAGACGAGCTTTTTACACAAGCTCCCTCCGTTACAGACAGAGACAGAGCTGGTGGACACGAGTTCACATGAAAGACTGGGGGCAGCGAGGGGTACGTAATGAATTTTCAGATACAGAACGACGAGAGAACTCCAGAACGGAGAAGCTCTACACTCTGTCTGGTTACGTTTCTGTGTAATCAGATCACTGAGCTAAAATACGATGTCTGGACCTTGCTCTGATTTCAGAATCAGTGTTCTGTTTACATGACAACTTACATAATCAGATAACGGCCCGATTAACAAAGGACTATTAAGAGCATACTCAGTGATGTGATGGGATGTTAGGTTAGGATGTGTGTGTGTGTGCGTTTGACAGAGAATAACTGACCTTGTCATATGATGGAGGATACTGTGACGCAAACTCGAGCTGATGGATGATGACCTCATTGGGAGCAACCTGAAGCCGGTGCATTTGCCGCAGCAGATCCTGCAGGTACGCGTAGTCCAAACGCTTGGACGCCTGGCTTATCAGAGCGCTGAACACATGAGCATTCGGCGCAATGCCACACACCTGTAAACCATCAGCGCACACACACACACACACACACACACACACACACACATTACCATAAACACTGAAAAAATATGAGAGAAAGACACATGAACCACTTTTCGATAAAAAAAATTGACAGGTACAACGGTTAAGCCCCACCCTCTTTACAACAGGAAGTCCTGCCCCTCGACCAAGCATCCATTTACAGGAAGTCGCACCCTTGGACCCCCTTTATGCCCCCTCCCCCACATCTGTTTCAATAGATTATAACCCCAACAACGACCGGTCTACCACACCCACCAAACCCAGCTGTTTTCAATAGATAACATCTTTCCATTTTGTGATAAATGTCTCAGCTACTTCTTTTCTTTCAGCAGTTAAGAACAGACCTGTATCATTCTGTTTTCACCAAGAGAGTACTGTTAATATAGGATCATTCTTTGTTCTTTTATCCAAGACTAAAAGGGTTCAGATTAATAGTCAGACAGTTCTGTAACCATGACACACTTTGGTTTAGTTGACTGAACCAAACCCTGATGCTTATGATTGGTCGAGGGGCGGGACTTCCTGTCTAAAGGGTCTAAAGGCTTGATTGGTCTGTTGGTAATGTCAATGTTTTTGTGCCTCATATTTCTATTCTCCAATATGCCAACTTTGTTGGGATTTAAATTACCAAAAGGTTTAGACTGTATTTAAAGGAACACTAAGTAAGATTTGGTACTTATTCCCCTGCCCTCCTCCAAGTGTTACATAGTGCAGTTTCTGAAATGCTGCACTCTAAGTAGCAAGAACAGAGGCTCTATTCTCCCCATTATGTGTCCATGAAGCATCACAATAACTCCGAAGCTGTGTTATTAAGGTAAACATACTACCTAGTGTTGCTTTAAACGTCTAAGCAGATCACTGTTGCAACAAATACACATCAATGTGTGGCTTTGACTCAGCATCCTTCAATTCTTTATATTACAGTGAGATTCTTTAGAAAATGACTCAGGAATCCATTAAAGGATGATTCTCAATCTCCTCTAGGATTCAGTTCATTGTAAAAATATGGTTAAAATTACTGCTCAAATGCTCCAAGGAACAACTTGGATATTAGTATCATTATAAATACAATTAAAACATTTTAACCTGTAGTGATTTAATGGTTCACTGACGCCTTACTGTACAACATGAGATAATCAAACCTCCATGTCTGAGAGGAGCTGCAGTCCGTCTTTCTGTTTGCCACAGGCCAGGGCGATGCCACAGAACGTCTGCGCATCCACAGGCAACTTCCTCTTTGTCATCAGGGCCTTCACAGCCTGACAAAGTGAGGGAGAATGCATGTTATTACGAATACTATAATACTCAATACAATTCAGATTCAAACCGGTGTGTGTTTCCATTAACTAATGAAAAGCCTCTGAGAAATAGGTTCTTCTTGTGTTTGTCTTTTAACACTTAACATTAATTTCCTTGAGTTTTATTTTCTCATTAATTAGTGACAGGAACACTGTGTAAGAACTTTGACATGTTTTTAGTTGCTCAATTAATGTTTCCGTGTCCTAAATTATACCTCAAAATTAAAAGGAAAATACTTTGGACCAGAGTTCACTTATCAATTCTGAGTGTCCATGGACTGACATGAATATACAGTCACATGACTTTCCGAGTGGCACTGCCACAAATCGGATATGGACTCAAGTTCAGTACCACATATGAAAGTGGTGAAAATCCGATCTAAAAAAAGTTAGATTCTGTGTGATTTTTGCTGTTCACACAGCCACCTGTGTCTCATCTGAAGAAACAGACTGGATTTGGGCTGTTTAATCTACTGTGTGAACACAGCCTAAGATAACAGTCTGTTAACAAAATGTATAATTGGACAAGGAGTAAATCTAGTTGATTAGAAGAGTCAGGTGACATTCCTATTGGACAATTCTCAAATTCAGGCTCAAGTTCTTCAGCTAAATGAGAAATCCTTTGACCAAAACCTTGTAAAACACCCTTTAACACTGTTCAAACTAGGGATGCCGATCCGATATTCAGTATCATTCTGATTCTGGCCTAAATTGCTGGATCGGATATCGGAAAGAAACAAAACATGCAATCCGATCCATTAAACATAAAAAAAATGCACACCTTTTTGGGTGTTGTAAGCCAATGCAGCACTTTCGCATCGGACCGGCAGCCATCACATGATAGAGTGATTGTTGTGAGAGGCCTGTAAACACGCCAGCAGTGTGGAGTTACTTCACAGTCAGCGAAGAAAACAGCAAGACCGCTGAGTGTAATTTGTGTAATGCTGCTGTCTCACGAGGTCGTAGCAGTGTTGGGAACTTTAACACCATGAACATGATTAAACACTTGCAGAAACACCACAGAAAAGAGTACACTGAAGTTATCAAGGCCTCGAATGCTAAGAAGAAAACTGTTTCGCATCAACAAACGCTGCTGGAAAACATTTTTTTTCCAAAGCAATTATTTTTTCAAAAATCGGATTAGTATCGGTATCGGCAGATACCCAAATGTAAAATATTGGTATCGGTATCGGACCTAAAAAAGTGGTATCGTGCCATCCCTAGTTCAAACTGTAGTATACAACTGTTTGCATCATAACACACTGATTTTTCTGACCTTGGCTCCTTTCAGGTCCCCAGCTTTGGCAGACCGCCGGATCAGAGTGTTAAAAAAAGCCACGTCCAGCTTGACTCCCCTCTCGGTGGCCACAGAGATCAGGCTCTGAACCGACTGGCTGCCGGGCTCCATGATGTCTGCCAGCAGAGTGAGGGTTTTGATATCCGGCTTCAGTTCGTCGTTCGCCATTTTCCTCAAGAAGCCCTTCAGCCCGCCCATCAGCGCCAGCCTATCAGACGCAGTGCTCACCGTCCCCAAGGCAACCACACCTGCGCAACATGTGCTTGTGTCCAGCAGGTTTGGAAAGTGGGATTTCTGAGACGATGTTGGTGGACTGGTCAGGAGATCGGCTACTGGAGGGAGAGGCATTAGTTGAGTCACCTCTGAGCTCTCATCATCCGTCTGAGGAACGCTCTCGTTTCTAATCTCGCTCTCCTCTTCCTCAGAGAGGTCTAAGGAGCTACGCTGGGGTAGTAACTGGGCGTCTAAATGAGAGTCTACCGTGCTGCAGTCACCCGGTGTTGCTAACAAACGGCTCTCAAAGACGTCCACATCTAAACTCTTGGACTGCTGTGTCCCCTCTCGGACCTTAGGTCTCCGCCCCCTCCTCTGAGCTCTAACTTTTGGTCCGGACTCTTCTCGCCCCTTCAGGAGCAAAGCAGACGCCAGGGCGGGGTCTCCTATCCCACAATCCCTCGCAGCACGCAGGAGGACGTTGTAATTCTGGAGATCGGGTTTGATGCTGGCGCTGAGCATTTGGTGCCACACCTGCAGAATAAAAAGCAGCATGAATTTTAAAGGAACACTAGGTAAAGGGCTCCCTCTACAGTTGAACGTTTACAACACTGTGCTGTAGGGGATCAAGGCGGGAAGGAGAATGAGGGCAGGTTTGCGACTTCCTACCCTCCTCCAGAAGTTACATAGTGCAGTTTCTACAGTGCAGAGCCCAGAGGAGCAAACACAGAGGTTCTATTCTCCCTATTAAAGCTCAGTGAAGCATCACAATGATTTTGAAGCTGTTATTTTAAGGTAAAAATACTACCTAGTGTTGCTTTAAATCGCCTTGTATACGTTTATCAGCACATTATAAATCAGCGATTCCTAGTTTTGTATGCACGATAAAAACGTATGACCTGTAATGCCAGTCTGAAGCCCTGCTCTTTGTCCTTCACGCAGTTCATCAGCAGGTACTGGAACGTCTCCTGTGTAATGGACTGTCCACTTTGAAGCATGTCCTATGAACACACAGTGACAGAGAATGACATCTACAGACATGACTTCTGAGGAAATTCCGCTTGTCCAACATTTCTTAGGATATCAAACAGTATCAACAGGTGGATGGTCCCTCCCCTGCTGCAGTAACACTTTCTACTCCTCTGAAAAGGCTTTTAACCAGATGATGGAACATAGCTGGGAGGATTTTATTGTATTCAGCCTCTAGAACATTCAATAAAAGTAGTGAGGTACTTATTGTGGATCACAAACGCCACTCCAACTGATCTCTATTAAATTTGAAGGTAGAAGATACACCTACCTTGTGTCTACACTCACTGTCCATTCTCTCAGCTCCACTGACCACACTGGAGCCCTTTGTAGTTCCACAATTACAGACTGTAGTCCATCTGTTGCTCTACGTACTTTCTTATCCCCATTTCACCCTGCTCTTCAATGGTCAGTGTTAGGTGTGATGCGAGTAGTGGATCATTCTCAGCGCGTGGTGGTGTGTTAGTGTGTGTTGTGCTGGTGCGAGTGGATCAGACACAGCAGTGCTGCTGGAGCTTTTAAACCCCTCAGTGTCACATCCTCAGAATAATCCACCAACCAAAGTATAGCCAGCCGACAGCGTCCTGTGTCCACTGATGGACTACAGGATGACCAACACAAACTGTGCAGCCACTGATGAGCTACTTTACATTTACAACGAGGTCACGGTGTCTAACAGAGTGGACAGTGAGTGGGTTTAACACTCCAGTAGCACATCACCCCAACGTCAGTGTCACTGCAGCGCCGAGAATGACCCACCACCCAAATCATACCTGCCCTATGGGGGTCCTGCCCCTTGAAGAACAGGGTGAAATGGGGATAAGTGGAGCTGATAAAATGGACAGTGAGTGTAGACTCAAGGGAGGTGTTCCTAATCCAGAGATTGTTCAGTGTATGTTTAAGGGTTGTCTAATATTTACAGAAACACAGTGTATCTGGATTGTGATCTCATTAATTACCCTCAGAACTTCAAAGCAGGCCTTCAGGTCACAGGCCAGGGCGACCGTTTTCAGCAGGGCATGATGGGTAATGGCACTGAGGGGAATGCTCTTCTGGCGCAGCTCCTGGCGCAGTTTCAGCGCCTGTTGCAAACCCGACTCTTTCCACGGCGACTCTGCACACGCGTTGAACAGGGCGGTGTAGGTGGAGTCCGATGGCTCCAAGCCTCGCTTCTTCATCTGAGGAACAATATTTAACCACGTTACTGTGTTGATGAGGGAGCAGGCTGAGGTTTAATGTGAGGCAGGTGCACTTTTGAAGGGTAAAGGCTGGATAATCTCTCTGTAATTTATTTTCTTATCTAGGACCATGATTGTGTGAGGTGTTGCATGATGTGTGTGTGTACTTTTTTACTTACATTGTTATAGAGCTGAAAGGCTTTTTTGACGTAGCCAGCTCTGCCACATCCTCCAATCAGAACGGTGTAATTAAACTCTTCAGGCTGCAGCCGCTCGCCTTTCAGCATATCACCCTCAAACAATGACAACGCCTCGGCCAGCTGCAGGGGGGGCAGAGAGAGAGAGAGAGAGAGACGGAGACGGAGAGAAAGAGAGAGATAGAGAGATGGAGAAAGAGAAAGAGTTGAGTTTCAACACACCTTTAATTAAAAAATTATTGACAAGTAAAACCAGTAACTAAGTTGAAAAACACAACTAACTGAAATAAAAGCAAATAGAAAATAAATAAATAAATAAAAATAAAAATATCCAGTCACAGACTCATCACGAAACCAGCCAGACCATCGGGTTCACAGAGCAGGCCCCCAGCCCCCCACACGGCAAAGAAACAGTCCACATTATCAGTCACAGTGTAGTAGCTGAACTCCACAGTGAGCCTCTTCAAAGTCAAACCCCTGACCATCAGGACGGGGTCAGTACCCCCAGTGCCTTTCAGTTTGTTTTTCCTGGTACACCAGATGGCCAGTTTCACAGCACCGTATAGAAAATTTAAAATCACTACTCTGTCCTTATTAGAAGCTGAATACTCGGGACCATAAAAGAAAAGACAATCAGTAAAAGAGCCTAAAAATTTCACACCCCACTGTTTAACCACACCCAGGATGGGGTGTAGCCGGGCACACAGCGAGAACAAGTGGGACAAGGTCTCGGTCTCACCACAGAAAGGACAGCCGTCCCCAAGTGCGGGATCAATCCGTGCCACGTGTCTGTTTGTGGCTATAATCCCATGCACAATCCTCCACTGGAGGTCACCCACCCTCTTCTCGATGGGTCGTTTGTACAGGGACCGCCAGCTACGTTTAGGGGAACCATACGTCGGAACAACCTCGGCCCACCCAGACTCCTTCACGTCCCTCAGGCTGCGGAGATGGGGTTGTTTTGACACAGGCCTGGTACAGGGTCCGCTTGTGTAGAACACTGAAAATCCCAAGAGTAGGGGTGTCTAAAGACAGGAGTGTCCCCTGCCCCTCCGGTCCATGTCCATCACCAGCTCAGGGAACGCGACCTGCTGACTCAGATGTTGTTGTTCCACCGGGGTGGCGTCCAGGTACTCACAGGCAGCAGCAGAGAGGTCAGCCCTCAGCCGGTCCAGCAGCTGCTGAGCTAACCACACCCACCTCAGACCGACCGTCTCAGCCAACCACTCCGCAGGCACCCAGTCCCCACCCCTCCGCAGGTCACGAACCTTAACAAGTCCGCTTTCCAGCAGGGCAGTCCTCAAAGCTCCTGAGACCAGTTGCAATGAAAGAAAAGAGGCGTTGTGAAACAGTGGCTCCTCGAAGATCCACGCTGAGGGGACTGTGGAATTGTCCCTTGAAAAAGAGAACAGGCGCCATGCCTCCAGCGCTGCTGTGTAAAATGGAGTCAACTCCGTCAAATCCACCCCTTCCAGCAGCGTCGATCAGTTGTCTGGGTGGGTTGAGAACAGTGAACCTGTGCCACAAAGCTGACGCAACGAGGTTGTTCACGACCAACACTCGAGCTCTGTACGATGACTGGGGGAGCATCCAGGACCATGAAGACAACCTGACACGAACTTTCTCCACAACACCTTCCCAGTTCATTGCTATTGCCGCTATTCAGTGCCGCTACACCTCCGCCCACCTGAGCCGCTACACCTCCGCCCACCTGAGCCTCTACACCTCCGCCCACCTGAGCTCCTACACCTCCGCCCACCTGAGCTCCTACACCTCCGCCCACCTGAGCTCCTACACCTCCGCCCACCTGAGCTCCTACACCTCCGCCCACCTGAGCCGCTACACCTCCGCCCACCTGAGCCTCTACACCTCCGCCCACCTGAGCTCCTACACCTCCGCCCACCTGAGCTCCTACACCTCCGCCCACCTGAGCTCCTACACCTCCGCCCACCTGAGCTCCTACACCTCCGCCCACCTGAGCTCCTACACCTCCGCCCACCTGAGCTCCTACACCTCCGCCCACCTGAGCTGCTACACCTCCGCCCACCTGAGCTCCTACACCTCCGCCCACCTGAGCTCCTACACCTCCGCCCACCTGAGCTGCTACACCTCCGCCCACCTGAGCTCCTACACCTCCGCCCACCTGAGCTGCTACACCTCCGCCCACCTGAGCACCAGACTCAGTGCCTATATCCACACCACAAACAATCTCCATATTCACCTGACTTTCAGCTACACCCCCCCACCTGACCAATAAACTCACCCCCTGTGATTACACCACCTCCTACCCCCATGTTCTCCTGAGAACCATCTCCACTCCCCAAGTGATCACTAATCTGAACCACCACCAGTTTCCAAACTCACCTCTTCACTGGTCTTAACAACAAGATCTACCCCATCACCAACTGCCTCTGCCTCCTGAGCACCAGCCCCCACCTCACTACCTACCCCACTAATAAGGGTGCTAGGCCCTTCACCCTCCTGAACCTGAGCTCCTACACCTCCGCCCACCTGAGCTCCTACACCTCCGCCCACCTGAGCTCCTACACCTCCGCCCACCTGAGCTCCTACACCTCCGCCCACCTGAGCTCCTACACCTCCGCCCACCTGAGCTGCTACACCTCCGCCCACCTGAGCTCCTACACCTCCGCCCACCTGAGCTCCTACACCTCCGCCCACCTGAGCTCCTACACCTCCGCCCACCTGAGCTGCTACACCTCCGCCCACCTGAGCTCCTACACCTCCGCCCACCTGAGCTGCTACACCTCCGCCCACCTGAGCACCAGACTCAGTGCCTATATCCACACCACAAACAATCTCCATATTCACCTGACTTTCAGCTACACCCCCCCACCTGACCAATAAACTCACCCCCTGTGATTACACCACCTCCTACCCCCATGTTCTCCTGAGAACCATCTCCACTCCCCAAGTGATCACTAATCTGAACCACCACCAGTTTCCAAACTCACCTCTTCACTGGTCTTAACAACAAGATCTACCCCATCACCAACTGCCTCTGCCTCCTGAGCACCAGCCCCCACCTCACTACCTACCCCACTAATAAGGGTGCTAGGCCCTTCACCCTCCTGAACCTGAGCTCCTACACCTCCGCCCACCTGAGCTCCTACACCTCCGCCCACCTGAGCTCCTACACCTCCGCCCACCTGAGCTCCTACACCTCCGCCCACCTGAGCTCCTACACCTCCGCCCACCTGAGCTCCTACACCTCCGCCCACCTGAGCTGCTACACCTCCGCCCACCTGAGCTCCTACACCTCCGCCCACCTGAGCTCCTACACCTCCGCCCACCTGAGCTCCTACACCTCCGCCCACCTGAGCTGCTACACCTCCGCCCACCTGAGCTCCTACACCTCCGCCCACCTGAGCTGCTACACCTCCGCCCACCTGAGCACCAGACTCAGTGCCTATATCCACACCACAAACAATTTCCATATTCACCTGACTTTCAGCTACACCCCCCCACCTGACCAATAAACTCACCCCCTGTGATTACACCACCTCCTACCCCCATGTTCTCCTGAGAACCATCTCCACTCCCCAAGTGATCACTAATCTGAACCACCACCAGTTTCCAAACTCACCTCTTCACTGGTCTTAACAACAAGATCTACCCCATCACCAACTGCCTCTGCCTCCTGAGCACCAGCCCCCACCTCACTACCTACCCCACTAATAAGGGTGCTAGGCCCTTCACCCTCCTGAACCTGACCATCCCCACTACCTTCAACCGCTCACCCACTCACCTCCTGTCCACGGCCTGCCTCCGGAGCTAGAGGCACTGACGAACCCTCTCCAGCCTCTACAGGAGCGCCACTCTCAGCACCCTTCTCCAGAACCACACTCGGTTCGGCTGCAGTAGAGGCCTGGTTCTCCTGCGCGGCCCTCTGCTCGTATAAAGGGCACTCGAACCGCTTATGCCCACTGTTCCCGCACGTAACACATTTCACGTCGTCCGTGGCCGCGTACAGTTTGTAGCAGTAATTATCGTGAATCACACGGAACATGACGTCGAGTGATTTGTCCGGGGTGTTCAGAAACATAAACACCTCCCTCCTGAAGGACATGACGTGCTTCAGTAACTCGTGCTTACTGCCCAGAGGAATCATCTTCATCTCACTCGCAAACTCCCCAAAGCGGCTCAGCTTCTGTCTGATAGACTCGTTAGAGATGAAGGGGAAGACATTTGAGATGGTGACCCTCGACGGCGGCGTGAACAAAGGAGGCACACCGGCACGCGACGCGGGATGGATCTCCTCATCCCCGACCTCCACCGTGGCCTGGGCGACGCGAGAGGCCATTACTCGCCCCACACCGCGCGCGGCGGACTATCGATAGCTCTGGGGTTTAAGCTGAGAGTGTGAACACTCACAAAAACCCGACACCGGGGTTAAAAAGTTACTATGAAATAAGAAAAGAGAGCACAAGCTCAACACCGCTCTCACACACTCACAAACGCTCCGCCCACTCCCAGCATGCATAGAGAGAGAGAGAGAGAGAGAGAGAGAGAGGGTGATAGGTAAATAAAGAGGGAGGGAGAGACGGGGAGAAAGAGAGAGAGAAAGGGATAAAGGGAGCAAGACAGAAATAAAGAGAGAGAGAGGGAGATAAAGGGATAAAGAGAGCAAGACAGAAATAAAAATAGAGATGAAGAGAGAGAGAGAGAGAGAGAGAGAGAGAGAAAGATATGAAGAGAAAGAAAGGGATGAAGAGAGAGAGGGGGGATGAAAAGAGAGAAAGTGATGAAGAGAGAGAGGGGGATGAAGAGAGAGAGAAAGCGATGAAGAGAGAGAGGGATGGAAAGAGAGAGAGAGGGATGAAGAGAGAGAGAGAAAGGGATTTAGAGAGAGAGAGAAAGGGATGAAGAGAGAGAGAGAGGGATGGAGAGAGAGAGAGAAAGGAATGAAGAGAGGGGGATGAAGAGAGAGAGAAAGCGATGAAAAAAGAAAGAGAGAAAGGGATGAAGAGAGGAAAAGGGATGAAGAGAGAGAGGGGGATGAAGAGAGAGAGAAAGCGATGAAGAGAGAGAGGGATGGAAAGAGAGAGAGAGGGATGAAGAGAGAGAGAGAAAGGGATTTAGAGAGAGAGAGAAAGGGATGAAGAGAGAGAGAGAGGGATGGAGAGAGAGAGAGAAAGGAATGAAGAGAGGGGGATGAAGAGAGAGAGAAAGCGATGAAAAAAGAAAGAGAGAAAGGGATGAAGAGAGGAAAAGGGATGAAGAGAATGAGAGGGGGATGAGAGAGAGAGAGGGATGGAGAGAGAAAGAAAGGAATGAAGAGAGGGGGATGAAGAGAGAGAGAGAGAGAGAAAGCGATGAAAAAAGAAAGAAAGCGATGAATAAGAGAGAGAGAGAGATGAAGAGAGAGAGAAAGGGATGAAGAGAGAGAGAGAGAGAGAAAGCGATGAAAAAAGAAAGAAAGCGATGAATAAGAGAGAGAGAGAGATGAAGAGAGAGAGAAAGGGATGAAGAGAGAGAGAGAGAGAGAGAAAGCGATGAAAAAAGAAAGAAAGCGATGAATAAGAGAGAGAGAGAGATGAAGAGAGAGAGAAAGGGATGAAGAGAGAGAGAGAGAGAGAAAGCGATGAAAAAAGAAAGAAAGCGATGAATAAGAGAGAGAGAGAGATGAAGAGAGAGAGAAAGGGATGAAGAGAGAGAGAGAGAGATGAAGAGAAAGAGAGAGAGTAAGGAATAAAGAGAGCAAGACAGAAAAAAGAGAGGTACAGTGATGTAAATACAAAGACAAAGAGAGAGATAGCGGGAGAGAAAGGAGAGAGAAAGAGAGGAGAGAGGGAATCAACAAGAGACAGAAAACTAAGAAAACATTCAGAGATATTTTATGCATTTCTTACTTTTCATTTCTCTCTCTCCCACACACACACACACACACACTTACTCTGTTGTCTCTGATGAGGTTCCTGCACTGTAGATGGTACCAGTACGGTGTGTTCCTCCGTCCAGTTTTAGATCTGTACCTCCTCCTCACCTCCTGACTCTCCTCTCCCTCACTTCCCCGGTACCTCAGGTCCTGCTGCTCCGCGCTGGCTTTCCTGAAGCTGCTTTTAGAGGAGAAAACCGAGGAATAACCGCCAAAGTGCTCGGTTCCATTCTCTTCGGCCGTGTCTGTACACTCCCCGGGTTTGTCTGTGGTTAATGAAGGTGTGCAGTTGGACAAATGTCTCTGTTGAAGCTGTTGTATCCGTCTCCGGATGTGAGTGGCTGTGTCAACTCTGATTCTCACAGCACTGTTCACACCGCGCACAGACTTTAACAACACACACCGCAACATCATGACGACGGTTACCCCTTAACAACACCCAAAAAACTACGTTTATAGACGTTATTTATCACTGTGAGGTCGATATGTCACCATTAAAGTCCTCTCCTGTCACCGAGGGGTCTGAAATGCTGCTGTTTGACGTGTAATTTCGCATTTAAACATGTCTTTGAACATCTTTTAAACGTATATAAGTCTATAAATATACACAAAGTGCTCGTATTCTTAAACCCAAAGTGCCATAATGTTGCTAAGCGACCTTACAGACGAGCGCTAGCTTTAGCACACAAGCTGCATGTGTGGTTTTCTTCTTCTTGTAGAGATTAATTTCAGTCTGAGCACTATACCGCCCCTTACAGTAAGGAAAGAACAACAGCTGGGGTTAAGAAGGACAGCCTTGTCCCAAATACAGCCCCAAGTCCTACAGTCCTCCTCAAAGTCTACACTTCAGTGATGTCAACAACATATAGTTGTATAGGGCCCAAGACCTCAAGGGTGCTTGGTCCAAATGCACATTTGAAAGACCCGGAGAAAGATGACCCAAAAATGACCTGATTTGGGAGGTTCTGATCGTTTAAGAATAGAGTTAAAGTATGCAGAGCAACAGATGGGCTACTGTCTGTTTTGTAGAAATGCACAGTGCACCTGTGGAGCTAATAGAATGGACAGTGAGTGCAGAAATATTTTAATGTAATGACAGATTGCTGTGGAAGTTGTTTATAAATCTCATGTTAATTAAGCCCTCTACAATAAAATCAGAATGTTGCACTGAACAGTTTTTACATAGTGCAGTGTCTCTTTAAAATAGTAAATAGTAATGTAATTTAAAACAGTATTATTGTAGCTATACTTGATGTTTTGATTGTTAAATCAATGTATATAGTTATGGTTTCTAGTGTAATTACAGGTTAATATCATTCATTCATTGCCTGTAACCCTTATTCAGTTCAGGGTCGCATTGGGTCCAGAGCCTACCTGGAATCATTGGGCGCAAGGCGGGAATACACTCTGGAGGGGGCGCCAGTCCTTCACAGGGCAACACACACACACACACATTCACTCACACACTCACACCTACGGACACTTTTGAGTCGTCAGTCCACCTACCAATGTATGTTTTTGGACTGTAGGAGGAAACTGGAGCACCCAGAGGAAACCCATGCGGACACAGGGAGAACACACCACACTCCTCACAGACAGTCCCTGGAGGTCTGCGTGGGTTTCCTCCAGGTGACTGTCTGTGAGGAGTGTGGTGTGTTCTCCCTGTGTCTGCGTGGGTTTCCTCCGGGTGACTGTCTGTGAGGAGTGTGGTGTGTTCTCCCTGTGTCCGTGTGGGTTTCCTCTGGGTGCTCCGGTTTCCTCCCACAGTCCAAAAACACACGTTGGTAGGTGGATTGATGACTCAGAAGTGTCCATAGGTGAAAAAGAACCAATTTAAAAGACAACACGTGTGAGTGAATGTGTGTCGCCCTGTGAAGGACTGGCCCCCCTCCAGGTTGTGATCCCACCTCACGTTCCAGGTTGGCTCTGAACCCAATGCGACACTGAACTGGTTAAGGGTTACAGATAATGAATGAATGAATGAATGAATGAATGTATTCGACTCGAACATTAAACAAGTAACAAACCACAAATAAATTCATGTTTTTATTGAAACAAAATGGCAGTTATAGGTAAATTCAGTGCAGTCATTGTGCAGTCAGTGCTCTCCGGAGCTGTGCCTCCTGAAGAACCTCAGCGCTCTCATGAACTTTGAGGACTTCTTAGATGAGGTAACAACTGGACACAGAGACAAAGAGAAACCATAAAGTATCAGACGACGAAGCAGCAAAATGTCAGTGAGGTCTGATTCATTGAGGACAAACCTGTGTCTGCACTAGTACCCTCAGCGTTAAGAGTCCGATTCTCAGGGGAAGCGTCGTCCTCGGTGACGTCATTCTTAGATTTCTGATTAGGGCACAGCAACATTACACTCACAATGAAACAACACAAATGAGAATTGAGTGCAGATACACTCCCGTTACTGCTGGAAATTTAACTCAGGTTATAAAAAGTGAGATGCAGATCTATTTACTGAGAAACTAAACTAAAACAAACACAATGTAACGGTTAAAAAGAACTTGTTTTATACAACGACTGTGGAAAACAGGGACAGCACCAAGTCTCTGAAAAGTGAAGTCATCACAGGTCTAGCGCCTCTGCTGGCTGGTGGTAGCATGTGTTTTGTACTGCAAAGTCACCCATTTCAGTCTCATTTTCCAGTGTCTACTGGACTGCTATGCACAGACTTTACTATCAAATTTGACAAAATGGCAGACAGCTTTAGCTTCATTTCTTTAGAACTGAAGGGAATGGAGGCACGCCGTCACTGTTTTCTACAGCCATTGGTTTAATATTAATGAAAATATCTCAAAAATCATTGTATTACCTCGGCAGGTCTTGGGCTCTTCTTCATTTTCAAGCAGGGAATGAAGTGGGATATCCACTTCCTGGTCTTCTTGATACCGGTCTGAGTGTCTGTAATAGACTCTGAGCACTGACCAGACTTCGTTGAGTAACAGGACGGGCTCACACCCGGTAGTTCCAGTTCCTCTGCCAGAGAGCTCATTAGCACGTGGTCAAACATGGACTGGTCCGACTCAGTGACTCTCTGAAGGTCAGGTGATCCAAACTCTTCTTTCAGGTTCTTATAAACTTCTTGACAGATGGTGTTCCTCAAACCAGCATCACCTGAGCACTTTGAGAGTAACTCCTGGATGAGTTCTTGTGCTCTACGTGATATTTCAGGGGAGCTAGCACAATGCTGTTTTTGGATTTTGTGTAACAGCTGCTCAATGAGTACAACACACAGCTCAGCGTGTTCATTATTCTGAGCGTCTGCCTGTGTCGGAAGGACGGGAACATTGTTGGACAGTGGTGATGAAGAGACGAACGGAGTGTGAGAAATGGATGACAGAATGTTTCTCAGTACAGACGCTGTAAAGGCTCCAATCAGCTCAGTGCTTTGGCTGATCACAGGCTCGTGCAGCTCTGAGACGGATCCCATTCTTTCCAGCAATGTCTGGTAAACAGCGTCTATCACCTCTGTGCTCAGTTCTATTGGGGCGTCCACTTTATCCCCAGAGGCACTGGACAGTAAATCAAGAACAGGCTCAGTTGTCGTCTGTACCAGGGAGTTGGGGATCAGGAGCTCAGAGCTCTGCTGGATCCACTGAAGAATGGAGTTGACACTGTGGTAAACAGCCAATGGGGAGACAGAGGGGGTTAATGAGTTTGTCTTCAATTCTTCAAACATATTTCCTGCTGCTTGGGACTCAGCTGCCCCTGACAGAACCGCCGCAGCTCTCTGCATCAACCCCACATTGAACGTCTTCACTACGTCTTGCGCTAGAGCAGAAGTCGTCTTTAGGAACATTGGCTCCATCTGAGAGAACAGATTATTCACTGACTGCTGAATACTGATCTGAATCTGGTCCAGAATCCAGGCTTCAGGGAGGTCAAACACATCCTGCAGAGGTCTCTTCTCAGACGCAGAAGCTTTAGGACTTAAAAAAAACAAACAAATACACGTTTATATGTCAGAAAACAACCAATCAAACTCTGTCACCTTACGTCACCTTTTTTTAAACATTTCCAGTTCAGTTCCTTATCACCAACATAATTTGGAACCAATTGGAACGTTTCCTCCAGCAAAAATCAGTTTGTGAACCAGAAAAGTTATTTCCCAACTGGATCCAAAGAATAGCAGGTTCTTTAGTGTGAACTATGAAAGCTTCTTTAGGGAAGACCAGGTAAAGACACTCCAGAAAGAGCACAGAGCCTCAAATAAAGTGTTGTGGCCCAGTGGAGCCGGACATGGCCAATTACAGCCTGTTGTAAAAATAAATAAAATTAATTAATAACATGAAAGTTCTCCAATTGTTTTTGGTTCTGGGGCTGTGTTCAGCGCGACACAACGTAAAGAACCAGAGTTCCTTTGGTGGAAAAGGGCTATCAGTTCCAGAAGGTCATAACGTAGCACACCCTTCATATCCCCAGGATCTACCCAATCTCATTCTCCCCAGTGACCAGAAGGACAGACTATAATAGTCTGAAAGTCTCTGTTCTTATGGAAAGCTGGTGTAAATCATTCGTCTGAAGTGGACGGAGGTGTGTTTAATTTGTGAATGAGGGCTCAGTTCCAGCTTTGGTTCTCTCCTCCACTCTGTGGCTGTTCAAAGCTGGCCCTGAAAACAGCTCTGACCTCACGGCCATGGCTTCACTCTCATCTCATCATTCAGCTGCTGTAAACCACAGTCACTAACAGAGTCTAGAACCTGAACACGAGGACGATTGTAAAATGATGGGAGTCGTCACCTTGTCCTAGGCTGGGGCGCCACCTTCTTTTCTTTCTTTGCCATTTTTCAGGAAATGTATTTTCCTAGGAGTGAGAGACAAACAATGTTCTTTAGGAGAAAAAAACTGGGATTTGGTGAAAAACACAGCACCAGAACCACAACACAAACGTAAAATCACTGTAAAGTCTCACAAATGACAGGAGCATCATCACCACAATCTGTGTTATCAGTGCTACTGGTGTGTTATGGATTAAAGGTGCTGTATATAGTTCAGAAAAGTCATTGTTGAGGTTTGAACTCACAGTATGACAGTCCAAGCCACTTTTTGTTGTGGTTTGGGTGCTCATCAACTACATGGCACCTACTCTACACGACTCTACTCGCTTTCTGGTAGCTCTTCAAAACACCAATGGAAAAATAGAAACGTAGAGTAGAGTACAGTAGGCACCATGCAGTGGAAATGGAATGCCCCAAAAATCATATACAGCACCTTTAAGATTTATTTATTTTTTAAATCTGACTGACGATACTAGCATTAAAACAAACTAAAGGACAATATCAAAAACAATAATGAACATCATCACCATCTTCATCTTCTTCTGAGGCGTATAATAATGATAATAATAATAATAATAATTATCTTCCTACTAATAATCACCTGCATCACATTTTAAAACAATATAATTAAACACTTTATGGTCATTACTAGTCTGTGACGATTCATCTCTTAATTCTAGTTCACTTTCGTGTTGTTTTATAATAATAATAAAATAAAATATTTAATACATTTTTTATTTTTCCTGTTTTTCTGCCTGTTGTTCATATTCTGATGAGTGTGTATTATTAAATTACCTGATGTAGTATAGAGCTTGTTTGGTTTTCTGTAAGAGATTCTCCAGATCACACTTTGTCTGATATAAACACCAGCGATCTGCTCCTTTCCAGTCGAATACAGTCGAATAGCCCTGTAGTTCAATTATGACATCACCATTACCTCATCTGCATATAATTCTGTTTGTAGTGCAATTATTCTACGTTTCCATGGAAACCATGCTGCAGTTTAATGGCCTTAGGCCATGTCCACTACACAGAGTCAGCACTATATACAAAATCAGCCAGAACATTAGGACCACCTCCTAGTTCCTACATTACTGTCCATTCTCTCGGTTCCAGGAGAACTTTGTTGTTCCACAATTACAGACTGTAGCCCCTCTGTTGTTCTGCATACTTTGTTAGCTCCCTTTCACACTGTTTGCAGTGCTCAGGACCCCCACAGGGCCACCACAGAGCACATATAATTTGATTGGTGGATCATTCTCAGCGCAGTAATGTGGTGTTAATGTGTATGTTTGTGTTAGTCGTCCTCTAGTCATTCATCAGTGGACACAGCTGTGTGCTGTATGTTTTTGGTTGATGGACTACTCTCAGTTCAGCAGTGACACTGAGGGTTTAAATAAAAGAAAACAGTTCCATTTCTGTGTCTGATCCAGTCCTAGACACTATCAAACCACAAATGCCAGGGTGGTCTTATTCAGCCATGGTTTCTAGTTGAGAAATGCCTTGTTGGTGATAGGTTCTGTTCTCCTATTAAAGGTCAGTGAAGCATCTCAATGATTTTGAAGCTGTAATTTTAAGGCGGAATATGACCTAGTTCTAACTTTGAGGAGCTGAAGAGTTATTCATTTTACACGATTCACCTGAAATCATTAAGGTAAAATATTCCTGACCTTGAATTCAGTAACTGCACTTAAATCACCAGCAGCACCCCCACTTCCCGTGCCATTCCACAAACCTTCTTTGGCATGTGCAGGTATTTTCTGAAGTTGTCTGCACTTTTGTTCATTTTTACAGATTTGAAAAATTTGCAGTTTTATTTTTTTGCCAGATGTGTTTGACTGGAGGGAGTGGACGCAGGAGGAAGTGCATTTGTCTGTTTTAAAATAACGAAATAATGTTTATGGACAAATGTGTCTTTCTGGAAGCAGTCAGTGACCCTAGATTATGCAGATTGTGTTTTTTAGGTGGCAATAACCCCAATATTAAAATTTCTCTCATTCTTTTAAATAAAAACATCTGTGTCCTGTGGCAAAATTTCCAAACTGTATTTTCCCTTTTTTCTACAAAATTAAAACTGAGCTTTAAAACAATTAAAGACAAAGATGTATATTTGTATAACACCAACCCATTGACATGTATTGTCAAATTCAGCCTGGAGCAGTTTAGCTCTGGACATTCAGGGTGAAGTTACTAGGAGAGTTTTACTCTAGACTGACAGATTAATGAATCAGAACAGAGCTCATTTACATGTGGTGTGTTGCAAAATGTTTTGAATGTGCACTGAATGTGACTAAGACACTGTCCATTAGTTTATCTTCGAGAAACATGGCTATTACACATTATAGGCTTTATTTCCCCAAGGTCCACTTACGATGTGTGTGTGTGTGTGTGTTAGGGTTGGGCGGTGTGTAACAGTAATACCATATACTGCGGTATTTAAAAATGTGGACGGTATCTGAAAATGAGACTTTGTGCCCTTCACTCACCTTTGTGCTCACAGATATAAGGCTCAGCGCAGACCAACAGTGCCCCAGATGTCCCCACAAGGATAGGAATATGTGACAGTGTGTTGTATTGTGAGGACAATTTGGTCGTCTTCAAAATGTCTAATGTTTTATATAAAAAGCTGTGTTTTAGTGAGGAAAACTGAAAGAGTGAAGAGATTTACTTTTGGTTACTGAGGTTAAGGTCAGAGTTGGGTGTAAATGTAGCGTAGCATAGCAAAACCAATGTGTGTGAGTTTGCTGCAAATAAACAAACAAACAGCCCCCTCCAGGGTGTGTTCCCACCTTGCACCCAGTGATTCCAGGTAGGCTCTGGACCCACCGTGACCCTGAACTGGATAAGGATTACAGATAATGGATGGATAGATGGATGGATGGATAAATAAACAAACAAATAAATAAATAACTTAATTCATTAAACTTTGGATTACTTTAGGATTAAATGTTTGTTTTTGTTTTAACACTCAGATGTAAATGATCCTTGTTTTTATTGGCTCTTCTCCATTTTCCTACGTGAATCAGACTCCAGGTATAACTTCAGTATAAAGGGGCAGGGCTAAGCTGCTCTGTGCTGAATAGTGGATAGAGAGAACATCATAAAAACCATTATTTATTGCCAGGCAAGGTTTGCAAGTTTGTTTCCACATTTGGGCTGGAAAAGGAAGCCTGCTGAGTTTACATCCTACATCTAATTATTATTTTATTGGGGTTTTTTTTCATATTTTTTAATTCATCTTTTGGATGTGATGAGAAATTTCAGACATATGTTCCACAGAAAAAAAATCATAACAACTTCAGCTTAAGGATTTATGTCTAATGTTATCTGTGTACAGTCTGACACTGGCCTAGCTTTGAACTGTACGTTCAGTTTGATCTGATGAGCTACAGTGGGCCGTTGGTGGTGGTATAGATGTGTTATCAGTTCCAACAGCTCTGGAAGGCATCACTGAATAATTCACTAAAGAAAACACCCTATCTAGTTTAAAGACTTTTCTCAGAGGAAGAGCACAGAGAGTTCGTACTCAGCGATGGAAACCGCACACCCTTCACTCATTAACTTTGGCTCATTAGTGAGTTTTGCTGTTTGACGAGACCAGATTGAAACGGAAGCAAATGCTATGGACGAAATTCAGCGTTATTTATTAGGTGTATTTACTGTTATTAATTGTTCACTCCAAGTTTTTGTAGCACAACCTTTTTACACCAAACCACTCTAAATTACTTTAAAACATTAAACATTTAATAAAAAGTGCAGAAAAAATACAAAACTATGAGGTTTTCCTTCGACATTCCAAAAAAAAAAAAGGAAATAAAACACACACACACACTTTGGTAGGTGGATTGGCTATTCGTAGGTGTGAATGTGTGAGTGTGTGTCGCCCTGTGAAGGACTGGCGCCCCCTCCAGGGTGTGTTCCTGCCTTGCGCCCAATGATTCCAGGTAGGCTCCGGACCCACCGTGACCCTGAACTGGATAAATGAATGAATGAATGACAGTTGTCATTTTTAATACTACACAAGTTCCCATAAAATGACAAAAGAACGTTTGAATTTATAATTACAGTTATACGTTACACAGGTAAACATTTATTGTCCTATTTAACAGAAATGATCTGACAAACTTTCCCCAGAAGATAACACCACTGTACCTCTGCACAGACTTTCACATAGACTTGTCATGAACAGTGCAGTGAAGACTGTGTGGGAATGTAGTTATATCCATGTCTATTTTTGCAGGATGATGTAACTGAACAGACTCTCGCTCTGCTCATGTTTTAATGCACACTGTGGTGCAGTGAAGTTAGAAGCCAATCTCAACATTGGATTTCTTCTCCACTTAGTTTCTGCAGCTTAACTTTACGCTGATCACATAAGCCTTGATCACTCATTCAGCACCAGTGTGTAGTAAATTAGTGCAGTGTGTGGGTGTGGGTGGGTGTCCATGTGTCTCTCTGTCTTTCTCCCACTTTATCCAGTTTCTGCATTGCAGAGAATTCTATATGTGGGCCCTTAGGATACACACACACACACACACACACACACACACATCTACAGTGAGAGAGAGAGTGCAGAGAGGATGAGGATGGAGGTTTTTGTTTTCTCAGCGATCTCCTGAGATCTCTGACACAATACCCCTCCATGTGTTACCATGGTGACCCAGTGTTCAGATTGTGTGTGTGTGCGCCTGTGTGATGTGCTTCAATGAGACAAGCAGGAAGCTGAGAATGAAGGACAGAAAGAGGAGGCCTTATATGGAGGAGGAAACGTGTTCTCCCATTTGACGCTCCGACACAGCCCCAAACTGCAGCATACGAGTGATTCCTTCATATTAAATGTTTTGAAAATTATAACACAATGCTCGATAATAAAGTATTTTTTACAATTTATTAATACACAACGATACATGATTTTATACTTTTATTTAAAAAACAAATAAATGCAATGTACAATACACTCTTAAAAATAAAGGTCCTACACAAGGTTCTTTAAAAGAACCACACCTTAGTGCTTTAGAAGAACCATGTTTGGTTCCATAAAGAACCATTTTTGCCAATATATTTAAATGGTTAATGAACCTTTAACCTTCACACTTCAACATGGAACCAAAAGTGTCTCTTCTATGGCATCACTCAAGGAACCCTTGGTTGTACCTTTATTTTTAAGGGTGTACTGCACAAAATTCACCCTTATTAGACCCTTTATTACAGCTTTCATTCTCTTTTTTTTTTTGGCCGACAGCATCCTGTGTCACTGATGAAGGACTAGAGGACGACCAACACAGCACCAGATGAGCTACTGTCTCTGACTTTACATCTACAAGGTGGACCAACGAGGGAGGGGTGTATAACAAGAGTGGACAGGGAATGGACGTAGTGTTTAAAAACTCCAGCGGTCACTGCTGTGTCTGATCCATTCATACCAGTGCAACTCTCGCTAGCACACCACCACCATGTCGGGGGTCACTGCAGCGCTGAGAATGATCCACCGCTCAAATTATACCTGCTCTGTGGGGGTTCTGAACAATGAAGAACAGGGTGAAATGGGGAGAAGAAAGAATGTACAATGAGTGAAGATACAAGGGAGGTGTTCCCAATCCAGTTAATTACAGTTCATTATCATATCAATAGAGTAATGTTGTTATAAAGAAAATAAGCTATTAATACGTTTAAACAGTTCATAGACAATGTTTACATCTGGAAAGTAATTATGCCTCATGATAACACTGGAATTCCTTGTCTTCTATAACCTTCTTCTTTCACTTTTGTCTCACAAGCTAGGATTTGTTCCCCACTGAGGGAAATGTCCTCAGGATCTATTGGAAAACTCAGAGAAGAGCCTGTAAATAATGTATCGCCCTGATTTGGGTCAGGCTGCAAACCTCATGTTCAGCATTTTATTCCAGACTTTAAATGAAACTTAAGAGACAGAGTGCAGAATTTAAACTAGACTTATAAAATACACAGTGAGCATCTGAAATGTGATTGGCTGAGCCACGGGCCAAGCCTTAGTATATGCACATTTCAAACACACTTGCCCAGATAAGGGATTTCAAGGGAATGGATTCTCCAGTCAGTTTGCACTCAAAAATGTCTTATGTGTTTATGAAGCCCTGGTGTCTGTAAATGGGTAAAAAAAAAAAAAAAAACAATATCTCAGTCCGGTATGCTAGGCTTTCTCTCCCTCTGCTCACGGCAGAGAAACATCATTTAGAGTGTTTTAGACAATCGAGAGAACTCCAAACAATCAAAAGCACGAACCGAGATGAGGATATTGCTCTATTCCTGCTCAATAGTTGGGCAATATGAACTTATTTTTGCTTTTTCCGATGACTTAAAGTAGAAATGTCTTCAAATTTGAGAGAGCGTTAACTTCATGAAAGTAAACACAAACCGAAAATGCTACAAACCTTATTCTGTGGTAATTCACACGGTGAATAAAAACTTACAGATAAATTACACTTCAGCCACGTACGAACAACAGTGTTTTTTTTTCTTAAACATATCATTCCACTTTTAAAAACACCAATATCACGCAAATCAATACCTCAATTAACTGAACACTTCACCTCAGATATGATTAATGTATGATTATTTTGTTTTTGATTTTTCCTTACACTAAGACTCCTACCTTAATTATACTCAAGTGTTAAAGCTGTTATATTTTTTCTAATGTTGCTAAGAGCATGTCTGTCTCATTTTTGAGCCATGTTCTGTTCATATTTTATGCTTCAAGTGTTGAAACAGACCAGTGGGATTAACTTTAGTTGCTGTTCTTTTTTGTTTTTTAGTCATTGCTTACATTCATCTTCTTTATGTTCAGTGTTGTCTTCACTTAGGTACAAACTGCTCGAGTCGCTCGGTTGGTCTCTGTGTTTAGGTTCTCCTCCATGTTCCTCCCATGATGCAGATTGAATGGGGCAGAATCATGTGACTACATGTGCAGCAGTGTGGTTTTAAAGGGACAGTACATTAACACACAGTGGGGGAACAGTTAGCATAATTAACAAAAAAGTATCACCAGAATTTAAACAAAAATAGATATAATCGATATATGCAAGGGGGCGGCACGGTGGCGCAGCAGGTAGTGTTGCAGTCACACAGCTCCAGGGACCTGGAGGTTGTGGGTTCGATTCCCGCTCCGGGTGACTGTCTGTGAGGAGTTGGTGTGTTCTCCCTGTGTCTGCGTGGGTTTCCTCCGGCTGACTGTCTGTGAGGAGTTGGTGTGTTCTCCCTGTGTCTGCGTGGGTTTCCTCCAGGTGCTCTGGTTTCCTCCCACAGTCCAAAAACACACGTTGCAGGTGGATTGGCGACTCGAAAGTGTCCGTAGGTGTGAGTGAATGTGTGTGTGTGTGTGTGTTGCTCTGTGAAGGACTGGCGCCCCCTCCAGGGTGTATTCCCGCCTTGCGCCCGATGATTCCAGGTAGGCTCTGGACCCCCCGCGACCCTAAATTGGATAAGCGGTTACAGATAATGGATGGATATATGCAAGACTAGGTCCATTAGTAGTTCTGGAAACATCTGCTGGAGTTTCTATACATCAAATGTGAGAAGACCACTCAAACCTATGGGTCTAAAAGGGTGTAGCTCTGACATAGAGTTATCCTAGAGAATCCTAGAGAACACAGCTGGTGAAAAGAGACCTTCCTCAGATCATTTATAATCACAAAAACGTATCATAATAATGCACTGGCAGCAACACTGAAAGACCTGCCACCCATAGAGGACAGCGTAAACCTTGGGACAGCCAAACAAGCAGAATCAGAGGACCTAAGTGTGCATGGAGGAGGCCTTATTGGATGAATGGTATCATCTACGCCAGTCTGAGTAGGCTGAGATGGCTGCGTTAGAACCAACAATCAGAAATTCTGTCTTTTTGGCATTAAGCTTGAGAAAATTTGTATTCAGCCAATTTGATAACTCCTGTGGTAACATAGTGCAGTTTCTGCAGTGCTGAGCCCAGAAAAGCAATGACAGAGGCTCTGTTCTCCTTATCACAGCTCAGTGGAGCATCACAATAATTTAGAAGCTGTAATTTTACGGTAAATATATTTTTATTTTTATTTTAAGGCAGAAATTGGACACAATCAAAGATATTTTGATATGTGCGTCTTCTTTGTAATTATCTGTTATTTTCTGATGTTGAAAAATGAACATCTTGTATTTAGGGTCTGTTTGAGTGGAAGATAATATAAATGAAGTTTTGCACTGTACTGGTGTGTTTTGCTGCTTTAATGCTCCATGTTCTTTCCATTATCAGACAGATATTAATGTTCCTCCTAAAAGCCATGTAATTATAAGCTGTTATCTTCACTGTTGGCTGGACAGACTCCAACACTAGCTGCCTGCCATAAATTATTTTCTAGCTCAGTACCCAAGGACACCCAAGGGGCCTAGTCATGAGATGAATTTGTTCTGATTGACTGTACAAATGTTTCAGAGTGCTGTTTCTCCCTTTCTATCTCATTCTTCCTCTCAGCTCAGTTTGACAGAGTGAAGGGAAAAGGGTCGTTCACCTTCAGGAGTTATAAAGTCAAGCCATTACATCTACAGAGTGAAGGAAAGATTGTACAGCAGGTAGAGGAGCAGTTAAACAAAGAGATTTTAGCCTGCTAGTAACAAAGTAGTAAAAAAAATAAATAAAAAAGCTCCAGCTTCAACACGTTTTAAACCTAAGTAAATGATGATCTGGTATGTTCAGACAATCCAAAAATGCTTTTGAAGGGAAGTGGTTGTGTGAGTGACTGGGTGAGTGTTTGAAACTTTCCACAGATGTGGGTGCCCAGACAGGGAGCATATATCGCTCCACTGGCATAAAAATGCTGGCACACCACTGACTGTAGGCCACTGCCGGTGCACCATCGGACCACTGAGATTACTGTCCTGTACAGGATATAACTCATTTATAACCTCCTCACACTGATTTTTTCTTTTTATTCTGGAAAACAAACTAATACAAATATTACCAACAACTATGAGAGATATAATAATGAGTAAAAACCTGATATAAAATGATTAAACGCTGAAAATGTTGACACTGTGCTGGATTAAAATGATTTACTAATCTTATATATAAAGAACAACAAAAAGAACCTAATGATAGGAAAATTGGTAAATTGGACTGTGAACGGCATTTTGTTTAAAATTCTGTTTAATCAGCAGTGGTCCGCCCAGAAAACGCTGTGCAAAACACTAGTGGACCTCCAACTTTGCTCGCTGTGAGTGACTGGGTGAATGTGTGACACTGTCCACAGGTATGTGAGTGATTGGGATATATGTGTGAAACTGTCCACAGATGTGTGTGAGTGACTGGATGAGTGTGTGACATTGTCCACGGGTGTGACTGTGTGAGTGACTGGGTGAGTGTGTGAAATTGTTCACAGGTGTGAGTAACTGGGTGAATGTGTGACACTGTCCACTGGTATGTGAGTGACTGGGTGAATGTGTGAAACTGGCCACAGGTGTGTGTGAATGACTGGATGAGTGTGCGACATTGTCCACAGGTGTGAGTGTGTGAGTGACTGGGTGAGTGTGTGACTTTGTCCACAGGTGTGAGTGTGTGAGTGACTGGGTGAATGTGTGAAACTGTCCACAGGTGTGTGTAAGTGACTGGATGAGTGTGTGACATTGTCCACAGGTGTGAGTGTGTGAGTGACTGGGTGAGTGTGTGACATTGTCCACAGGTGTGAGTGTGTGAGTGACTGGGTGAGTGTGTGAGTGACTGGGTGAATGTGTGAAACTGTCCACAGGTGTGTGTGAGTGACTGGGTAAGTGTGTGACATTGTCCACAGGTGTGAGTGACTGGGTGAGTGTGTGAGTGACTGGGTGAGTGTGTGAAACTGTCCACAGTTGTGAGTGTGTGAGTGACTGGGTGAGTGTGTGAGTGACTGGGTGAGTGTGTTTAACTGTCCACAGGTGTGAGTGTGTGAGTGACTGGATGAGTGTGTGAGTGACTGGGTGAGTGTGTGAAACCGTCCACAGGTGTGAGTGACTGGGTGTGTGAAATTGTCTACAGCTGTGAGTGTGTGAGTGACTGGGTGAGTGTGTGAAACTGTCCACAGTTGTGAGTGTGTGAGTGACTGGGTGTGTGAAATTGTCTACAGCTGTGAGTGTGTGAGTGACTGGGTGAGTGTGTTTAACTGTCCACAAGTGTGAGTGTGTGAGTGACTGGGTGAGTGTGTGAAACTGTCCACAGGTTTGAGCGTGTGAGTGACTGGGTGAATGTGTGAAACTGTCCACAGGTGTGTGTGACTGGGTAAGTGTGTGACATTGTCCACAGGTGTGAGTGTGTGAGTGACTGGGTGAGTGTGTGAGTGACTGGGTGAGTGTGTTTAACTGTCCACAGGTGTGAGTGTGTGAGTGACTGGATGAGTGTGTGAGTGACTGGGTGAGTGTGTGAAACTGTCCACAGGTGTGAGTGTGTGAGTGACTGGGTGCATGTGTGAGTGACTGGGTGAGTGTGTGAAACTGTCCACAGGTGTGAGTGTGTGAGTGACTGGGTGCATGTGTGAGTGACTGGGTGAGTGTGTGAAATTGTCCACAGGTATGAGTGTGTGGGTGACTGGGTGAATGTGTGAAACTGTCTACAAGTGTGAGTGTGTGAATGACTGGGTGAGTGTGTGACACTGTCCACAGGTGTGAGTGACTGGGTGCGTATGTGAGTGACTGGGTGAGTGTGTGACACCGTCCACAGGTGTGAGTGACTGGGTGTGTGTGTGAGTAACTGGGTGAGTGTGTGACACCGTCCACAGGTGTGAGTGTGTGAGTGACTGGGTGAGTGTGTGAGTGACAGGGTGTGTGAAATTGTCTACAGCTGTGAGTGTGTGAGTGACTGGGTGCGTGTGTGAGTGACTGGGTGAATGTATGAAATTGTCCACAGTTCTGAGTGTGTGGGTGACTGGGTGAATGTGTGAAACTGTCTACAAGTGTGAGTGTGTGAATGACTGGGTGAGTGTGTGAATGACTGGGTGAGTGTGTGACACTGTCCACAGGTGTGAGTGACTGGGTGCGTATGTGAGTGACTGGGTGAGTGTGTGACACCGTCCACAGGTGTGAGTGACTGGGTGTGTGTGTGAGTAACTGGGTGAGTGTGTGACACCGTCCACAGGTGTGAGTGTGTGAGTGACTGGGTGTGTGAAATTGTCTACAGCTGTGAATGTGTGAGTGACTGGGTGCGTGTGTGAGTGACTGGGTGAGTGTGTGACACCGTCCACACGTGTGAGTGTGTGAGTGACTGGGTGTATGAAATTGTCCACAGTTCTGAGTGTGTGGGTGACTGGGTGAATGTGTGAAACTGTCTACAAGTGTGAGTGTGTGAATGACTGGGTGAGTGTGTGAAATTGTCCACAGGTGTGAGTCTGTGAGTGACTGGGTGAATGTGTGAGTGACTGGGTGAGTGTGTGAAACTGTCCACAGGTGTGAGTGTGTGAGTGACTGGGTGCATGTGTGAGTGACTGGGTGAGTGTGTGAAATTGTCCACAGGTATGAGTGTGTGGGTGACTGGGTGAATGTGTGAAACTGTCTACAAGTGTGAGTGTGTGAATGACTGGGTGAGTGTGTGAATGACTGGGTGAGTGTGTGAATGACTGGGTGAGTGTGTGACACTGTCCACAGGTGTGAGTGACTGGGTGCGTATGTGAGTTACTGGGTGAGTGTGTGACACCGTCCACAGGTGTGAGTGAATGGGTGTGTGTGTGAGTAACTGGGTGAGTGTGTGACACCGTCCACAGGTGTGAGTGTGTGAGTGACTGGGTGAGTGTGTGAGTGACAGGGTGTGTGAAATTGTCTACAGCTGTGAGTGTGTGAGTGACTGGGTGCGTGTGTGAGTGACTGGGTGAATGTATGAAATTGTCCACAGTTCTGAGTGTGTGGGTGACTGGGTGAATGTGTGAAACTGTCTACAAGTGTGAGTGTGTGAATGACTGGGTGAGTGTGTGACACTGTCCACAGGTGTGAGTGACTGGGTGCGTATGTGAGTGACTGGGTGACTGTGTGACACCGTCCACAGGTGTGAGTGACTGGGTGTGTGTGTGAGTAACTGGGTGAGTGTGTGACACCGTCCACAGGTGTGAGTGTGTGAGTGACTGGGTGTGTGAAATTGTCTACAGCTGTGAGTGTGTGAGTGACTGGGTGCGTGTGTGAGTGACTGGGTGAGTGTGTGACACCGTCCACACGTGTGAGTGTGTGAGTGACTGGGTGTATGAAATTGTCCACAGTTCTGAGTGTGTGGGTGACTGGGTGAATGTGTGAAACTGTCTACAAGTGTGAGTGTGTGAATGACTGGGTGAGTGTGTGAAATTGTCCACAGGTGTGAGTCTGTGAGTGACTGGGTGAATGTGTGGAATTGTCCACAGGTGTGAGTCTGTGAGTGACTGGGTGAATGTATGAAATTGTCCACAGTTCTGAGTGTGTGGGTGACTGGGTGAATGTGTGAAACTGTCCATAGGTGTGAGTGTGTGAGTGACTGGGTGAATTTGTGAAATTGTCCACAGGTGTAAGTCTGTGAGTGACTGGGTGAATGTAAGAAATTGTCCACAGTTCTGAGTGTGTGGGTGACTGGGTGAATGTGTGAAACTGTCCATAGGTGTGAGTGTGTGAGTGACTAGGTGTAAAACTGTCCACAGGTGAAATGTGTGAGTGACTGGGTGAGTGTGTGAAATTGTCCACAGGTGTGAGTGTGTGAGTGACTGGGTGTGAAACTGTCCACAGGTGAAGTGTGTGAGTGACTGAGTGAGTGTGTGAAATTGTCCACAGGTGTGAGTGTGTGAGTGACTGGGTGTGAAACTGTCCACAAGTGAAGTGTGTGAGTGACTGGGTGAGTGTGTGAAATTGTCCACAGGTGTGAGTGTGTGGGTGACTGGGTGAATGTATGAAATTGTCCACAGGTGTGAGTGTGTGGGTGACTGGGTGAATGTATGAAATTGTCCACAGTTCTGAGTGTGTGGGTGACTGGGTGAATGTGTGAAACTGTCCACAGGTGTGAGTGTGTGAGTGACTGGGTGAATGTATGAAATTGTCCACAGGTGTGAGTGTGTGAGTGACTGGGTGAGTGTGTGAAATTGTCCACAGGTGTGAGTGTGTGAGTGACTGGGTGTGAAATTGTCCACAGGTGTGAGTGTGTGAGTGACTGGGTGAATGTATGAAATTGTCCACAGGTGTGAGTGTGTGAATGACTGGGTGAATGTATGAAATTGTCCACAGGTGTGAGTGTGTGAGTGACTGGGTGAATGTATGAAATTGTCCACAGGTGTGAGTGTGTGAATGACTGGGTGAATGTATGAAATTGTCCACAGGTGTGAGTGTGTGAGTGACTGGGTGAATGTATGAAATTGTCCACAGGTGTGAGTGTGTGAATGACTGGGTGAATGTATGAAATTGTCCACAGTTGTGAGTGTGTGAGTGACTGGGTGAATGTATGAAACTGTCCACAGGTGTGTGTGTGCGAGTGACTGGGTGAGTGTGTGAAATTGTCCACAGTTCTGAGTGCCATAAAAGTGAATTATGCACTATGCAGCTGTAGGGGGTGCCCAGGAGCATAAATATTGTACTTTGTGTTCTTTAAAGCAAGGGGCCACTGAGTAACTGACTGACCCTGTGCCAGAAATGGCTCCCTATTCACTTTTCTTTATATTGCTCACTACATAGTGCATATGGAACTTTATTCAGGAGGGTAGTGAATGATTTCGGACACTAGCTCATGTGGGTTTTTACAGCATATTGTCGGATTGTTTGAGTACACTGTAAATGATATGCAGGGGGTCCTCGACTTACGACGTTGATCCGTTCCTACGTCGTGTCCTAAACCGATTTTCGGTGTAAGTCGTAACATACGTACATCATCATCATCATCATTTTGTTTTCCGCTTCTCTATTTCATGGTCGCGGTGACATACGTACATACTGTACGTAAATAACACACTGTAAGCACTGATCCTATCCTAACACCTATCCTCCTCGGTCCCGAGCCGCGTAACCGTGTATTCTTCCGCCGCGCCGCGCACACCAAACACGAAGTTCACGTTACGACGTTTACGACGCAAAACCACTTAAGTCAAAACAAGGCTTTATACAGTCGGGACTGACGTAACCCGAGGACCTCCTGTACTATGTTTTTGAAAAAAAAAAATTCAAGAGTTTCAAATGTTGGATGTTATACACCTTATATATAAGGGTGACACACACTCACACATTCAGTCATATATATATATATATATAGTGACATGACAAAAATAAATTATACCACATCTATATACTGTGCGGAGTTGGGTCAAATGGGCACCGTTTGAAGGGTTGTGTACATTTCACAACCTTCAGCTCATTTGTTTTCACGATATGGTCCCTTTAAGCCCTCAGAGTCGTGTGTGTGTGTGTGTGTGTGTGTGTGTGTGAGAGAGAGAGAGAGAGAGAGAGAGAGAGAGCGGGAAAATCCTCTCAGCTTCATCCCCTATTCGAGGGAAAATCCTGCATCGTGGAAAACTGTTTTTATCATTTTGTCTTTTCCTCTCCGTCGTGTGTCCGGAGAGGCGCTGGTTTACAGACGTCGTTCTGAGGTAAGTAACCTGTTGTTTGTCTCTTCTCCGTTTTATCATCGTGTCTCTCACCTTCAGCTCCAACGCTCTTCATTCGAGCTCATGTTCTGCAACACAACCAGGGTTTAATCTAACAGTAAACACGACTCTGACACGGGAACTCTGGATGTGACCGGGACCGACGGATTTAACAGTGTTTATGTGAACATTAGTGAATATTAAGGGGTTGTTTATGAGAATAAAACATCCAGAGCAAAGCTGTGAATGACATTGTTATTTATTCCTTCACTCATTCATTGATTTAGCGCATGGGGCTTTTTGGAGCACACGTGACCTTCACCTTACACTCCTTTGAACCACACACACACACACACACACACACACACACACACACACACACACACACACACACACAGAGAGAGAGGAAAAGAGAGAGAGCCCATATAATAAAAATAATAATTAGTATTTCTTACTTTTTGTGATATATTATAAAGCCCCCCAGTATTTGGCTAAGGAGCACTGGAACTGTGTTCCCTGGAGTGATGGAGCTCCATTCACTACCTCTGGGATGAGCTAGAGTTGTCTTTCAGATCTAGAACTAATCCCCCAACATCAGTACCCTGCCCTCACTAATCCTCTTGTTGCTGCACTGCCATCAATATCTCTTAAACACACACTGAACGATCTCTGGATTAGGAACACCTACCAGGTACCTACACTCACTGTCCATTTTATCAGCTCCACTGACCACACTGGAGCACTTTGTAGTTCTACAATTACACACTAGTCCATCTGTTTCTCTACATACTTCCTTATCCCCATTCAGCAGGGATGATTTGGGTGGCGGGTCATTCTCAGCGCTGCAGTGACACTGATATGTTGTTGGCGTTTTAGTGTGTTGTGTTGGTGCAAGTGGATCAGACACAGCAGTGCGCCTAGAGGTTTGTGTTCACTCACTGTCCACTCTGTTAGAGTCTCCTACCTTGGTGGGCCATCTTGTAGATGTAAAGTGTCACTGCACAGTGTGTCGGTCGTCCTCTAGTTCTTCATCAGTGACACAGGACGCTGCCGGCTGGATGTTCTTGGTTGGTGGACTGTTCTCTGTACAGCCGTGACACTAAGAGCTTTAAAAACTCTAGAAGCACTGCTGTGTCTGATCTACTCGTAGTAGCATGGTGTAACTCGGTGTCATTGCAGCACTGAGAAAATGATCCACCCCAGAATCAGACCTGCTCTGTGGGGTCCTGATCATCGAAGAACAGGGTGAAGGGGGGTAGCAAAGTATGCAGGAAAACAGATTTACCACAGTCTGTTCATAACATTTTCATAACAGGTCTATGTAGTATGTATTGGGAGGTTTTTCCATATAAACACATGTACACATGATTCCACACAAGACCGTCTCTCTTTTAGTCCCTTTTAGGGATGTACTCGGAGGAGTGGGGTAGACTGGGGCAGAGAGGAGAGAGGAGTGGGCTGTCACAGCTCAGCTTCACTAAACTCCCAGGTGAAGACACTCGGGGGACAGAGAGTATACGGAGGGCACAGGGTGAGTAGCAGTGGACGCGCTTTTCAACAGGCCAAACAGTAAATGGGAAAATTAAAAAAATTTCAATAACAAAAAGTATGCCTGGACAATTATTCAGTATAATATATATATATATATATATATATATATATATATATATATATATATATATATATATATATATATATATATATCACAATATAAAATATTTCAATACAACGATATGATTTGAGGCGGCACGGTGGCACAGCAGGTAGCGGCGCAGTCACACAGCTCCAGGTACCTCCGGGTGACTGTCTGTGAGGAGTGTGGTGTGTTCTCTCTGTGTCTGAGTGGGTTTCCTCCGGGTGACTGTCTGTGAGGAGTGTGGTGTGTTCTCTCTGTGTCTGAGTGGGTTTCCTCCGGGTGACTGTCTGTGAGGAGTGTGGTGTGTTCTCCCTGTGTCAGCGTGGGTTTCCTCCGGGTGACTGTCTGTGAGGAGTGTGGTGTGTTCTCCCTGTGTCTGAGTGGGTTTCCTCTGGGTGACTGTCTTAAGGAGTGTGGTGTGTTCTCTCTGTGTCTGAGTGGGTTTCCTCTGGGTGACTGTCTGTGAGGAGTGTGGTGTGTTCTCCCTGTGTCTGAGTGGGTTTCCTCTGGGTGACTGTCTGTGAGGAGTGTGGTGTGTTCTCCCTGTGTCTGTGTGGGTTTCATCTGGGTGCTCCGGTTTCCTCCCACAGTCCAAAAATACACATTGGTAGGTGGATTGGCGACTTGAAAGTGTCCGTAGGTGTGAGTGTGTGAGTGAATGATGAATGTGTGTGTGTCTGTGTTGCCCTGTGAAGGACTGGCGCCCCCTCCAGGGAGTATTCCTGCCTTGCGCCCAATGATCCCACGTAGGCTCTGGACCCTAATGAATGAATGAATGTTCCACAAAAATGCTTTAAAACTCCTATGTACACCTAAAAGCTCATGTTTTAATATCATTCCAATATTCTCTACAGGATTTAAATCTGGACCTTTGGGGTAAGTTGGAGTGGTGTTTGCGATCTACAGCTAGTTCACTTGACCTCACCAGTGATGTCTTAGGGCTGAACGATTAATCATTTTCATAATTTTAAGAGTGCAGTGTTAATATTACAGGAGCTCTCACTTTAATTCCAGCTTTTTAGTCAGGACCAGTTTCTCAAGATATAAATGGGGGACATTTAGATTCTGTATAACAGATTAAAACCAATCAGAGGCAACACAACACTGCCACCAGTCACTCCTTTTGGGATTTTTAATTCAAAATGAAATCCAGATCTTCTTGTTCTTCTGGTTAATAATTACAGGCCTGGAGATATTCCCAAATACAGCTGGATTTTCTTAGTTTAACCACAAATGTGACAAAAAAAAGCTGAGTGGAATGATCCGGTAACTTTAAATTATAGATGATTATTGCAGTTTAAAGGAACACTAGGTAGTGTTTTTACCTTAAATGTACAGCAAAATCACTGGGATGCTCCACTGAGATGTAATACGGAGAATAGAGCCTTTACCGTAGGCACCTCTGGCTCAGCACTGAAGAAACTGTACTATGTAACTTTTGGAGAAGGGTAGGATACCGCCCCCCCTCCCCCACACACACATGCTTGATTTGCCCCTTGATTTCAGCACGTTGTTGTAAAAGTTAAATGCACTCTGCAACTATAGGGGGAGCCGACGAGCAAACAATTATTTTACATAATGTTCCTTTAAAACATAGCTGCAATATTGGTGTGACAATGTTCAGTTTGATATATTCCCCAATGGTTCAGGCTTAATCCTTGGGGCTGATGCAGCAGAAGCAGAGTCTTCCAAGACGAATAGAAGTGTTACTGCAATAAATGTCCTTCTGATTGTGTTGATTTAGTGAGAAATGCTGAGTGAGAAGGTGTCTCCCAGTGTTTAGTGTGTGCTGGGTGTAGGACAGTGGACGAAACACGTGACGTGGATCGCTCTGTGACAGCTGATTGAATTAACTGATATTTCCTGTGCAGCTTCAGAGGAGCCTGTACCTGATGACCGTTACCATGGTATCTACTTTGCAATGCTATTGGCCGGTGTGGGCTTCCTGCTGCCGTACAACAGCTTCATAACAGATGTGGACTACCTTCATCGCAAATTTGCTGGTACGATCTGATCAGGATTTATTTCACCTTCTACACACCGTCCACGTTATTAGTAAACCTCTCATTTACAGCTGTACGACTCTTCTATGTTTCTATTAACTTCTGTTAACACATACATTTTTTCAGAAGGTAGATTAAAATTTTATTTATACTGTAATATTTATTAAATATCATAACTACCTCACAGTCTTAACTTTCCTCCTTTCTACCTCAGTATCTTTCTTGCTCTCTCTCTCTCTCTCTCTCTCTCTCTCTCTTTCTCTCTGTTGCACAATCACACACAGAGCTCCTGTTTCATCTTCTACTTCGCTTAGCCCCTCGTGCAAGGAATTACTGGCATTTTAACTTTATTTTATTGATTACATTTCTTAATTAATATGTTATATAACTAATATACAAACTAATATAAATATAATTCCATTGTTGATCTTATATTTTTTTATGCATTGTTAAGAGCTGCATGTTTAAGAAGGGACAATGCCATTAGTTGCAGCAAATTGTGTGATTAATTAGTTCATTTTGTAAACTGCTCGACAGCTCTAATGAAGCTCAGTGTTTTCCACCTATTATTGGGGTCAAAGATCATTTGTTGGAACGTGTTAGTTGCTTCCTAGCCTCCTCAAAAAGTTACATAATGTAGTTTCTGCAGTGCTGAGCCCAGATTAGCAACAACCATTCTCACTATCACAGTGATTTTGAAGCTGCAATTTTAATGTGAAATATTACGTAGTATTCCTTTAAGAACAAGAACATATGGCTTTTTTTTTAGCAACATTTGGATTTGACATGAGTGTTAGTAATGTGAGATTATATATTATAAGTCATTTTGGGGCTTTTTCTGAAAATCTGGCAGTGATTAAAGCCACTAGTGCGACGAAAAATGACTAACACTGAGAAGGTTTTCTTATAACAGCGGCATGATGTTTATTAATAGCCTCTGTCTCTCGCAGGCTCCTCTATTGTGTTTGATATGAGTCTGACGTATATACTGGTGGCTCTTGGTGCTGTAATCCTGAACAACGCTCTGGTGGAGAGACTGAGTCTACACACACGCATCACTGTTGGTAAGTACACATACACACACACACACACATTCAAAATATTGTGCTCATAAATAACCCACCCTTTCTTAAACAATATGAGTTTCTTTGTGTTATTTGTTTCACGTAATGTGTTTAGACTTGCCTCAGGTCCTCTGGCATCTGACATTTACTTCTGCATTTTTTTGAAGAATTACTATTGATGTTTGACATTTTGCTTTGTGTGTGTGTGTGTGTGTGTGTGTGTTTAGGATATGTCTTTGCACTGGGTCCACTGGTGTTTGTGAGTGTGTTTGACGTCTGGCTAGAGCTGTTCAACTCCCGGCAGTCCTACGCTGTAACTCTTGCTGCTGTTGCCATCGTTGCCTTTGGATGTACAGGTTATAACTTACTCACAAATACTTTATATACTACTCTTTCCTTTGACATTTCTGAAGTGTTAAAATATCAAATACACAGAGTCCTGCGCAAGTCTTAAGCACATCTAGATATAGGTTTTAAACCATTCATTTCCATTGAAGCATTTGGCAGCCGCTCTTACCCAGAGTGACCTAGAGGTTAATTCTGTTGCTGTGAAATGTTAGGAGTCTTGCCCATGGACATACATTGATAATAGTGTAGTGTACCTGCCCAAGTGGGGAATCCAACCTTAGTCTGCTGCACTGTTTGGCACTGGTCAATAAGTATTGACTATACTGAGTGAATAGCTAGACCAGCACAAGGCCAGCAGAAACCTGCAAGGAAATCATGCTAAGTCTATGATCGATGTGGGACAACAATTTTACCCACGACACTATACCTACCTCTGTCACATTTAGCTTTTGCAAACACTGTATTATATTTAATACAAAAATAAATTAGAATCTATTTAAACAAACATTAATCCTGGGTTAATTTGTTTAAGTATTGATTAGATAAAGCAGTAATTGGATCCTGACTAATAAAATTATTGGATTTCCTCAAGATTACGTTTGTGTTATAAATAAATATATTGATTTATATAATAACACTAGTTATTGTTATGATATCTGTGTTTTTTTCAAGCAAAACAATACTTAATGCACAATTAACACGATAAAATTCCAAAATTAACATTTTGATAATTGAATGTGAAATAACTGACAAAATGAAAACTTCTGTATCTAATATTTCATGACTTATTAATTAAATGAAATTAATTAGACTAAATTAGTGCACACTTCAGTCTCACATTGTTTAATGACATTCATATTACAAAGCACAAATACACATTATAAGCATTTTAACAGTAATTATTTACCCTAAACATTACAATGGCTTTTGGATGTATCTCTTAATAATAAAGAACAAAACTCTTTGTATTAACATTTATCTTCTATTTTGGCATATTCAAACATATAAGATGATACGGTCAAAGTGACCACTATGGTTTTTCTGGTAGTAATGAAATTCATAAAGTCTAAAGTGAATTATTCAAGTGCCTAGAATGCACATTAATGAAGTAGAATACTAAATTATTACTAATACTAAAGTATACTAATGTTAATAATATTACAATATCTAAAACATACCTCTTCATAAATCTAACATAAATGTTTTGATCTTTGACCTCTGCAGTACAGCAGTCCAGTTTCTATGGTTACACAGGGATGCTGCCCAAGCGCTACACCCAGGGCGTGATGACGGGAGAGAGTGAGCTGACACTTCTTCTGTTACAATAACCACAATAAGTTTCTTTCCACCAAATCTGCGTATTTATGTTTCTAAAGCAGCAATCAGTCCTTTCAACATCAGAATGTAGAAAACAATAATTATTATATCTTTTTCTAAGTGTAACTCACATGAGATTTAGATTGCTCTGTAGTCCATGAATGAACCAGTCTATGCTCCATAGAGTGGGTCATCCACACGGGGGCAGACATGTTTAAGATAACTTTAATAAAGTATCTCTGATACCCCCCCAGTCCACTAGGTGTCAGTATGATGTTTGTTTCATTATATGAAAAACAATCACTGGAGAAAATGACTGATTGTTCCTTTAAAATGTAAACAGAGTCATTGAGAAATGCTCTGTTCCAGAGAAACTCAGAGCCTCTAAAAGCTCATTCACAGAAATTGATTACACTAAGGGTTGACTACTCAGAATGGGGTTAAAACCAGACTTGAGTATTATCTCTATATGATTTTAAATGAATTAATATGCCTTTTTCCTGAGAAATGAATGTAGCTTGGTATTAAAATTTTCCATAAAAGGTAACAGGAAGATACATTTTGTATTCTATAAGGCAAAATAATTATCTTTTATTTTACTATTTTACTGTATAATAAATACAGTAAATGCACCACTAATCTGGTATATTACTGGTGTACTTATTATATTTATTTATTATATTTTTTTTATAAACATAGTGATCTCTGGTTCCCATCGCTTCCACTGTAAAGAAATTGATTGGTCTTTAATTACAACATGCTGAATAACAGTATATAGATCTGAGGTGTTGAATTATGCAGACATTTATTAAAAAAATGCTAAAATTCCCTTGGTTACATTAGAGCTGTGTTTCACTTTCTGTTTCTGTTAGCTCTGTTTTCACTCATTAACATGTGTTTGCATCTTTAGACTTAATTAATTCTCCAGTGCTCCCCGGGTTGTTGTTGTTGTTTATTTGTTTATTTGTTGATCCGCTCAGGCACAGCGGGAGTGATCGTGTCTCTCAGCCGGATCTTCACCAAGCTGCTGATGGAGAATGAGAAGAACAACACCATTGTGTTTTTCCTCTTCTCCGTTTCCATGGAGACGCTCTGCTTCCTGTTACACATGCTGGTGCGGCGGACACGCTTTGTCCGTTACCATACCGACCGCGCTCGCCACGGTGACACCTGGGTCAGAGGTCAGATCACGGCGGCGCCGACACAGCAGAGGAGCAGATATCAGATACATCGTGACATGAGTACGGAAGATGAGGTAATGGGTACAAACGGGTGGATTCTGTATTATTGAACTTGTTTAGACTTTCAATGTATTTCAATATAATATTTATTAATTCGTTCCTTTACTCATTCAGTCACTGTTTCATCTTCATCGGGGTCCAAAGCCCACCCAGAATCCATTTGCAAGTTAAATATATCTTCATCTTATATGTTTAGTTGCTATATTCAACATTTGTAAACACTGAGAGTGACTCAGTAACTACTCTGATGGCCTATCTAGGGAGTAAAATAGCTCACTCTATATTGAGACAGGGGCGGCACGGTGGCGCAGCAGGTAGTGTCGCAGTCACACAGCTCCAGGGGCCTGGAGGTTGGGGGTTCGATTCCCGCTCCGGGTGACTGTCTGTGAGGAGTTGGTGTGTTCTCCCCGTGTCCGCGTGGGTTTCCTCCGGGTGCTCCGGTTTCCTCCCACAGTCCAAAAACACACGTTGCAGGTGGATTGGTGACTCGAAAGTGTCCGTAGGTGTGAGTGTGTGAGTGAATGTGTGTGTGTCTGTGTTGCCCTGTGAAGGACTGGCGTCCCCTCCAGGGTGTATTCCCGCCTTGCGCCCAATGATTCCAGGTAGGCTCTGGACCCCCCGCGACCCTAAATTGGATAAGTGGTTACAGATAATGGATGGATGGATGGATATATTGAGACATGGCATATATGTCCAGATGTTAGAGGACATTCCTTGTAAATATTGATTTCTGCTACTTTAAAGGGAACACATTCTGACCTTTCCACAAGTGGTTAATGGTCAAAATACCACAAGGATCGATCCCCACAGCAGTGTTCACCCCTGTCTAATCAGCCCTGTTCAGAACAACCAGTTTCAGCGCCATTTCCTTTAAACGAAAATGAGCCACAGCTCAGTTCAGTACGAGAGCCCAGGATTGAGGAGCGAAGAGCAGAATCTCTGGTCTTTAGCTGTTTTTGCTCCGTTGTCTTATTTCTCTGCACTGGTTGTGTTTGCTTTGCAGCGTTTAACCTCGTCTTTGCGCTCCCACATAAACCCGGGCTCAGTGTTGTGATTGGAAAGGCTAGGACTAAGGGGCGGGGCTATTCAAAAGTCTCTGCACTCTACATATGAAGCAGTGCAATATTAAAACAACGTGCTTTATCCTGTGTTTTCTGATTAGGCAGCCTATAAAGAACTTACTGGGTGGTAGGCTTCAGATCCCCAAATCAATGTGCACAGGCACTGAACAGGTGATTTTTCCATATGTCCTTTTTTTAATGTGCACTCATTGTTGACACAGGTGTTTAACACAGTGTACAGCTTGTACAATCTCCATAGAAAATCACTGGCAGTAAAATGAAAGATCACCACTGGCCACAGTCTCCAGTGTTGGCTTTTTGGAAGTTAGTCCTCTCAGCTTTGAGTGGAAATGATGGAGCCCCATTCAGTACTGCTTGTCTGAGTACATTACTAAAACAAGGGCTAGCCACAAATGTGATTTCCTGCTTAAACCCTGATGTTGTTAGAATAATTGATCATGCAAAAGTGGTTCAAGCTTGAGTAGCAAGTCAAATTAGTCGTATACCAACAAATCTCTCCATCTCTTTCCCTTTTGATCCCCCTCTCTCTATAGGATGGTCCTATCTCGTGTGCTCCTGCTGAGGCTGACGCTGCTAACATCAGTAACGCTGATGGAACCTATGTCAGATTTGACGTCTCCAAACCTAAGACCAAGAGGTCGTGGTCCAGCATCAAAGGTGTGACCGCCGTCATCATACATTTCCTATCCTCCTCCAAAAGTTACATTTACAGCTATAATTTTCAGGCACAGTTTCTGCAGTGCTGAGCCCGGAGTAGCAACAACACACACTCTGTTCTCTTCATTACAGCTCATTGAAGCATTCAAGCTGTCGTTTTAAGGTGAAAATACTTCCCCTTAGTGTTCAGGAATGGTTAGGCAAACACTCCTGTAAAGCAGAGGGATAATGTAAATGTCAATTTTTAAGCCTCAGTGCAGTTATACACCATATTAGAACATTCACTCACACACACACACACTGACACCTACGGACACTTTTGAGTTTCCACCTACCAACTGGAGCACCCGGAGGAAACCCACGCAGACACAGGGAGAACACACCACACTCCTCACAGACAGTCACCCGGAGGAAACCCACGCAGACACAGGGAGAACACACCACACTCCTCACAGACAGTCACCCGGAGGAAACCCACTCAGACACAGGAAGAACACACCACATTCCTCACAGACAGTCACCCGGAGGAAACCCACTCAGACACAGGAAGAACACACCACACTCCTTACAGACTGTCACCCGGAGGAAGCCCACGCAGACACAGGGAGAACACACCACACTCCTCACAGACAGTCACCCGGAGGAAACCCACACAGACACAGAGAGAACACACCACACTCCTCACAGATAGTCACCCGGAGGAAACCCACGCAGACACAGGGAGAACACACCACACTCCTCACAGACAGTCACCCGGAGGAAACCCACGCAGACACAGGGAGAACACACCACGCTCCTCACCGACAGTCACCCGGAGCAGAACTTGAACCCACAATCTCCAGGTCCCTGGAACTGTGTGACTGTGACACTACCTGCTGCACCACTGTGCCGCCCTGTAACAAATCAATAATAAGCAATAATGATTCCAGATACCTGATCCTAGGTCTGAAGGAGTTTGTGCACTGGCTTGAAGAAAAAAAAATCATTGTACCTCCAACAACACAGAAGGGATTATGCATCTTTAATACTCCAACAAGATGCTTGGTTCCACAGTGGTAAAGAGCCAAAAGAACCAAAAAATGTCCAGACTTCCATTTATTACTTCTATAACAAAATAAATACTCAGAGAGTTTTCACTGTCTTGAGTGATATTGATAAATGCCTTAGGATGTGATAAGCCTGGAAATGAAGGGAGTTAAAGCAACACAAAGTATCACGTTTACCTTGAAATTACTGCATTAAATATCATTGTGATGCTTTACTGACCTGTAATAGGGAGAATAGGGCATCTGTTCTTGCTACTCTGGACTCAACACTGCAGAAACTGCACTATGTAATGTTTGTAGGAGTGTAGAAAAACACACCTCCTTGATCTCAGTGCAGTGCTGTAAAATGCATTACACTCTGCAACACTAGGGGGAGCCCAGGTGTAAAAAATACCAACTATTACCTACTGTTTTTTTAAATCAGTGGTTCTCAAAGTTGAGGCTTGCCCCCTAGGGGGAGTTCTGAGCTATTGCGGGGGGTACGGGGGTGATCTATCACTTTATTAGACTACTACTTTACTAGAATGTTTGTTAGCTAGCTTGGAAATGAAAAGATTAGACAGTATATAAAACACATTTAAGACTTCTCTGGATTTGAATATGATATATGCATTAAACTGCTTTAAAATAACACAGCTTCACAATATCATACCTTATTTAATATAATTCCTTTAAAGCATGTTTAAAGCTGCTCTCCACTTTAGGTGGGATCAAGGAGTTTGTTCCACAGAACAGTTAATGTCTCTCTCTCTCTCTCTCTCTCTCTCTCTCTCTCTCTCTCTCTCTCTCTCTCTCTCTCTCTCTCTCTCTCTCTGTCTCTCTGTCTCAGACGTAATGGTGCGGAGGTGTGCGGTGGCTTGTGTAATCTGGCCCTACATGCTCTCTATCTCTGTGACGTATTTCATTACGCTGTGTTTGTTCCCGGGTCTGGAGTCCGAGCTGCAGAACGAGACCCTCGGGGAGTGGCTGCCCATCCTCACCATGGCCCTCTTCAACATGGCTGACTTTGTGGGAAAAGTAAGAGCTTCACTGTTCAATGCTGCAATTGAGTTTATTAACCCTATAAGACTTAATACACCCCCCACACACACAATGATTTTTACAGCTCCCCAGTTGATGGAGCTAGAAGGCTTAAACGGTTGATGGTTTAAAGTAAAGTAGACAACCTACACGTTCTTCAAGACCTAAACTTTTCAGAAGTGGGGGCCATTTCACTGAATGAATCATCAAGTATGACATACCTTTCAAGTTCAGCAAATAAAAGCCCTTTTTATTTTATTTTAAGATTTAAGGATTTTTTTAATTTAAGGGTTTTTTTGTTTTAGAGTAACATCTATTTTATTGGAGGATTGGAGGATAGAAAATAACACAAATTCATTTTAATAGGCAATAATTTGATTGAAGTATGTTAGTGAAATTTTCTGTGGTTTCAGTAAAAAATAATATCACACTGCACAATATTAAAGTATGAAGATGCATTAATTATATAAGTCTCAAATGGTTAATATAGAGTATAGCCTTATTTAGTAGTTCTACGGGTGTACGTTCAATGTTAATATTGCTAGCACATTATTTACAAGCGGACATTCAAACCCTATCATTGCTAGCTGCATCACTGTTTAGTGGCTTATATTCAAACAGTAGATAGCTTATTGTTTAGCATAAATTCAAACACTAATGTTGCTAAGCTAGCTCATTTACATACATATATTCATTAATAGTGCTAGCTAATTCATTATTTACAGGTATATATTCAAACACTAGCATTGCTAATTTAGCTATTATTTACAGGTGTATATTCAAACACTAGCATTGCTAATTTAGCTCATTATTTACAGGTGTATATTCAAACACTAGCATTGCTAATTTAGCTCATTATTTACAGGTGTATATTCAAACACTAGCATTGCTAATTTAGCTCATTATTTACAGGTGTATATTCAAACACTAGCATTGCTAATTTAGCTCATTATTTACAAGTGTATATTCAAACACTAGCATTGCTAATTTAGCTCATTATTTACAAATGTATATTCAAACACTAGCATTGCTAATTTAGCTCATTATTTACAAGTGTATATTCAAACACTAGCATTGCTAATTTAGCTCATTATTTACAAGTGTATATTCAAACACTAGCATTGCTAATTTAGCTCATTATTTACAGGTGTATATTCAAACACTAGCATTGCTAATTTAGCTCATTATTTACAAGTGTATATTCAAACACTAGCATTGCTAATTTAGCTCATTGTTTACAGGTATATATTCAAACTCTAGCATTGGTAATTTAGCTCATTATTTACGGGTGTATATTTTAATGCTAACTAGCTAGCTCATTATGTACATTCAAAATTATTAGTGCTTATTATTGCTATCTTATTATTGATGTACATTAACACTCTAAAATTGCTAGCTAGCTCATTAAATCTAACCTAGTTAAGCCGTTAGAATTGGTTACTTATTAGAACTTATCTAACATCTGTGCTTCGTTGCATAGGTGTATACATCCAAATGTTTGTGTAAAATGGAGGCTATAATAGTTACTCATTGCTGCAGTTTACTCTTTTGAGAAGGTTTGTACTAGATGTTGAAATGTTTCTGTAAGGATTTGGTAGCATTCAGCCATCTAAGCATTGGTGTAGTCAGGTGTTGATTTTCGATGATTAGTTCTTGGCCACAAACCCCACTCCAACTCAGAAATATTGAACAGTGCTGCATTAACATAGAGAATGCATTTATACTGCTCCACAGCCCCAAAGATTATAAAGCCAGGCTTTATACAATCTAGTGGATGCTTGGCATTGAGCAAGGTGGTTTTAGACTCATGTGCAGCTGCTCCAGAGGGTTCTATCTAATATGCGTGCTTGAATATCTGCATCCACAAAGAGTGCACTATAGATTTAGAGTTATATGATTACAAGGGGAAGTATCTATAGATACTCTGGAAAGGTGGAGAATAAATCAAGTGCGAAGGATGTTTTCTGGACAGGTGCAAACCCCTAATCAATTTCAATTCTGTTCTCTCTGTCAGATCCTGGCAGCGTGTCCGTATGAGTGGGGTGGAATCCAGCTGCTGGTGTGTTCCTGTGTTCGCGTTCTCTTCCTGCCCCTGTTTGTGATGTGCGTGTCTCCAGCACAGCGCCCCCTCCTGTCTCACCCAGCCTGGCCTTGTGCCCTCTCACTCCTGCTGGGCATCAGCAACGGTTACCTGGGCTCTGTGCCCATGATTCAGGCTGCAGGCAAAGTGCCTCCACAACAGCGAGAGCTGGCAGGTGAGCTGAGGGACAAACAAAGACATTCCAGGCACAGTTCCATGAGCTTCTGTACGGTTCTTAAACGAAAAATATGTTCCCCGTTGAAAAATCCGTGCTAAGAACATCTACTCAGAAGATTTCAGAAGGACCCCTGAGGGTCTTTGATGTTCAAGGCTTTTGAAAAGCTAGACATCCAGCTGCACTTCATAAAAACCTGCTGGACAACCAGCATATATGTTACTTTAGTGAAGGTTAAAGTTTTATTATTTGTGCAACATATAATTGTAATTACATTTTTCAAACATTCTCTCACGCTTGTCATTTTATGGTAAAAGTTGTGTTAATATTAAAAATGACATTTGTTTTTTTATTCAACGAAACAAAGCAGACTATGACAAAAGAGTGGGAGATTTTTTAAATTATAAAATGTTACACAAAAAGGCTTTAAAACTTATTTTCTCCTCATGGATTAGCATTTTTGTTACACTTTATCTAACTGTAGACATTTCTCTGTGTACCATTTCTCAGTTGACACACCTTTGGAAGTTGTTCTTCGGTACAGATGCTTGTATCATGGTTTACTTTTGTCAGAGCATTTTCTGAAGCTGGTGTTTGCCCAGTCAGTGACTTTGACATATCGCATCTAATGGTATATTTAGGTATTCCGCAAAAATATGTGAATTTCCAAAAATAAACAGTTGCTGAAATCATAAATGAGGTCTTAAAGAAGTCGGAATTTTTGGCTCCTGGGCTCCTCCTACAGTTGCAGATTGTAATTTATTTTTACAGCACCCTCATCCTCTACCCTCATCCAAAAGTTACATAGTGTGGTTTCTGCAGTGCTGAGTCTGGGATCGGAAAGTCAGAGGCTGTATTCTCCCTATTACAGGAGTTTAAAGCTGTAATTTTAAGGTATAAAATGCTCTGTAGTGTAGATTTAGTAGTTGGTCATGATGTAGTAGGTGGTCACACAGTGGTTTTCAAGTTGACGAGGACTCATTAATATCACTATAGTAAGGTATTTAAACCTGTGACCCAGAAAAAAAAACAAGTTTGGCTTTAGTTTACCCAGTAGAATATATACAGTGTCCCTGTGGGAGGAGAGAGTGGGCTGTGCAGAACAGAGCAGATTATTTCTAGCTGAGCGAGATGAAATAAGCATTGATTTATTTGTCTTTTTTTTTTTGCAGGTAACACCATGACCGTGTCCTACATGGCTGGCCTGATGCTGGGCTCTGCAGTGTCCTATTCCACCTTCAGCCTCACCTCACACTCACCACGCACACACACACTCAAACTCAACTCCACACTCTCACTTCACAGCTACACTCCTGCGTTCTGACACATTTCACACACACTGCTCACACACGCATCCACACACACACAGTCACACACATACGCATTTGCACTGAAGCAGCATCTCTTCAATGTGAATAAAATAATCACTACATAGCCGATCGGATCTGTTTATTCCACATCTTATTTGTTTTCGATTTCTCTAAAAGTGTCTAAATATATTGTTAAATTCATATTTTTTAAATGTGTTCTTGACATTATAAACCAGTAATTACACTGATGCCTAGTTGCTGGGACATATCAAATTCTCTATTAAACCTGTTACAAACATGGCCACCCACATGTGGTGGACCCAGTTTGTGGAGCATAAACTGGTTCATTCAGGGACTTACAGCTGCAATTTAGAGAATGAATAAATAATCACTTTTATGAATATTATTTGCTACCCTTTGATAAAAGTAATAAAATCGGGCCTTTATATATGTTGTATGAATATGTTCCTCACCATGGTGGGGTTATTAGGGGTAGTGTTATCCCTGATACAAGTGGATGTGCCCCACTCCATCCTCCAGCAACTTGTTCTTTTCCAACCGCTGCTAACAACCTCACTGTAGAGTTCAACACACTTGAAGGAGACATTTTTTTGTACCATGCTCCTGTAAAGTGAGGTATCAAATTGCTTTGATGTCCCTGAAGCCACCAGTTTATGCTCCACATTGTGGTCCACCACATGGGATCAAGTTGAACACAGGGTCCTGTTTATCACACACCCTGTATAATGTTTGTTTTTTAATGAAGAATCATCATTGGAGAAAATGGCCGACTGCTCTTTTAAGAATGTAACAGAGGTCTTATGTTGAAATGCAGAACTGACCAGAGAAGGTTGAGTTCTGACACTTGGTTTGTCCAGTTTATCTAAAGCTGAGTGGGTCAGCATCTTTGTCTATTTACACTCTCAGTTGTAACGAGCCCTGGTGAGAGTGGGTCCCAGTTTTAACACTTTGGTAATCACTGTGCTGACTTGGTGTTGTTTGTAGGCATTAGATGTGCTGATGAAGAAACCCATATGATGTGACATTTCTGCCCATTTACAGACACATAAACTACATCAAAGTAATGCTAACACAAACCCCATCTCATTTTGTAAAAAGCCGTAAAAACAAGAGCTTTTGCAGTCTTTGCAAGCAAAAATACCTCATTGCTCATCTTTTTATGTCCAATTTCATGAGAGTATTGTCAAATAGTTAAAACACCATTTCTCAATGCAAGATGGCAAAGAATGTATGCATTTTACCATCTGCAGTAATTAATATTGTGAAATGGTTTAGGAAACTCAGAGAAATGACAGCGCATGTAAGGTCAAGGTGTCTATGCTTCAGCTTGTTATTATAAGGTGACCAGACGTCCTCTTTTACCCGGACATAAATGTAAGTTCTCATGTTTTCCCATGTTTTGTGTAGCATATAAAGGTGTAAAGGACCTAAAAGCACACATAGGTTCAGCTAAGAATACAACGAGGGGCGAGAGCTCATAAACCCCCACCCCCCAAGACATGTCCTATTTTTCTATCTCACCATGTGTTCAGTGCTAATGACAAAAGGGAGACCCAGATTGTTATCAGTGAAAGGCCAACATCTCTCATGGTATGGCAGGTGGGAGAGCATCAGCAGCCAGCGCATGGGTGACATATATATGTGACAGGTTTCTATTGATATGGAGTTGAATATTGGGTGTTTTTGCTGCCATCAATATAACATCATTTCCTGGGAAGACCATGGTCATTTCAGCAAGACCATTTCAGGACTCATTCTTTATGTGCTATAACATGGCTTTGTAGATGCAGTGTGGCTGATTGATTGATCCAAATTTGTTTCCTTTTCCACATCATGAAGAAAATTGGTCAAACACCAACAGAGATTATTGAGCAGCTGAGGTCTTGTATCAAGTCACAAGGGGTAACTTGCAAAATGTTTACAGTTGGTACTCCTCATTTTCTAAATGATTAAACTGTGTAATTAAAACGAAATGAGATGTAACACATTGGTAAACATACATCTGTCCCAGCTTATTTGTTTTATGGGGGGTCACCCAAATGTTGCAGACGTCGATTTCAGACATGACATTTCATCCAAGAAGCCTGCTCATGTGATTGTCCTTGTCTACTGCACTTAAAGTGACTTTAGACCACAACATAGATCCTCTAGTGGTCTAAACTGGAGATGGATTTACTTACAATGGAAGATATTCATTCAGACACCCACACACTACATAAGAGTTTGTATAGTTGTATTATTAGAGTGACCAGACGTCCTCTTTTACCCGGACATGTCCTCTTTTTTAGATTTGTCCGAGCGGAATTTCACAAACGTCCGGGATTTTGTTTTTCTAGAGCTTACATAGAACTTCGAGAAGCGTTTCGTTCACAAACTAGTCCCGCCCTCCCCTACTCCGATTGGTTCGCTTGAGTGAGAAGGGGGCGTGGTGAAGTAGCCCAAAATCTTCTGATTGGACGGTCTGACTGTAGAGCTCTCTCTACTTCTCTGTAGACATTTAATTGGTCAGTCTGTAGTCTACGTCAGTAGTCGTCCCCAGAGAACTGGGGAACCCTTTCCAGGACGTGTCACATTAAGTGTACATGCACTCAAACACACCTAGACAACTCAAGTCGAAAGAAATTCTGTCAAAGTAATGCCGACCGTGAGCCAATGGCGTCAAACAGCAGCAGCCCCCCAGGTCCTAGTGTGCCCAAATTTCATTACACTGTTAATATGGATACAGAGAGAACCGTTGTGGAAAATGAAGAATTTAGGGGGACTGAAAACCGTCTAACAGCGTCCATGATGGGTGTTACATATTTGTGTTTTCGTACTCGCAACAGGATCCGTGCAGCACTTTTCTGAAGTCTCTGAAGATTATATCCTGATCACAACAAGAAGTGCATTACAGTAATCCAAGCTGGAGGAAACAAAAGCACGAACCAACAAACGACAAGGTTTGGGGTGTTTCACCGAGGTCAGGCCATCTGCACTTCGCGAAAACACCGCGGTCACACCATCTGCACTTCGCGAAAACGCAGTCACGCCATCTACACTACATGGCGGTTTACGGTAGAACGAGTGAGAGCGAGAGTGGGGACTCGCAGAAAAGTGCAGATACTGAAAATTCATGAGAAATGGAATTAAAAACATAATTCACTACAGTTAATATTAAAAACAGACCTGAGTGGCTAAAAGAACGGCTTGCAACCCTTACAAAGTCCAGAAAGGTCCATAAAATGTAGGGAATTAAGTTTCCCTGAAATTAAAATTAAAATTCAAACTCTTACCAGAAAATCCCACTGTTGTATTGAGAAACATGTCCTCAGGTTCACAGGGTGTAATATTTATGTGTATTTACTGTAAGAATTAGGAGTAATAGGCTTGAAAAAACTCAGATATTAAATGGTTAAATCAAACTGTTACCAGACCACTCCACTGCAGTCTTGAAGAATATGTTCTCAGGTACTTCCAGAATAATTTTTATATGTTTTTACTGTAGGAATATGGAGTAATATTATGTAAAACTCATAAAAATTATGTTATATATATATATATATATATATATATATATGGCAAATTTTGAGTGATATTAAAAGGTTAAATCAAACTGTTATCAGACCACTCTACTGCAGCCTTGAAGAATATGTTCTCAGGTACTTAGAGAATAATTTTTATACATTTTTACTGTAGGAATGTGGAGTAATATTATTTCAAATCTCATAAAAAATTATGTTTAATTTGCATATATAGCAAAATTGTGAGTCTTATTAAATGGTTAAATTAAACTGTTACCAGACCACTCCACTGCAGCCTTAAAAATATGTTCTCAGGTACTTACAGAATAATTTTTATACATTTTTACTGTAGGAATTTGGAGAAATATCATTTCAAAAATCACAAATGTGGTTTAATTTACAATTATTGCAAAATTGTGAGAGCTATTAAATGGTTAAATCAAACTGTTACCAAACCATTCCATTGTAGCCTTGTAGTACATGTTCTCAGGGACCCAGGGTATACTTTTCATACATTTGTACTGTAGGAACTTGGAGTAATAAATATGACGTTTAATTTGCACATATGGCAATTTTGAAACCTTTTCACTTAAGGGCAGTGGAAATTTTTTCTTTTAATTTTCTCAACTAAATAGCTCCAAGAAAATTAACACATCACTGTAAAAAAGTAATGTATTTTAATGTAAATTTAAATATAAAATAACATCATAACATTTCAGGGTATTTTGGCGATAATGATATCATTGACGATATGAACAAACACTGAAAATAATTTTAATCCTTTTTTTAAATATTTAAAAAAATAGTGATATTTTTGTACAGGATACAGAATGGCACAGCCATAGATTCAGTTCTAAATCATTGGCCAACCGTTAATATGAATGATTCCCAGACTGATTCTTTAAGAGTCTGCTCGTCTTCTCTTAAAATGTTTGCTTTGACTATATTCCACGGCTTTTGTTGTGAATAGGGACATTGCTCAGCTGGATGATTTTGGAACCAAATTCTGAAAATAACTTTGGATATTTCAAAGTAACATCTGTCCCATGTCACAGGACGATGAGGAAGAAAGAGGTTTTTAAGATAGAAATAGTCAACACATGCCATTTTAAACCAAAATATCCTCACACTCCTAAAGGAAAACCCTCTTTCTTCCCCAGAATCCCGTGACACAGTGGCACATACTGCAGTGTGTTCTTTGTACTGTGTGTAAAACAATTTCAGAAAGTGGTTCAGAGTCCTCTGAGCAGCATCTCTGAACAGTAAGCTGCAAGAAAGGGGAAGGTACTTTGTTGCCCTGACAACAGTGAACAGATCCTGTTTATATTTTTTCCTGTTTATGTTTCCTTGCAATTTTTCTTTTTTTCAAATCATAAATAATGATATTAGGTCTTATCTAGTTTTCATTGTGAGAATTAGGTCATCAATTAATATTTTTTTGCCATAGTTCTTAAACAGAATTAAAGAGAAAATATAAAATATGCCATTATATAACTCTATTATTACTCATTAATTACCATTCTGCAAAGTGCTATAAAGATTATACTATGATATGAGTGTATATTTCAAACTATTGCCTAATCCTTGACCTACACAAGCTCTGAATGTGCTGGTGTGTTTTACACAACCACATCAAATAGTACGTAGGATACATAAATATTTTAATATATAACATTTTTAGGTGAGCTTGTTGTTTATACACTACCATACAATACAATCCTCTTCTCCCACTCTTCACACCTGATAGCAACACATATGCATATCACCCACAAAGAAATGTGATGCTTTTCGCATCAAATGAGGCTTTTGCACCTTTCACTGATAAAAGTTTGGACAGTTGCTTTCATCTTTGGCACAGATAACAATGAGTGTTTTCCCAAAAACTAAAATGTGGACTCGTCTGATTTTAGCACACATTTACAATGACAACATTTTTCAGAGCAGTAAGACTAGCAGTGCCATCTGAGGGATCAAAGGTCACACTCATTCAGCAGTAGTTTCTGGCCTCGTTTCTGGCCTCACATGGAATTTATCTGTCTTTTTGAATCTTTTATATAGGAGATGGTAAAAGACATGATTTATATGCAATCTTATGCTGAGACATGTTCTTTTTGAACTTTTTGAAAATTCTCTCACAAATTTGTCACAAAGTAGTGAGAGTAATTTTTGCAAACGCAAAGCAGGTGCAAATACAGAGCCTTTGTTGATACTCCATATTTAATTTTCATGGTGTAGTATTTCATAGTATATTTCAAAGCTTCACCATTCTAAATACTTTCTGAGTGTGTTGCAGGCATCATATATAAAAAAGCCTTTTTTAAAAATTTTTTTACAAAATACAATCATGCTTGTTTTTTTTCTTTGCACATATTTCAGTTAAATTAATTAGAATGAATGAGTTAAATATGTTAACCATGGCCAGTTTTATTATCTCTGACATTGTTTTGAGACCTGTAGACACAACTGCTTTTAGTTTTTTTGGAAAGTGAGTTTGTATCTGAAGTAACTGCTTGTTTCTATATTAAGGCTAAGACATGCAATTGTTTTTGGGGAAGTAAAAGTTCTTCCTTTTCCATGAAATGCAACCACAAGTGAAACCACTTTGTGTCCAGACAGACAAGGCCATGTCAATAAACTGTAACATTACATTTGTTCTCTGACTAGTGACCAACTCACTTCTCACTGAGACTTGCGTCTGTGTTTAACCCAGAAATATATATCTAAGTACAGAAGGAGAACACGATTTCCCTTTCTCCTTGATCTCGTTTAATATGGACACATTAGTTAACGTATCAGCTAAGTATCAGAGTGAAGTAGTGATGTGTCGGTGAACGATGAGAGCCGGTTCCCGTCTAAGACCGAGAAATTTTTTTCTAAGTCTTGTCATTCAACCAATCAGAGAACAACAAGCAAAGGTACCAATCAGCAAAGAGTTATACCACCAAGCGGGGAGGGGAGGGGAGGGGAGGGGTGGGTGGCCGGATCAACCCCTCCAAGCTGAGACACTTGGTTTTCCTGAATGCCAATCTGCCTTCCAAAAAATAGTTGAAGAAAATGTTAAATCAGTTTAAATGTTTGTTGACAGTTGTGGTTGTTTTAATCACTACCGTTGAATTCTGCTGTTTTGCACTTTGCAGACAATTTGTTTATTTTATTACCCAGAAATGGATGATTATTTTAATTTAATAAGCTATTTTGTAATACCTACCTTTTGGGTTCCATTGGCTATATTTCAGAATTTACAAGTGATTTTTTTTATTAAGGTGTTTAAATAAAAATCCAGTTATTTAAACAATTGAATGTGTGAGTGCAGTCAGTGAGTTATTACAAGACAGCCATTGAACAATGTTATTTGTTATATAATATTATATAACAAAAAACAATGTTATATAATATTGAACAATAATGTTTTGTCCATATAGTCATGTAAAATGTAGGTAATATTGTTCTGTACCAGTGGAAATAAGTGGCAAAACAAAGGGCCATTTAGGAGCCAAAAGAGACGGCTCCGCAAAAAGAGCTGAAATTCCCATCACTAGAGTGAAGAGCTAGCAAATGTTGAAGAAACATCTTCTGAATTTTATAAAAAGTGTTTTTTGCTTATGATCATGAACTTCGCCTTTAAATGTTCATTCAAAACGACACAATAATATCACTCTCAGTTACAACGTGCCAAAATGATCTGTTACTATCGCAACATAAAATAATCCTAATGCAGTTGCAATCAAAATCATTTGATTATTCGATTATTTGAAAAAATAGTGATCAGCACAGTGGCTAATCACAAAAATCAGGAAAATGTACTCAAACACATCTTAATACACTGTTTAATTTACATACATTCATTCATTCATTATCTGTAACCCTTATCCAGTTCAGGGTCACGGTGGGTCCAGAGCCTACCTGGAATCATTGGGCACAAGGAGGGAATACACCCTGGAGGGGGCACCAGTCCTTCACAGGGCAACACACACACACACACATTCACTCACACACTCACACCTACGGACACTTTGGAGTCACCAATCCACCTACCAACGTGTGTTTTTGGACTGTGGGAGGAGTACCGGAGTACCCAGAGGAAACTCACGCGGACACAGGGAGAACACACCAATTCCTCACAGACAGTCACCCGGAGGAAACCCACGCGGACACAGGGAGAACACACCAACTCCTCACAGACAGTCACCTGGAACGGGAATCAAACCCACAACCTCCAGGTCCCTGGAGCTGTGTGACTGCGATGCTACCTGCTGCGCCACTGTGCCACCCTAATTTACATACATTTACCTTTAAATGAAATAAGTATAAAATGGGTATATTTGCCCCTGACCTCCCTCTACAGTTATAGAATGTAATTCACTTTTACAGCACTGTCATAAAATTAAGACACCACCCCCTTCCACAAACACACACACTTTTTTTGTCAGCTCACACCCAGGTAATAAAACCCACTTCATTATGTATTATTTCTTGAATATGAATCAATAAATAAAATAATAACAATAATTATAACACTTAGCATTTACAGAGTAATTTTCAAGAACCAAAGGGCTTAGAAATACAGTACAAATTTCAATAAATGACAAACAAAACTCAGATACAGAATGAACATGAACAGCATATATACAGGGGTTAGACAATGAAACTGAAACACCTGCCATTGTAGTGTGGGAGGTTTCATGGCTAAATTGGAGCAGCCTGGTGGACAATCTTCATTAACTGCACATTGCACCAGTAAGAGCATGTGCATCCAATGGTTCAAACATTGTGTCCTGAAGGCGGTGCCGTGTATCAGGACGACAATGCACCAATACACACAGCAGGACTGGTGAAAGATTGGTTTGATGAACATGAAAGTGAAGTTGAACATCTCCCATGGCCTGCACAGTCACCAGATCTAAATATTATTGAGACACTTTGGGATGTTTTTGAGGAGCGAGACGAATTGACGCTGTATTGGACGCAAAAGGAGGCTCTACACCATACTGAGAAATTATTGTGGTCTAAAACCAGGTGTTTCACTTTCATTGTCCAACTCCGGTACCTGTGGTGAGAATTGGTAGCTAGTGAGCTGTGTCTAAGAAATGTAGTCACTGTAAGAACACAACAATGGCCACAAGTTGCCTTAACCAATATTAGCAGATGATAGCTGCAGTGCTAAAAGCTGCTAGCCTGAGTCCCTAGGTGGATATCACCAGCTTCTAGTTGATATTCAGTAGATATTACCTTCAGCTAGCCAGTAGCCGAAGTCACTCTGTGAATATTAGCACCTGCTAGCCACTGACCTAAGTCCTGGGTGGATATGTGCAACTGCTAGCAGAAGATTTTCTCTCACTTTTTCTCTGCTGTAAAGTATTATGCAGTGAGGGGATCGGGTGTGGTTTCCTACCCTTCTCCAAAAGTTACATAGTTCAGTTTCTTCAGGCAGAAATTCAGTCAAAACACATAGAAGTATCTTATTAGTCGGTGTGCTCAAGGCATTTATTTGAATTGCAGATCGCAGAACAGCAATAATTCACATTTTTTATTCCTTAAAATGTAATGTTTAAAGCAAATCTGAGGAGATTATACTGTACATGATAATCAGATTCCACATGGGTAAGGAAGGCAAAATAAAATAAAAGGGAAACATATTTTTAATAAAGCTCAATAATTACATTTATATTGATAACTTGATTTTGATGTTTAAGTATAGGGTCCACTCTCTGACTGCTGCACCACTCCAGAGCCCTTTAACGCCCCTTCCTTTCCTGGTGCAGTAAAGTCATACATTTTCTTTTCTCAAACAGAGTTGGAAATAAATCATCATCGAGGCACAGAATCAGAGACAGCCCCCTACTCTGAATCAAAGCTAAATTGGTGATTGATTTATCGCATTTTCCACCAAAAACTTGGAAAGGTCTTTGACCGTACAGAGCAGAGAGTCTTTTGTCTAACTCTCCGACTGGCAGTGCCTCCACCGGGACATTTTCATTCTTTCCTAAGTAACCACCTGAAGCAGTCACTCTGTGATTGTTGTCTATGCAGCAGTAAGCGGTCCAGAAATGACTGGGAACAGTAACTCTGTTATGTAGAGGAGGTCTGGTATTGTCTGGAACCACCCCAGTGACAATGTATCTGGAATTTCCCTTGCACTTGTTCTCCAGAAGAGTAGCCACATCTTTCTCTGTCTTCTTCCACTGGCCTTGGTTAAAAGATGAATTTTGTGGAGCAGCGTTGGTGAGGGTGAATGTAGCATCAGCGCAGCTCTGAGTCTCTGCATGGAAGACTGGAGCCAGGTGACCTCTATGGAAGCCTTTTATGCTGTAGTCATCATTGACAGCTTGATGTATATATTGAACTTTGCTTTCTTCTTTTTGCATTTTTTTCCCTTTAGAAATGTCTTCAAGCTGCAACAGTAAGAAAACAGATGTGTAATCTACAGGAAAAAGGTGTTGTTACTATATTTATAGTTTATTTACATTTATTTCTATAAATAAGTCATCAACAACACTGTAGAGTAATAAACTGAATTTACATTTAGCAGGTTCAAGTCCTGACGCTCCTTTTGGACCACAACATACTTGTGTTTGCTCACAACTATCCCGCCAGAACTCTAAATTCAATTTAATTTAGAATACCTCTGCTCATCAAAAAGCTATGGATAAGTTCACAGCAAACTATAAAACGTATTTCCTCATATGTCAGGTTTGAAGGAGCTCTGAGGATGCTCTAATTGTATTAAAATAGGAGACTCTGCCACTTTAATACATGTGAAATTCTAAGTAGATTTTTTGTGTTTTTTTGGTTCCTAAATGCTACCAAAAGAGAAGATGAAAAAAAAAGATTTTTATATCAATGAGAAAACAACGCACTGGTAAAACCCATTTAACTCACCTGGGGTTCGATATACCACTTCTCAATTCTTGTACAATGCATTAAACCTTCAAACCTGTAGGCTGAGAACACAGGGATCTTGTTGTCTGTGTCGTAAAGTGTTGCATATTCATACATGTTATTTCGAATTTGACAGATCTGTTTGTAGTTTTTTCCTGTGAATACAGTCGGAGGAGACCGAATTCCTCCTGGGTTGACAAAGAATTGGGGACATGTGTTTTTAAAATCATCTACGACTTCAGTGAAGCATCCAGACAGAGCCAAAAGCAGCAGAAGCACAGGACTGAGGAGGATCATGATAAAGATCAGGAGGAGGTGTGAGGAGATGAATGTGAAGGATTCTGGAAAAAAAAAAACAAGTCACCGCTTTTAACAATGTACAGTTCCACTCACACACTATTTACTCTCAGCTGTTCCTCTCCAAACTACCAACCAAATAGAAGCTAGGAGTTATATACTATATTTATACTGTGTACAGTTATTTCTATAAGTACAAACCGGATTCCAAAAAAGTTGGGACACTAAACAAATTGTGAATAAAAACTGAATGCAATGATGTGGAGATGGCAAATGTCAATATTTTATTGGTAATAGAACATAGATGACAGATCAAAAGTTTCATCTGAGTAAATGTAACATTTTGTTGATTCAAAACATGTAACAAATATGTTGATTCAAAATTTCACAGTGTCAACAAATCCCAAAAAAGTTGGGACAAGTAGCAATAAGTGGCTGGAAAAAGGAAATTGAGCATATAACGAACAGCTGGAAGACCAATTAACACTAATTAGGTCAATTGACAACATGATTGGGAATAAAAAGAGCTTCTCAGAGTGTCAGTGTCTCTCTGAAGCCAAGATGGTAAGAGGATCACCAATTCCACCATTGTTGGGCAGAAAGATAGTGCAGCGATACCAGGATGGTGTTACCCAGCGTAAAATAGCAAAGACTTTTAAGTTATCATCATCAACCGTGCATGACATCATCAAAAGATTCAGAGAATCTGGAACAAAGGCCGTAAAACTCTACTGGATGCTCGTGATCTCCGGGCCCTTAAACATCACTGCACCTCAAACAGGAACGCCACTGTCAAGGAAATAACAGAATGGGCTCAGGAATACTTCTAGAAAGCATTGTCAGTGAACACAATCCACCGTGCCATCCGCCGTTGCCAGTTGAAACTCTACAGTGCAAAGAGGAAGCCATTTCTAAGCAAGCTCCACAAGCTCAGACATTTGCACTGGGCCAGGGGTCTTTTAAAATGGAGTGTGGCAAAATAGAAGACTGTTCTGTGGTCAGATGAGTGATGATTTGAAGTTCTTTATGGAACACTGGGACGCCATGTCATCCGGACCAGAGAGGACAAGGATAACCCAAGTTGTTATCAACGCTCCGTTCAGAAGCCTGCATCACTGATGGTATGGGGTTGCGTGAGTGCTTGTGGCATGGGCAGCTTGCATGTCTGTAAAGGCACCATTAATGCAGAGAACTATGTTCAGGTTCTAGAACAACATATGCTCCCATCTAGACGTCATCTCTTCCAGGGAAGACCCTGCATTTTTCAACAAGATGATGCCAGACCACATTCTGCAGCAGTCACAACATCATGGCTACATAGGAGAAGGATCCGGGGACTGAAATGGCAGCCTGCAGTCCAGATCTTTCACCTATAGAGAACATTTGGCGCATCATAAAGAGGAAGGCCCAAGACGATTGAACAGTTAGAGGCCTGTATTAGACATGAATGGGAGAGCATTCCTATTTCTAAACTTGAGAAACTGGTCTCCTCTGTCACCAGACGTCTGTTGAGTGTTATAAGAAGAAGGGGGGATGCCACACAGTGGTAAAAAATGGCCTTGTCCCAACTTTTTTGGGATTTGTTGACGCCATGAAATTTTTTTCCCTTAAAATGATTCATTCTCTCAGTTTAAACTTTTGATCTGTGATTTGTGTTCTATTCTGAATAAAATATTAGATGTCGGCACCTCCACATCATTGCATTCAGTTTTTATTCACAATTTGTTTAGTGTCCCAACTTTTTTGGAATCCAGTTTGTAAGTAATTACTAACAAAGTAAAGTATTAAAAGTTCATTTACATTTAGCAGGAACATTTAGATGAAGTGTGAAGGATTCTGGAAAAAAAACAACAAGTCAGAGCTTTTAACAATGTACAGTTCCACTCATACACTATTTACCCCCAGCTGTTCCTCTCCAAACTACCAACCAAATAGAAGCTAGGAGTTATATACTATATTTATACTGTGTACAGTTATTTCTATAAGTAAGTAATTACTAACAAAGTAAATTATTAAAAGTTCATTTACATTTAACAGGTTCGAGTCTTGGCTCCCTCTTAGGACCTCAGTAAACTTGTGTTCACTCACACCAAGCCGCTCAGAACTCTGAACTTAATTAAAGGTCTGGGGGTGTTTTTTTTACAATAAAAGAAACATAATTCATCCAAAATATCATTGGGAATTTCTCTGCTGATCAAAAAGTCATGAATAAGTGCACAGCGAACTGTAAAACCTATTTCCTGGCTCTAAGGGCTGACATATGAGAGCTCTGAACGTGGCACAGGATACTCGATCATTTTAATGCATATCGTCACTCTCCAGTGAAAAAGACTGTATCTCCATTCTTTGTGGATGTTTAGTTTATTACATCGTTTGAACAGAGCAGCTGTCCTTCACTTTGTGTTAAAGTTTCGTCATCAATCGACCAATCGAGGTGTTCCAAAATGACTTGGAATAAAGTCTTTTTACATCGACTTCCAATGAAATTTAAAAAGGATTCTTACTGCAAAGTTACTGTTTTGGAGATACAGGTTTTTCATTGGACAGTGGCGATATGTACTTGTAAGTAGGCTAAATATACTTTAACTTTATCTATAAGACTATAAGGATAATTAATTAAACGATACTTAAGTATATAGATTAAACATTAAAAATACAAGTAAACTCTAAATGGTGAATATAAAGTAAGTATACTTAAATACATTTGTGTTATTATATCACTAATAAACAAATAAATACACACATAATAAACCGAAAACACATTCGCTTACTTGTAGTTTAAAGCGCACACGTGAATAAACATATTTTTGTAAGGGCTGTTTATATTTCAATCTGCCTCATTGATATTTTATGTGTTTTCAATATATTTGAATAAATCGTGGTTAAAATGAACAAAACAAATAAATAAAGTTGGGAATAAAGACAACATTTAAGTGTAAAGTTCAAGCTTACCTCTCACAGCTGGGGTCAATACTGACGTCTGAGTGTTGGCTCCTGCCTCTCCGTCACCTCCTTAATCACCTGCTTTTATACAGACACACCATTGTCCTTCATCAGGGTTGAGTTTTAGTAAATTCAGTGTTTGGTGAGGAATTGCTGAGTGCTGCAAAACTGGGTTAGCAACTTTCTAAATGTCGAGGAAGTTGGTGAAGACACAGTTGTAAACCGCAGTTCTATGAACCCACTTTCTCCTGCAATGAGATTTAACAGTTATGAAATGAGCTGACTGTTACTCATGGACTACTGTAATGTTTCAGATGTTGTTTTCATAAATGCATTTGTGTTTTCTAGTATCAGAGGTCACTGCTAGTTTCTTTTAGCTGAGACACAAGGAACTGTTATTTCTAAAGTAAAGTTCAGCTTTTAACATGAAATGCTTTAACCAGTGTTTCCTGCCAGACAGAGACAGAAGGCCATGTCTTAGTTGTCACTTTATAAACTGTAATATTATATTTGTTCATTCAGCCATTTTACAACACATTATTTAATGTACCCAGTTAACTTTCATGCTTTTTTTTTTTAAGAAAATTGTTCCTCTGCAACAGTTTTTTGTCTGTCTTTCCGTGCACCAACACTTGGATGTTTGATGGAAATGACTTTTACTGAAGACCTCCGTTACACAGACTCCCTAGTTTTAAATGAAACCTCTTTTTTTATAATGTGTTTCTCCTTTCCATTGTCACCTTTGTTTTCCTCACCTAGGGGTGTTCATTTTGGTTTTGTCTTAATTCTCCATTATCCAATTATCCAATTATCCAATTCTCCAAGCTGCTTTGTGACAGGATGAAGTCGTAAGGTCTCTTAGCTTCACAGTCAAGAGCTGTTAATGAGAGCTGTTTCATTACTTTTTGCCTTTTATTAATTAAAAATTAGTATGTACAAAGATTTACTCAACCACACACTGTATAATTCACTGTATAATGTACCTATATTCATTTTTAAGCTGTTTCAGTCATGCATTAACACCCTGTGACGGGTAGGCTCTGGACCCACCGCGCAGCTGAACTGGAAAAGTGGTTACAGACAATGAATGAATGAATGTAATGAGATTTAATTCATTAAAAAAAACATACACAAACAGAACACTTTAATTTTGGCCGTGTGCCAAAGTAATTTATTGAAATTTGCAGGTTACAGATGCAAAACTAATTTATTATTATTATTATTTCTTAAAATCATTCTAGGAATGTGTATGACATTACATATTGTAAGTGATTATCAGCTTGCATATGGAAGAGGAAATTCAAAGCAAAACTTTTTTATATCGAAACTGTCAATACGTTTCAAACCTTGGTTGCACGGAACAGCCCTTCGTATCCCTGTACTCTGAATGACTGCAACTCAATACACTAATTCCATGCCATATTATTTTCCAACTAGGAGGTGTAATGCTAGGGAGTGGTGCTGGAAACTTTACAGTTTCCATCAAAAACTTTGAAATGTCTTCGATACAGTATAGTGAGTCTGTAATCTAGCATTTCGACTGGCAATCCTGTCACATACCTATTTCTGTTCCTTCCTAAGAAACCTCTTGAAGCAATGACTTGCAGGTTGTTGTCTAGGCAGCAGTAAGCTGTCCAGAAGTATTTGGGAATATTAACTCTGTTATTTATTTTGGAACCACCAGGAACTACACCAGTGACAATGTATGTTAAATTTCTAAAGCAACTTGTCCTCAGAGTTTGAGCCACGTCTTTTTCTGTTTTCTTCCACTGGCCTTGGTTAAAAGATGGATATTGTGGAGCGGCGTTGGTGAGGGTGAAGGTGGCATCAGTGCAGCTCTGTGAATCTGCATGGTAGACTGGAGCCAGGTGACCTTTATGGTAGCGTGATTTGTAGTAGTCAGCATTGATAGCTTGATTATTATACTGCACTGAATGTCCACGTGCCATTTTTCTGCTTCCAGTCCAGTCGTCAAGCTGAAGCAAGAAGAGGAGATATATTTAATACTTTTCAATAAGTAATATGTAATTACATATGTAATGCTGTAAGTATGTAATAAATAACATTGCAATTGAGTGAATTTCATTCACATTCAACAGGTTTAAGTCTGAGGGAGTTTTTCTCTCACTCTCTACTTAGGCTTGTTCACCTGGGGTTTTTCATGTTTTATGTCTGGTAATCCTTTGAATCATTACTCTAATTCTGTAAAGCAGGTTCTTGACAACATCCGTTGTAAATTAGCGCTATTCAAATACATTTGAGAGCGGTACGGGGGTGCAGCATGTAGTCTGTGAGCTGCCGGACCGACTGTGCTACTGTCCCTGGAGCGGACGAGCGGGAGCAGAGATGCAGCAAAGAAAGAGTCCCCATGTTCTAAAGAATTCCCTATTATAAGAAAGTAGCTAAGGTTTGTACACAGTCACTGGTGCTAGTTTTTTTTAATAACTAGCTAGAAGGTCTGAAAAGTCGCTAAAACTAGCGAGAGGACCTTTGCTGCAGACCCTGAAATCCATAGGGATGAGTTGAATGTGATCCAGCTCCTCCCTCATTGTGTTTTCATTGGATTAGATTAAAGATGGGTCCTCACAGTACAGCATAACCCTTACCCTCTCCCTAACCTCCCATGAAGAAGGAGCTGGATGTGATCCGACTCCACCCAGTGGATTTCTGTCTCTGCAGTGATGAGTACTTCAAACTAGCGTCAAAATTTCCCACTCGTTGGGAAAACCACTCTTATTTTAAACACTCATTCTTAAAGTACCGGTACTAATTTTATGGGGTATTGTACCATTTTTAATGACAAAGTATTGAGGTACCTTTCTAGTATCGGTGTACCGTGCAACACTACTCCAGACCCACCGCGACCCTGAACTGGATTAAGGGGTTACAGATAATGAATGAATGAATGAAATATATTTCACTGGATTTGATATGATTGTTTTTTAAATGGCATTTTACCAAATGTCCCTACGTTTCTGGAAGTGGGTTTTATAAAATACTGCATACTGCAAACATTCTTTTTAATGTATAAACACATTTGATATGTTTTCCCCCTAGTCCCTAGTAGATTCTTTTGGCTAACCTTATGATTTTAGCAGTGCATTTCTTTCCTTGTTAAAAAAATAGATAAAGATATGAAGGACAATCAAGTGTGTAAACACAAGAATCATTTTTTTACCAAATCCAAACAAGAGACAAGCTGTTCCACTTACCTGGGGTTCAATAAACCAAGGTATGTTTCCTCTTTCACAACGCTGTTCATTTAAATCTATGAACTTGTTGAACCTGTAGGCTGAGTACACAGGGATCTTGTTGTTTGTATCATAAAGTGTTGCATATTCATAATTGTTATATCGAACTTGGCAGATCTGTTTGTAATTATCTCCTGTAAATACAGTTGGAGGAGACAGAATTCCTCCTGGATTCACAAAAAACTGAGGACACATCTGTGTAAAATCTTCTACGACTTCATTGAAGCATCCAGACAGAGCCAACAGCAGCAGAAGCACAGGACTGAGAAGGTTCATGATGAAGATGAAGAAGAATGAGGAGAAAATTCTGGGGAAATATGTAAAACATGTACATTTAAGCTCAGAAAATAAGTAGAAATGGGAGGTGAAAACCACTTCCACCCGCTACTATTTTTTAAGCTGGAGGAGTGAAGGGGGCCATGTGGTTCCTTCAAGACACGTGAACCTCATTGGAGCCCAACTCTGTTATAGACAACAGACAGTGAATAGTAACAGGCAGAGTGTTGGCCATTCTTACCCACCCTGAGAAAGTGAGGTCAGACCTTTTGGCCAAGGATTATTGCAAGAACCACTGAGAATGACTGTAAATCCAGTACTGTAAACACTCTTCTTCCATATTTAAGAAGTTTCAGGCTATTTCATTGGGTCAACTGATGTAGATTAAGTAAAAGATGCTGGTAAAAGATTTTACACAGTTTTCTGCCTTTTGCAAACACATTTTTTTGTACCTGGAAAACTACCATTAGATTTACACTGAAACAGAGGTATTCTAAATAAATATAATAATGTGCAATTACTTGTCATTGTACAATGTACAATAAAACGTATCTTCCGTATTTAACCCACCTCTGGAAGTGAATACACACACACACACACACACACACACACACACACTACTGCACTAATGGCTGTGAACACACGCCTACAGCAGGGGGGCAGCTGTTAGGATAGCTTGGAAGTGGGAGAAGGGTGAAGGAACGGTGCATTCCCCACTTTTACTATCAGAAATACTGTCACTGTGGTGGAGGTACATATTCAGCACCTTTTGTTAGGGAACATACTTTTAACATATTCTGTACTCACTGTAGATTTTAAAATTGTGTTGAATTCTACAAGGTTTTTTTTTTTTTTCAAAATTCTGTAATAAAAATATTCAACTCTTCTTCTAGAGAATCGTAATGTAATGTACCTTTAGTGAACAAAACTGAACTTTAACAGCACTGTTGTACCTTTAAAGGTACATTTACATGGTTTGTACCGTTAGTGACAATAATGTACATGAACCATACCTTCTTTTTCAGAGAATGTTCACGGCTAGTCTGCAGTCTGTTTTTGTGTGCATGTGTGTGCACAACTTTCTGCAGTGTTTGTTTGTGTGTATTCACTACGAAGGATGTCATAAATGCAGAATCTCTAGTTTTTGTGCAATCACAATAAAACCATTTTAATTCTAAATAGAAAATTAAAAAATAGAAAAAAGTCAAAGTTATACTTACATGTCTCTGCTGGGGTCAGTACTGAGGTCTCACTGTAAAGTGCTCACCCGAGTCTCTTACACTTCCTTCGGGACCTGCTTATATACAGGCATCACATGTATATTTAGACATGGAATTGTTCTTCATCAGTGACGAGTGAAGACTAGACTTAGTAAATCATGTGCTTGTTTCAGAAATCTGCTGAGCGCTGCACAACTGTTCAAGGAACTGTCTATAAGTTCAGGAAACTTTAGAGGATACAAATGTACACTGCAGTTCTTTTTTCCCCATTAAAAATGACAAAAACTAAATTACAGCCTGCTAATTATGGACTTAGTACCTGTTAAGTAGGATGTAAGAGAAAATAGGTACAGAGTAAGTGAAGGGTATGATAATAGATGAATGCAGTGCTTAGTGGGTATCTTTCAGACATTATGAAATTGGGGCACAAAACTACTGTCCATTGCACATCAAAGCATAGATTACATTTATTATTTAAAAAATAATTCCTAACGTGCAGCGCTATTTTGACATATTTTTGTAGTAAGAATTGCAAGAGCATATTATACACACTGTTTAGCCTGTGTGTTCAGGCATTATACATACGTAGCTACTAATCACTAAATGTGTCACATCCGGGCCCAATCCTGTTTGTTTTCCCGGCCATGTGCTCTGTCTGTTATTGTCCATGTCTCCGCCTTTGTCCCACCTTTTTTCCCGCCTCCTTGTCCTTAACCCTCGTTATCTGTTTCAGGTGTGTCTCGTCTGTTCATGTATTTAAGTTCCCTTGTGTCACTTCCTTGGATCTGTCATTTGTTTTGCTATGTTCCAATTCCAAGTCGTGTTGTTTTCGTGTTGTTCCAATTCCTAGTCATTTTGTAAATTCCTAGTCAGTTGTTCCTTGTTTTGTTTCCTCGTTTCATGTTGTTGTTTCTCGTCCTCTCATTTATCAGTCGACGTGTTTACCCTCGAGTCAGTTTGTGTTTGTTTTGTTCTTTTCTTGTAAATAAACGTCTGTGTTTTAGCAAGTGTGTCCGCCTCCGTCAGTCCGCCCCGCGATCCTGACAAAATGTAGCTCATCTACTCATGCATCTGTGTTGTCTTTCTCTTTATCCTACTTCCTCAGATCATCAGCCTTACCTTTTAACAACAGAAAATGAATTAAAGGAGTGCGTTTACATGCACTCATATAATCCGATAATGAGGGAACTCCGAATTTACAGCAGTAATCAGATTTCTGTTTGCAACCAGCCAATGAAATCACAGAAGAATGTGACCTAAACTTCCTGCCACGCAGGATTAACTGTATTAGACAGGGATGGCACGGTGGCGCTGCAGGGAATGTCGCAGTCACACAGTTCTAGGGACCTGGAGGTTGAGGATTCAATTTCTGCTTTGGGTGACTGTCTGTCATGTTGGTAGGTGGCCTCAAAAGTGTCCGTAGGCGTGAGTGTGTGAGTGAATGAGTGAGTCTGTGTCGCCCTGTAAAGGACGAGCAACCCCTCCAGGGTATGCTTCCACCTTGTGCCCCGTGATTCTGGGTAGGCCCCAGACCTACCGCGACCCTGAAGTGGATAAGGGTTACAGACAATGAATGAATATATTAGACAATATTAGCCAATCTATTTCAGAACAGCCTAGAAATTGCTACCAAACTATCAGCCAAACTAGATCTATGAGGAATAAACCTACAGTTTAAGACTGCCAGAACTACACCAGTGACAATGTATCTGAAATTTCCCTTGCACTTGTCCTCCAGAGTTTGAGCCACGTCTTTCTCAGTCTTCCTCCACTGGCCTTGGTTAAAAGATTTATTTTGTGGAGCGGCGTTGGTGAGGGTGAAGGTGGCATCAGCACAGCTCTGAGACTCTTCATGGTAGACTGGAGCCAGGTGACCTCTGTGGTAGTCTGAATAAATGTAGTTACGGTTCACAGCTTGATGACTATAGTTGACTTTACTGTTTTCAGGTTGCATTCTTCTGTTTCCAGTTCTTAAGCTGGGACAATATATTGGGAGACAGGAAGATGACTTGTATTTAACCCTTAAAAGTCAAGAGATATTGCTGTTATTTCCCTGCAGGTTTCAATGTAAACCTGCTATGATATCATTGGTAAAATAATGAATTACATTTACTGTATCCATCGATAGGTTCAACTGCACTTTCAGGTACTTGTTTCATAACAAAGGATAAACAAAAATAGGTTGAAACATTTGACCTTGACAAAATCAAGGAAAAAACAACATAACAAATCTTAGTGAGGTGCTGAGCCACCTCTGAACACCAGAAAAGCTTCAGTGTGCCATGACACAGCTTCTACAAGTCTCTGAAAATGTACCCGTGCAACATAATGTCATTTTTACAAAGATGTCAGAGAGTGCTGTTTAACACATTAATCAGAATGTTACTGTACACCTTAGCATAAAGGTGATTAGTTACATCAATTGGACTGGTCACCCAAGCCATCCCAGAAAATGACCCCTCATAGTATTACAGGGCCCTGTAATGGTGGAGCCTGTACATTTCTGTAGACATACACCATGTGCTCATCCAACTGTGGAAGAATATGGTGAAGGATGTCTGCTCTGACTCTCACTTTTTTCACTTTCCTGTGTAGATTAGTTACAAAAAGAGTGGGAGAATATTTGAATTGTAAATTACAAGGATATGTTACACAAAACAATGCTTTAAATTTGATGTGTAAACCCAATAAATGCAAATGTTATTGTTGTTGTTATTGAAACACTGGTCATGTTCGAGTCATTGTTTTGGCAGGGCCATTGCAGCCCCAATCATGAACAGCTGGGTCTACTCAGCATTTTCATACATGTCTCAGAGTGTGGTATGATAGTAGCTGGAACCCGAATCCCGCATTTTGCGGGGTAGAAACACACCTTATATAATCAGCTTTGTAAGTCTTGAATGTCTGAATGCTTCTGTGAGCTCCGTATACCGTTAGAAAGCACAGATCCTACCGTTTCTAAAAATAGTGCTCTCATCGCGGTGCTGTGAAGCCTCTGGGAGTAATCCAGTGTGAAAAACCACCTAAAAATCAAGGCGCTCCTTCAAAACACACCTTATATAATCAGCTTTGTAAGTCTTGAATGTCTGAATGCTTCTGTGAGCTCTGTATACCGTTAGAAAGCGCAGATCCTACCGTTTCTAACGCTGTTTACTTTCAGTTTCGTTTTGACTCACATAACGTCAACCCACGCTGTCTCTGGGCAGAAAAATATGAGTCATCAGCAAAAACATATTCCTATTATTGATTTATAGTTTTTCAAGGTTTTTTTTAGGTTTCACATCAAATAACACTGCATTAGATCAACAAATATAAACTAAAAAGCTTAAATAACTATTTATTGTGTGTTTTCTAAATAAACAAGTATTATTTTATCATTTTTTAAAAAGATTATAATAATAATAATAATTGTAAATATTATCAGCATCTGAGAAAACTGCCAAAGTACCAAAATGTTTGTTGGGATTTTGTCCATATTTGCCCTGAACTAAATTCCTGAAAGTCTGGGCCTGCTGTGACTGTCAGAACTTTATCAGTCATACATCCCAGAGCTTAGAATATCAAGAAAAATATGTCCGTCTGATGCTAAAAATTTATTTTGTCAAAGTAATATGACATGTAATAAATTAGCATCAAAAATGCTTATGTTTTCAACTAAAATACACCTCACACTAATAATCTGTGTCAAGATATCCACTGTGGGAATATGATTTCAAGGCTGTACATTGAGAAATATGAAAAAAAAGCAGGCGCTAGGTAAAATTTTTGGTCAAAACATGACAAATTTATAGAAAAATTGATTTATCGGTCAGCATGAAAACCTCAAGTGATTACATATTTGAGTAGCTAAGGTTCTTTAGAAAATAAAACAACATAGCCATATTCAATATGTCACATAATTACTGTTTAAATGCAACTGAAAGAGGCATTGACAAAAAACGGAATAGCAAAATAGCTATATATATAGGGTCCATCGAGTTAATCACTCTTAATAGTCTTGTATCTGTTATGTGCCTCTACTTATCAGCTTGGTACCAGAAGGTTGCCGGTTCGATCCCCAGGACCAGCGGGAACATGGCTGAAGTGGCCTTGAGAAAGGCACTGAACCCCCAAATGCTCCCTGGCCACTGGGGATGGCTACCCGCTACTCTGTGTGTGTGTGTGTTCACAGCCCTTAGTGCGTGCACTAGTGTGTGTGTGTGTGTGTTTTCACTGCCACAGATGGGTTAAATGCGGAAGACACGTTTCGTTGCATGTTATAGAAAGAAATTCATGAATAAAAAAGAAAAAGTGATGTTGTGACTGAATCAGGTCTAGTGTTTTATAGCTTGCAGGGTTTAGGCGTTAGTTTCTTCTTCAGATGCTTAATCACTGCTAATTTAAATGCATTTGCTGCACAGCCAGTGTTGAGATGAGTTTATTGTTGTCAAAAGGAGCTTAGTTATTTCTCGTAATGTTTCCTTGAGTAAGCTTTTAGGAGTAGGGTCAAATATGAGTGCCAGTGATTTTGAGGAGGAGGGAATAAGTTTAAAGTGGTCAGGTTCCTGAAGTAAACTAAAGGAATGTGGCCTTTGTGCTGTAGTTTCGCTGTATTCAGTATCTGCACTGGCTGCGTAAACCTGCGGATTATTTGGAGCTAACTATGTGGTCTAGATTTTTGTCTAAAGCCTTCAATTTTGTTGAAAAAATATTGAAATTCATAAAATCATTACTGCTGTAAACTGATGATATCTGAGAGTTAACTTCAGCAATCTCTTGTTCCTCTTTTCTGGTGCAGTCTTCCTCTTGGCTCCTATTGATTGGAGACATGGCTTATTTATATTTAGCCACACAGAAGCCACTTCTTGGCACTGCTGAGGTTTTTCTGGTAAGTATATTTCTTGGAAAACGATAGTGTTGTCACTCCCATCCCCCCTAAACACACACACACACAATGCTTTTAAAGAATACATAATAAGGATTTAAAAGCACAAGAGCATATACACACTATTCGTCCATTAGCATCTAACTGGGACAGTTTACCTTCAATCACAAATTATTTCAGATATCGTCTGGACAAAATACAAAATGATATTCACACTTGTGTAGTTGACCTTTTGTACCCTCATCAAGAAATGCCTTATCATTTTTTAACAGAATCATATGTGCCACAGTTATTGCAACCCCTAGAAATGTTATGAAACAAAACGTAACTAAAGCATTTCTTTCATATATTAATGACCTCTCACCTCCTGTTTCACTGGGGTATATGGCACAGCATCACTTTCCAGGAAGGCCCAGCAGTGCTTCTACTTCCTTCACAAGCTGAGAACAGCTAGAGCCCTAACACCCATCATGTGCACCTTCTACAGCCAATGCCATTGCAAGCATCCTAACCAGCCGTATCACTGTGTGGTAAGGCACCTGCACGGCGTCCTGCAGCACATAGTGAAAGCAGCTGAGAAGACTGTCGGCACCTCTTTCCCCTCTTCTCACTCACTACACAGCTTCTTCAGCCTGCTGCCATCAAGCAGTTGATTGCAGAGTCTCCAGACTAGAAACAGCAGACTGAGGAACAGCACCGTCCACCAGGCTGTCAGGATGCTCAACTCTCTGCCTGCTCTGACACCCCTCACTCTTTTACCCCATGCACCCATAAACCGTAGATCCTCTATCCCTTCCCATCAGTACACAAACTCAGGATCCCGACACCCCTCACCAATACAGGACTTGGCTACATCAAGGACTGATTATGCACACTACACTTAAATAGACTACAAGCTCATTCAATTTGCACTACTGTTACAATTGGACTAGCCATATCTACAGACCTTAATCTGTTAAGTGCCTATGCCACTTTATTTTTATGTCAGGTATTAGTGTTTATTTAATGTTAAATGTTTATACTATATATTTTATATTAAAGGCAAGGCAGGAACACACCCTGGAGGAGGTGCCAGTCCTTCACAGGGCGACACACACTCACTTACACCTATGGACAAATTTGAGTCGCCAATCCACCTGCCTATTGATGTTTGTGGTTTTACTCATTTCAATCAAAAACACTCTTTAGAACATACAGAGATGCTTGCCTCACCATTTGCTAGCACTCTGGTCTGTTTGCATGCTGGAAAAAAGATGCTGTGTTTGTACTCATTCCTGGTAAATAGGAAACAAACTAAATGTTTGGGCCTGAATTGGCTCATCACTGATTGAGCCACGGCGACTAACTGAGAAACTACATCTGGAGGTGTTTGGATTGTGGAGAGAACTCCAAACTTTGAAAAGCATGAAAAGAGATGAGGAGGTTACTCTATTTCTGCTCATTAAGGGGGTTAATTGGCACATTTTTGCTGTTACAGATGAAGTGGAACAGACATTTTAATTGTTCTTCCAGTGCCATCACTCATAGTGTGTCACTGGCTGCTCTTCAGATGGCTGCCCAGCCCTCAGGTGTCTGGTCCTGTCTGGTAAGAAGCAGGCAAAACACTCAGCACCCCTTTCCCTGAGGGACTGAACCTTCTTCAGTGTCACATCAGCCCAAGCAGTTTCTCCTCCAAACCACCAGAGGTCACACTCACCTGAGTTCTAGCTTAGATTCCTCACCTGTCTCTGATTAGTCAAATCATTTGTAGAACATTTAAGATCACTGTTTTGTTCCACAGGTTGCGAAGTATTGTTTAAACTAAATAGGCAATTCTGAGCATTAGTTTTTGTAAAAGCTTTTCCTGTTTTTTTTTTTTTTTTTTTTAATCTTGGCTTTGGACTTGGTTTATTCCTTTGATGAGTTTACCCTTAGGATTATGGTTGTTTTTTCTCAGACTTCGGTCTTCATGGTTTTTTTGACTCCTATATACCTTGTTTTTTTTGTCTCTTGAATAAACCTGCAACTGACTCCTAAGCATTTTGTAAGACTGATATTTATGACATTTCGTCTCTAGCCATCCATGGGTTTGTGAATCCACTGCTGTTGTTAATCCACTACAGCTTACAGCTAAAAGTGACTTTCCATTATTTTATACAACCTTCCTTTAAAGTGAGGGATCAATGCTTTTTTTTTTCTCCCTGAAACTACCAGTTTATCGCCATAGAGCAGGTCCAACACATGGGGGCAGCATGTGTAAGTACATGATTTCTGAAACATCAAAGCCACACATTGTATTGTAACTGTTTAATAATGTGAAGATTGACTGTTATTTTAAGAGTATAACTGAGGTCTTATGTGGAAATGTAGAACTGAAAAGAAGGACAAGACAAGATTCTGAGGAGGTTGAGCTCTGACACTAACTTTGTCATTTATCTAACGATGAGTCAGACAACATATTATTAACACTCTCAGTTATAATGAGCCCTGGTTATTCATTTATTAGTAATAGTAACACGTATATTGCGCCTTTCTAGACGCCCAAGGAAACTTTACAATCAACACTACTCAGAACACCATTCCATTCAACACTCCATCCACAAACACGCTGGCAAGAAGCGGCAGCCAATCTCAGCCAGGAACAACTGTCCAATTGGAAGACTGCACTGGGCACTAGGGGGTTCAAGAGAGTTCATTCCATGTCTGGGAATACACACATGCAGATTTCCTTTACTCACACTGTTGGAGAAAACAAGCATCCCTGGAGGAAACCCATGCAGATACAGGGAGATTATGGAAACTCCACCCACTTGAGACCTGAACCCAAGATCCCAGCACTGTGTTAACATTGGCAAACAAGGGCCAACTGCTGACTAAACAATATACAAAGTCAGACTGATTTTGTGTGGTTGCCAATTATATATTCATTTATTTTTGTACTAAAATAAATCATTGAAGACTACGTTTTGAGATTGCAGACTTCTTTTTCTTGATTGTATGTGTTAAAACCAGATTAATTATTAGCCTTGTTCAAGACATTGGATCCTAGACAACCACTCATAACTCCTTTTCTTTGCATACTGCACTTTGAGGGACTTTAAACACAACACAGATCTTCTAGTGCTCTAAACTCAGCTGGGGATTGGTCTGTTTACAATTCAGCACTGTCCTGAAATCAAGGGGAGATGGGTGGTTCCCTACCCTCCTACACAATGTACATAGTCAGTGGAGCATCACAATAAATTTGAAGCTGTTATTTTAAGGAAGGAATGTTACCTTGTGTACCTTTAACATCCCTTTCTTTCCTTGCGCAGTAAAGCCATACATCTTCTTTTCTCAGACAACGTTGGAAATGTTTCATCATCGAGACACAACATTCGAGACAGTCCCCCACTCTCCATCAAACGACGAGTGGTGCTGGATTTATCACATTTTCCACCAAAAACATGGAATGGTCCTTGACCATACAGTGTAGTGAGATTTTCATCTAACTCTCTGGCTGGCATGTCCCGCACTGGAAGTTTTACATTTGCTCCTAAAAAACCATGTGAAGCAATCACCTGCAGGTTGTTGTCTAGGCAGCAGTAAGCCGTCCAGAAGTGACTGGGAACATTAACTCTATTATTTATAAAATTAGTACCAGGAACTACCCCAGTGACAATATGTCTGACATTTCCCCGGCACTTCCCTAGAGCTTCAGCCACCTCCTGCTCTGTGTTCCACCAAATCTGTCTGTTAAAATTTACATTTTCTGGAGCAGCGTTAGTGAGTGTGAAGGTGGCATCTGCGCATCTCTGAGACTGTGCATGGTAGACTGGAGCCAGCTGGCCTCTATCGTAGCCCGAGTATATATAATCGGCATTAACAGCTTGGTTCTCATATTGTATTTTGTTTTCGGGTTCCATTTCGTTGCTTCCAGTTTGGTCTTCAAGCTGCAACAGGCAGAGGACATGTACAAAGAGTTGGTAGATTGTTTTCTTTATACCCTTTAAATCTTATTCTGTAAATTTGTAATTTATAATGATGAACTAATCAACATTCAGCAGGTTCAAGAGTTGACCCTCTCTTTGGACCACTATATATAAATATTCTACATAGATTGTCAGTTAACTAAACAATATTTAAAATAGTAAAAAGGACCTTATTCAAAACCTCTGCGTATCAGAATGCACTGGATACGCTTATAGCAAACTCCATCTCATTTCTGGCTCTAAGGCCTATAAGAGCTCTGAATTCACTCTGATTACACAATCACATAAAACACAGAATAGAAAACGCAGTCATTTAAATGAATAAGCACTTTTAAATATGTAATAATAATAATAATAATAAACAATGAGGGACACTCACCTGAGGTTCAATATACCACGCGTTATTTCTTTTACAATGCTTTAAACCTACAAACGTATAGGCTGAGTACACAGGGATCTTGTTTTTTGTGTCATAAAGTGTTGCATATTCATATTTCCTTGGGACATTAGGTGTCTTTTCTCGAACTTGGCAGATTTGTTTGTAGTGTTCTCCTTTAAACACAGTCGGAGGAGACAGAATTCCTCCTGGATTCACAAAGAACTTGGGACACGTCTCATTAAAATGATCTACAACTTCACTGAAGCATCCAGAAAGAGCCAGCAGCAGCAGCGGAGTGAAGAGGATCATGATGAAGATCAGGAGGAGTGATGAGATGAGGAACAGCAAATTCTGAAAAGAAGAGAAACAGGTCCATGTTCTGGGTTGCGGGGAGAACACACCAAACTTCTATGCTAATTTTATCTTATCAAAATACTCTACCTACTGTTTAATTAATGCAGCTGTACTTGTACTTGCTCACTTGTGAGTTTGTTCACTATTAATTTTTACTGCTGTGGTGGTTACAAAAACATTTTATGTCTTTCCTATTTTACACTCGAACCTCATGAAATATATTATGATATTTGAATGAGTCTTGTTTAAAATGGACAAAAATTATATTTTAAAATATCACTTGTATAAACATCAAAGTTTAAGCTTACCTCTCACTGCTGGGTTCAATGCTGAGGTCTCACCATAGAGAGCCTGCTTCTGCGTCTCCTCCACCTCCTTCAGGACCTGCTTATATACAGGCATCACCTGTATATTTAGATATAAAAATATTCTTCATCATTGTAGAGTGAGGAATATTTAAATAAACTTTGTTATCGCTGAGTGCTGCAAGACTGGGTGAGGAACTTTGATTGTTGAGGAACTTTCTGAACATTGAGGAACGTTTTGAGGTTACAGATGTTCTCTGCAGTTCCTTTTTCTTATTAAACAATTTAAAATAACTTGCCTACAACTTTCAAAACAAAAACAAAGGATGTTACATGTCTTTGTCCTGCTTCAATAAAAATACAAAACAGATTTATAAATAAATGCTTTCTGATCTTATTTGCGTTTCACGAAAAGTCCCAACTGAGATTAAATGTAGCTCAGGTAAAAGTAATCACAGTGCTTTAAATGTAAAACAAATATTTGATGTAAGCTTTTGTACACAATAGTAAAATATAAATGGATTAGAAGTATGAATGAAAGTATGAAGGAATCTATTTTCTATTAAACGTTTGTGGTAAATCTACATGAAAAACCAAATGCTGCAATATGTACTGTTTAAATATGTATTCCTTACACTACACCAGCACTGATGTTTGTGCACTGAATGAGTGTCAGACCTTCAGTTGTAGCTTCTGTCCTTTTGTTGCAATGTTAAACTGTCAAATGATTATAAAGAAAAACACTGGGACACTGCAAAATAATAAATTAATGCAATGATGTGCAATTGAAACCCTATGTTTAACTGAAAATAGCACAAAAACAACTTTGAATGTTGAAACTTACAAAGTTTTTGTTTTTTGCAAAATATTTGCCCTTTTTTAATCTGATGATAGTTGATGTTCTAGAAAACCTGAGACAGGTGCAGTGTCTACCCGTGTTGCTTCATCTCTTTTTTAACAACGCTGTACATCTTTGGGAACTGAGGAGACCAGTCGCTGTAGATTTGAAAGTGAACTGTTTTCTGGTTGTAGCTTGTTTAGGATTTCATCTGTTCAACAGCTTTGGGTCTCAGTTACAGTGTTCATCATTTCATAATGAACCAGTTGTCTTCAGTGGGTGACAGATGTGGACTAGTTTAGATCATGCACTGTTTTACTAAGCAGCCATGCTGTTGCAATCAATGCAGAATGTGAAATGGGGTTTGTAGATGCTGTGAAAATCTGTTCATAGATGGTATTAGGAAGCATTTTTGAGCCCAAGCAGTGATTTCTGTTTTTCATTGAGTGCCATCTGAGGGCTTGAAACCACAGCAAGTTAATATTTGGGGCCTTGTCCCATGCATACAGTGATTTATCTGGATTTTTGGAAACTTTTAACAATATTTTGTGCCACATGTGATGAAATCCCCAAATCTGTGAATATTTTGAGAAACATTCTTGACTTTTTAGAGACGCTGACAGCCTTCTTCACCAGGGAGTCAGTGTGGCCCAACTGTGCCATGTCCTGTGAGATGTGAGATCCAACATACATGAAACTGTCCACTCTTTCCACAGCAGCTTCATTGATGTACATGGGGTGGTAGCTCCTCTCCTGCTTCTTTCTGCAGTTCACTATCAGCTCCTTCATTTACTGACGTTAATGAGGATGTTATTATCCAGGCCCCAGTTCTCCAGGTGTCTCATCTCCTCCAGGTCAGCCCTATCATCACTGTCAGAGATCAGACCCACCAGGACTCGTACATCTGTTGTGCAGTGCAATAACTCATGTGTGTATGGGGAAATTTTCCTTATAAACAGAAATCTGATTAAACTTCAGTATAATGACAAGTCTTTATTTCCAGATTTCCCTCACAGGGGGTAATGGTGCCTACTATATTCGTGTTGTGCCCCCATTCCACCCTCCAACAACAAAAAAGTAAAACAAGTTAATTATCAATAATTCCACCAGTTAGCTAGGACTAAATTACACACAAGGCCACAAACCTGGGAGATACATGCTTTCTCTGAGACACATGAATCCAGCTACTGTTCTTTTCAAACTGCTGCTCACACAGTGTCACTGGAGAGCTCAACACGCTTGCAGGAGAACACCAAATACCCAGATATGCTAAATAACAGCTAAAAAATCACTGTGTATTATTTTGTACCATATCTTTTATAAAGTGAGGAATCAAATTGGTTTGTTTCACCACATGGGGGCGCTATATTTTAAACAGGTTTAGTGCAAAATTCTGAAACATCAAGACATCCTGCATAAAGACATAAAGTTTTATAACATGAAGAATCAACTTTGGAGGAAATCACTGAGTTCTCTTTTAAGACACTTGCTTTGTGCAGTTTATCTAACTGTGAGCCAGTCATCATCTGTTTATTTACACTCTCAGTTGTAATGAGCCCTGGAGAGAGTGGGTTAAAATGAGAGCTCTTCTGTTCCTGTGTCCCAGCTTTAACACTGTGGTAATCACTGTGGTGACTTTTTGTGGTGTTGTTTTGTAGGTATTTCTTTTTTTCTTTGTGGTGTAGGTTTTTCTGACATTAGTTTTGCTGATGAAGAAGCCTAGTGAGAGGTGGCTGTTGCATACTGCATAAACTATACTACAACAACAACAACTACTACTACTACTACTACTAATCATAATAATATGAGCTAGTTTGATTGGTTACCTGTGTGTGTTAAAACCCTGTAAAAAGTCAGGGTCCATGTGGCTCTGGTCATTACAATTTGCTACTAGACGACTGCTCATGACGCGGGTCCTCGTTTACTGAACTTAGAGTCAATTAAGAACACAGTACGTAGGGTTATTTTTCTAGCCATTTTAATGTAATGAGGTCAGTGCCTTTCAAAAACAGTTCACTTTCAGTTTCACACACTAGGTTCAGCTTAAACAGATATTACACTTAAAGGAAATTCAAACAGCTCAAACAAAATAAACTATTTGTCAATCATTCAGAGAAATTTGCAGCTCACAGAAAAACCATAATTCACAAGTTGATTAACTGATAGTAAGTTTGCAGAACAGGAGGAGAGGAGATTACATACGATAAATGATAACCAGCTTTTGGAAATCTTTCACTGAGACACTTATAATTCATTGTTGTAAATAAATTTACGAGTTGTGCTGGATTTATAACATTCTTTACCAAAACTCTGAATGGTCCTCGACCATACAGTTCACTGAGCTTTCCATCTAATTGTTTAACTGACATTCTCTGCACTGTATTGTTGATGTTATCTCCTAAAAACCCACCTGAAGCCATCACTTGTTGTTTGTTGTCTAGGCAACAGTATGCCTGCCAAAATTGACTGGGAACTTTGGGAACGTTAGCTGCCATTCTTAACCTGATTCTGCTAGGAACTACACCAACGACTATGTATCTGAAAGTTTCCTTTAATTCGATCTCCAGAGTGTTAGCCACGTTACACTCTGACAAATCCCACTGGACTTGTTTAAAAGGTGCGGCATTGGTGAGGGTGAAGGTAGCATCAGCACAGCTCTGAGACCCTGCATGGCAGACTGTAGCCAGGTGACTTCTATTGTAGTTTGAGTTATCGTAGTCAGAATTGACAGCTTGATGACGATAATGGACTGAACTCTTTTCATTGTCCATTTTTCTGTTTCCATTTCTGTCTTCAAGCTGAAACAGAAGAGGACATGAATTTAACCTATAGAAGCTGGATGTTATTGCTGTATTCTCTTTATGCTGGTCAAATGTGCTTCTGTAATATAATTTATGACATCTTACTGTAATGAAATTTTACATGAATTTATATCCAGCAGATTAAAGTTTTGAGCCTCTTTTTACAAGTCAGATCAAATCAAGTTTACTGTCACATCACAAAACAAGTGTAAAGTGAAAAATGTGTATAGTCCCTCACAGAAGTAAATAGAAAAAATACACAATTTATTTATTGCAAAAAATATAAATATTATATGACTATGTGCACAGCTTAAAAATTAGATTTTACACACATTAATGTACACTTAAGATATTATGCACAAAATATTGCACTGTAAAAATATACAAAATTTTATGTATAACTATGAAATAAGCAGCTGTATATATTACTCTTACAATTTACAGTCATTCATTGTCTGTACCCTTTTCTAGCTCAGGTGGGTCCGGAGCCTACCCGGAATCACTGGGCAAAAGTCCTTCACAGGGCAACACACACACACCCTCACATCTACGTACACTTTTCAGTCGCCAGTCCACCTACTAATGTGTGTTTTTGGACCGTGGGAGGAAACCCACGCAGACACAGGGAGAACAAACCAACTCCTCACAGACAGTCACCCGGAGCATGTGTGTAAAATGCAAAAATGTGTGCAGCACTGCTTCTGAGGCAGAAGGATCATAATTGGATAGCAGGTTGAGCGTTTGAAAATCTCCACCCAATGGACAGTGAGTGCAGATACAAGGAAGGTGTTCCTAATCCAGTGATTATTCAGTGTAAATATTTTCCCTGTGTCTGTGTGAGTAATGTTTGTGTTTCCTCCAGGTGCTTTGGTTTCCTCCCAAGTCCAAAAAAACCACGTTAGTAGGTGGATTGGCGAATGAAAAGTGTCCATAGGTGTGTGCGTGCGTGTGTGTGTGTGAGTGAGTGAATGTGTGGTGCTCTACAATTGTAATGTAACTTTAAAGGTACAACATTGGTGTTAAAGTCCATTTGTGTTTCCTAAAGGTACATTACATTCTCTTCTCCAGAAGGAGGGGGGAATATTTGCAAACTTTCATTTGAGAACTGTGTAAAATAAAAGAACATAATATAGGTCCTGTAAATTAAATGAAGCTTATAAAATCAAGAATATTTTAAAATCTATTACAATAGAATAAGGTATAATATGTTCCATAATTAAAGGTACAGAATATGTACTCTTGAGGGCACCATCACCGGCAGACTTGGGCTGTCTGCATACATATGCAAGTGAACTAAGCTAACGTTCTGGAGGACTGCTGTTCTCACAGCAGAGAACCAAGTAGAGCAGGTCCAAACTTTTTTGAAAGGAGACTGAATTGGATAATAACAAAATTCTTAAGGGCCAGTCTTTCTTTCCAAGTATATTATTCATAAATAATTTATAACAGTGTATTCAAAATATGAAAAACAATAATTTACAAAACAGTTTATATTTATTAACTACTGAATTTGATTTTAGAGCATTAACTGCTGCAGCATATCATATGAGTGTAAAATCGCTGAAATCGCTGGTTCTCACTGTCAACTTTATAAACATCAGTCATTACACTGACACCTAGTGGCCTCAATATATTCTCTATTAAGCCAGCCACATGTGGTGGACCAGCTGTATGGCACATGAATTAATGTATGTAGTGATTCTTGACTTGCACTTAATAAATAAATAAATGTATGATGTATGATGAAATGTGGTGGATCATTCTCAGAGCCGGTACGAGTGAATCAGACAGAGCAGTCACTGCTAAAATTTGAAACCCTCACCTCCACTCTCTGTCCACTCTGTGAGACACTCCTCCCTCGTTGGTCCACCTTGTAGATGTAAAGTCAGAGACAGTAGCTCATCTGCTGCTGCACAGTTTTTGCAGGTCGTCCTCTGGTCCTTCATCAGTGACACAGGACGCTGTCAGATGGATGTTTTTGGTTGGTGGATTATTATAAGTCCAGCAGTGACCCTGAGGGGTTTAAAATTATACCTGCTCTATGGGGGTTCTGACCATTTAAGAACAGTGTGAAATGGGGAAAAGAAATATGCAGAGCAACAGATGGACTATGTTCTGTTGAGTACAGCTGATAAAGTGGACAATGAGAGTAGATACTTAATACAATGACCAGTGACTGTTTATGTTTAACAAATATGATCTGGACCACATAAATATAGTGTTATTAAGGGGTAGATCCCCCCCCCCCCATATAGGATAATGTGCCCCCAACACACACTCAATGAAACACTTAACAATAAGGGTACATTTATTAATGGTACCTAAGCCAGTATTAAGTAATAACACAGTAACAAGCATCACTACTACTATTATTATTATTATTATTATTTTTTTTTTTTTTATTATTATTACCACCATCATCATTGCTTTCATTATTTATTAATTATTAATACTATCAATATTATGATTATATCAGTACATGTAATCATAACAGCAGACCTTTGTGATGGTACAGGGTACTTTTTTGTGAATAATTTGTAGGTAGATTGACCAGAGAAGAATAGGTCCCCTCTTGTGAGCCTTGGTTCCTTCCAAGGTTTCTTCCTCTGAGGGAGTGTTTAGTTCTTGTTTCTTGTTATTAACTTATGATTAAATGTACATTACCTAACCATTTAGTAATGCTTATTACTGCTTTGAGTACTGTTAGTTAATGTACCCTTACCAGATTGTATTTTCCTTTCACTTATTTAATTGTGTTTCTTTCCCCGTAATTTTCTCTCCAATTTTTAGTCATCACCAATTCCACTTGTTAACTGAGACTCGCCCCTTGTGCTTGTCCACAGTTCACTTTTGTTTTCTCAGCTTAAAGGTCAGAAAACTTTCAAACAACACAAAGAGGACACTTTGTTGGTGTGCCAAGGTGTTTATTGAAATTTGCAGATCACAGAACAGCCATAATGTACAAGCTGTTTATTTATTATATTGATTTCTAGGAGATATGTCTGAAGAGATTACACACAGTAAATGATAATAAGCTTACATTTGAAATAAGAATGTAAAAGGGGAAAAAGAAAATCCATAAATGGAGCTCATTTTCTCATACAAAGGGTTTGTGCTTGGACTGCTGCACCACTCGAGAACCCCTTAACAACCCTTCTTTTCCTGACGCAGTAAACTCATACATCGTCTTTTCTCAAACATAGTTGGAAATATTTCATTATCGAGACACAGAATCCGAGAGAGTCCCCTACTCTGAATCAAGCGAAGAGTAGTGGTGGATGTATCACAGTATCCACCAAAAACACTGAAATGTCCATGATTATATAGGGCACTGAGTATTTCATCTAACTCAACAATTTGCACTGTCTTCACGGGGAAATTGGTGTTCCATTTTAAGAAACCTCCTGCTTCGATCACATGATAACTGTTGTTTAGGCAGCAGTAGGCGGTCCAGAAGAACTTAGAAACTTTAACTCTCTTGTTTACAGAACTTCTGTCAGGTAATACACCAGTGACAATGTGTTTAAAAGTTCCTGGGCACTTTTCCAGAATATTAGCCACTTTAATCTCGACATTAGACCAAATATGTTTATGAAACCATGGATACTGTGGAGCGGCGTTGGTGAGGGTGAAGGTGGCATTGTCGCAGCTCTTTGACTCTGCCTGGTAGATGGTTGCCAGGTGCCCTGCATTAAAGCCTGATCTGGAGTAGTCAGCATTGACAGCTTGATGATTATATTGGACTAAACTATTTTCATTTGCCATTTCTTTGCTTCCATTCCTGTCTTCAAGCTGCAACAGGAAGAGGACATGCATTTAACCCACAGGAATTAAAAGCTGTTATTGTATTTTCTTTGTACTACACTCATCTAACTCTGTAAGTATGTAATTAGTAACATAGCTAGTAATGTAATGAACAATGAGCTGAAGTCCTGACCCTTCACTGGACCTCAACATACTCATTTTTTTCAGTTCTTCAGTTTTGTCAGTTGTCTAAAAGAGATAATTCATCCAAAATACCCTCAGGATGTTTTCTGATTTTCATTAAGCATTGGATACGTTTACAGCAAATTATATCTCTTTTCTGGCTCTACAGTGCTCTTAATTTGCTCTGGTTAGACATGCACATTAAATACAACATTGGAAACTCAGTCACCTTAATATGAGAGGCAGTAATATCATGAAAAGGCATTGGCATCTTACGTTCATGGCACCTTATGTAAGGGTGACAGTGGCATATGGCATTGATTTTTTTTTTTGTTTTTGTGACAGTGGCATATGCCTCTGTTTTGCACGTAGGCAGATGATGTTTTGTGACATTGGCATATACTCCACTTCATTGTTGAACATCTGCCAGTAGCCTAAGTTTAGCTAGCACATGGATGTTTAGGCTATAACACACATATGCTACTAGCATTTAAACAACAAGTGACATGCTACAAATATAGCATCCCATATTCGCAGACTGTCCACTGTCACTGTGTTTATGGACAATTCAAGCTTTTCCCATTCGAATATCACAATTTCACATTTCTGTGTCAGGCACAAAAAGCAGAGAACTGAAAATCATTTATAGGTGCCAGTGGCAAGCTGATACACTGCATTGGCACAATTTACATCTCATCTGTATCACAAGTTTAGGGGTATATGATGCTCTTTAAAACCACTACTTCTCATTATCAAAATGAGTGAATATTTGTAAAAAAAACAATGATATTTATCTGTTTGAACATTAAATATCTTGTTTTTGTAGTGTATTCAATTGAATATAGGTTGAAAAGTGTTTGCAAATCATAGTATTCTGTTGCTTTTTATGTTTTACCCAATGGCCCAACTTCACTGGAATTTGGGTTGTAATTAAATAATTAAATTAATGAAACCCCTACCTCTTGACCCACCTGTTAATTTTTAAATCCCAGTGTGGTCCTTGAGATGAAAAGTTTGCCCATGCCTGGTTTAATGTAACACTTTTAAATATGTGTTACTTTATTCTGCTAATGGTATGATATTATCAGTGTATGCTCTACTTTTCTCATTTTTTTCTTTGTAATAAAAAAAGGTAAAAAAATATATGAAGAACAAACAAGATTTTACACACAATATTTCCAAATAGTAGTGAATAATAATAATAATAATAATAATAATAATAATAATAATAATAATAATAATAGCATTAAATTACAAGATTTATATGACAAGGTTTCACTTACCTGGGGTTCAATAAACCAGCCTATTTTTTTTTCACAATTCATTAAACCTTCAAACTTGTAGGCTGAGTACACAGGGATCTTGTATTTTGTGTCATAAAATGTTGCATATTTATATTCATTCTCCCGAATTTGGCAGATTTGTTTGTAGCGCTTTCCATGAAATACAGTCGGAGGAGACTTTTTGACAAAGAATTGGGGACATGTGTTTTTAAAATCATCTACGACTTCAGTGAAGCATCCAGACAGAGCCAACAGCAGCAGAAGCACAGGACTGAGGAGGATCATGATGAAGATCAGGAGGAGGAGTGAGGAGATGTGGAATGAAGTATTCTGGAAAAAAGTAAACCCAGCTGGTCATGTTCTGAGTTGTGCTCAAAAAAGCAGAAAATGAAGGCAACTTTATTTATAAAGCACCTTTAATACACAAAGGCAGTTTAAAGTGCTTTACAGAGTAAAAAAAAAACGTAAAAGTGCAGTTAAATTAAGAGCAAGAATAAATAAAACCCATAAAAACATTTAAAACAACATTTTTAGCAACGGTTCCCTCTCTCGCCATTCATTACAATGTAATGAAACTTGGGCCTGAGGAGCTGCTGCTGTCACTGCATGACCATTTGACACACTTGGCTATCAGTCTGTATTGCTTTCCTGACAGAATACGCAAACAGTGTATGCGGGGAGAAGGTGCACTGAGTTTGCTGACAGCGAGTGTCATTTCAAGGCAAAAATAAAGAAAAAAGGTTAACTGAATGCCTATTATAATCTGTAATTTACCAGATTGAAAAGCCACTGAGGCACTAGTTGAAATAGCATTATGCAGCAGAGGAAACCTGATTATTGAAGAAGGTAAAGTAAGCAGCTGAAAAAGCCAATTAAAATGTTCATGCATTAAACACTGCAGTATTTATGGCAGACTGAACTGATGTATATGTTCTTTCCTGATGTTATAGCTGTGTATTTTACAGATAACTCTAGATAATCAGTTAATAGTTGTTCACAACTCAGTTTTGTTTTTGAAGATGGATGTTAATTTTTTTTGTAAAGCAGCAGCTCCTCCAAAGACCAGTCAGGTGAGAGGATTTTTTTACACTTTAAAAGAAACATTCGAATTAGATTTAATTGTGTCAGGACATAACAGAAAGCTGACAGTCGCGGAACACAGTTAACAGTCTGTTTAATGTCGTTATCCAAAAGGGTAATCACAATGCAGGCAAAGATCAAAAACAGGAGCAAACAGTACCTCGGAGGATGGACAAAAATCGTAGTCAAAAACAGGCAGAGTTCAAAAACCAGAGAATGCAGACAATACCAATAGGGACAAGACAGGAGACGTAAATCGGGTACACAGGCAGGAAGTAGGCAACAGGAGACCGTCAGACAAAGTACAAGGGAACGCGTTGTATGCATGGGAGAACCAAAACAATACTCGGCCGGGAACAGTTCTCAGAGTGAGGTATATATAGGGAGACAGACAGGTGTGAGTAATTAGAACTCTGGTGAGGGAGACCGGTAGGTAGTCATGTGACTGGCAGGTGCATTCTGGGAATTTGAGTCCTGAGATGTAGGCATGACAGTACCCCCCCCCCCGAAGACACCGGAGGAGGCCTGGAACGAGGACGACCACGACGACGACCACCCAGCGGAACAGAGTCACCAGAACTATGGACTTCTGCACGTGCGGAGGACTGAGATTGACGTGGGTCTCTGGATCGAGACCTGGGAAGGGACGGAGCGGGATTAGATACCGATCCTCTCGGGCGACCTCTGGGACGGGGAGCCGGCTTCTCAGGATGACGAGAGTGAAACGCCAACACGAGACCCGGATCATAGATGTCCTTTGCTGGTACCCATGAACGCTCCTCAGGACCGTACCCCTCCCAATCAATAAGATATTGGAGAGTTCCTCCACGTCTACGAGAATCTAATACCTCTCGCACGGCATATGTGGAAGAGTCCCCAACGTCCAATGCCGGGGGCGGAACGTCGTCAGGCTGCAACTCATTCAAAGGGCCAGAGATCACAGGCTTGAGGAGAGACACATGAAAGGAGTTAGCAATACGGTATTGTGCAGGTAATTCTAACTTGTAAGTAACCTCATTAATTTTATCAGAAATACGAAAAGGACCAATATACTTAGGAAGGAGCTTCCTGCACCTCCCCTCAAACCTGATATCCTTTGTAGCCAACCATACTCTTTCTCCAATCTGGAATAACGGGGAATTTGACCTGTTTCTATCAGCTTGTTCCTTATACCGTGAAAGGACCTCCGTGATGTGAAGATTAGTTTTCTCCCACACCTCCTCACTGCGTTTCATCCACTCGTCGACTGATGGAATTCCAGATGTAGCTGCAGTCCAGGGTGCCAACGGAGGTTGATAACCTAATATACACTGAAATGGGGTGAGACCAGTAGTCGAGTTAACCAAGGAGTTTTGGGCTATCTCTGCCCATACCAAGTACTGGGACCAGTCTTGTGGATTCTCATGACAATAAATTCGTAAAAACTTTCCCAGCTCCTGATTAACCCGTTCACACTGGCCATTACTCTGGGGATGATATCCAGAGGTGAGGCTAACATTTACCCCTAAATGTTCAAAGAAAGCTTTCCATACATGTGACGTAAACTGAGGACCTCTATCAGATAAAATGTCTTCTGGGATTCCATAATGACGGAATATATATGTATATAAAGCTTTAGCAGTATCCAGGGCCGTGGGTAATGAAGGAAATGGGATGAACTTAACTCCTCTAGAGAACCGATCAATGACTGTGAGAACTGTAGTAAATCCCTCCGACAGAGGTAGGTCAGTGACAAAATCCAGCGCCAAATGCGACCAGGGACGTTCTGGAACGGGTAGAGGCATTAATTTACCTGCCGGAAGGGTTTTAGGTGTTTTTGCCTGAGCACAAACTGAACAAGATGCTACAAATTCATGTACATCCGCTCTTACTGACCCCCACCAATAACGTGCTAGAATGAGCTGTGTAGTGCGTCTCTCTCCGGGATGACCAGATGACAGTGACGAATGGGCCCATGTAATCAGCCTATTACGGAATTCTGGCGGTACATAAGTTTTGCCTTCCGGACAAGATTCAGATACTCCTTTTGACCGATTTTCCTGTGCAATCAGTTCATCTAACTCCCATCTGATAGCTGCCACCGAAACGGAGGAAGGTAGTATAAACTTATTTGATTCTTCACCTTTCTCTTCTGATTCATTCTGATTAAAACGAGAGAGCGCATCTGCTTTAAGGTTACGATTACCTGGCTGAAACGTGATGGTAAACCGGAACCGGGAGAAAAACAGCGACCACCTAGCTTGTCGAGAGTTCATACGTTTTGCAGAACGAATATATTCCAGATTCTTGTGGTCAGTTAAGACTGTGAAAGGATGTAGAGAACCTTCTAGCCAGTGTCTCCATTCCTCTAAAGCCAACTTTACCGCTAAAAGTTCTCTATCCCCGATACCATAATTTCGTTCAGCAGGTGATAATTTATGCGAAAAAAAGGCAATGGGGTGTAACTTAGGAAGTTCCCCACTACGTTGAGATAATACCGCCCCTACACCCGTCTCTGATGCGTCTACCTCCACCACAAAGGGGAGTTCAGGGTTAGGATGTTTTAATATGGGAGCGGTAGTGAAGGCTGTCTTGAGACGTTCAAAAGCACCTTGGGCCTGAGCAGACCAACACAAACGATGAGGACTACCCTTTAGTAAAGCAGTAAGTGGGGCTGCAATAGAACTAAAGTTTCTGATAAACCGTCTGTAAAAATTCGCAAACCCTAAAAAGCGTTGAAGCTCCTTCACGTTAGTTGGGACTGGCCAGTTTACGACTGCCTCTACCTTCTGGTCGTCCATGACTATACCCGACACACTGATAACATATCCCAAGAATGAAATGGTTTGTTGATGGAATTCACATTTCTCTCCTTTGACAAAAAGGTTATTCTCCTTTAACCGCTGAAGCACTTGACTGACCTGTTTTACATGAGTTTTAACATCTGGAGAGTAAATCAAAATGTCATCAATGTATGCAATTACAAATTTTCCCAACATGTCCCTAAAAATGTCATTGATAAACTCCTGGAACACAGATGGAGCATTTGCCAACCCATAGCTCATTACCAAATACTCATAATGTCCCTTGGTAGTACTAAAAGCAGTTTTCCACTCGTCACCCTCCTTAATTCGCACTAGATTGTATGCACTACGAAGGTCCAACTTGGAGAAGATGGTAGCACCTCTAAGTTGCTCTAATGCAACTGGAATAAGGGGTAGAGGATATACAAATTTCTTGGTGATATCGTTCAGAGCACGATAGTCTATACATGGTCTTAATCCACCGTCCTTCTTTTTGACAAAGAAGAAACCCGAAGATATAGGAGACTTTGATGGACGTATGAACCCCTGTGTTAAAGCTTCTTTGACGTACTCTTCCATGACTCTTTCTTCTTCTAAATTCAAAGGATAAATACGTGATTTAGGTAAGGTAGCACCCTCAACAAGTTCTATCGCACAGTCATATGGCCTATGCGGGGGTAGTTTAGTAGCTTTTGTTTTACTGAAAACTTCTAAATATTGGGAATAAACGGGAGGAATTTCTACTGACATGGTTGAATCTGGACTCTCCACTGAAGTGGAATGGATAGAAATGTTTTTAAGGGCTAAACAGTTTGTGTGGCATAAGGATGACCAGGATGTGATTTCGCGTTGGCTCCATGAGATAGCTGGGTTATGAATTTCTAACCACGGTAGTCCTAAGATAATCTGAAAATCCGCCTTGGGTAATACCAAGAACGAAAGCCATTCGTGATGCAAGAAACTTGTCTGGAACCAAACAGGAACTGTCTCTTGTGAGATGAAATCTCCTCCAACGGGACAGCCATCAAAAGCTCGGACTTGGATCCGTTTGCACAACTGTTTTGTCTTAATTCCCAGCCGGGTAACGAGGGATTGTTGAATGAAGTTTCCTTCAGCTCCAGAATCTATTAGCGCTGAAACGACAAAAGAAGTTCCTTGGCAGTACACTTTGACAGGTATGAGAAAGGATTTTGATATTAACCCTTTTGTGGGTACACTCACCAAATTAGCACGAAAATTCCTCTCCAGGTTTTGAGTCCGGACTCGTGGAGGTAAGCGTGTACAATCACGACGAATATGATCGGATCCTCCACAGTATAAGCATAGTCCACCGTGGAGACGACGTAGGCGTTCTTCATGAGAAAGTCGCATATCATCACATTGCATAGGATCCGAAGGAGGATTAGGACAGGGAGCTTGACCTTGTACCGGGCGAAATAGAAAACCAGGAGCGGATTGACGCTTGACAACTTCTTGTCTCTTACACGGTGGTCGAGGACGTTTTTGTAGGAGTTGGTCCAGGCGGATGGATAAAGAAATTAACTGATCTAAAGTCAATCCGTCATCTCGACAAGCCAGTTCCGTGAGTATTTCTGGATTTAGACCATTACGAAAAACATTAATGAGCGCAGGTTCATTCCAGCCACTACCAGCAGCAATAGTCCGAAACTCTAACGCATAATCGGCAGCTGTTCGGGCTCCTTGCTTAAGAGTGAGAAGGATCTCACCACAAGAACGTCCCTCATTAGCATGGTCAAACACTTCCCGGAAAGTATTGACAAATTCGGGATACGTGTTACTGACTATACTGTTCCAAATAGCGGTGGCCCACTCAAGTGCTTTACCAGACAGACGGGAGACCAAAAAGGCGATTTTTGCCTGGTCATTACTGGGAGGAGAATTCTCAAAAAATATAGAACATTGCAATAAAAACCCGCTACATTTGGCCGGATCGCCTTCAAACATCTCCGGTTTACTGACAGGATAACGAGAGTTCAAACTGACAGACGCTACAGGAGGACTGGGATTAGGGCTGGGAGCAGGAATACGCGCTACAAGGGCGTTAACACTCTCCAACACTTGTTTCAGCTGGAGCTGTTGACTCTGTTGTTGTTGAGCGAGAGAATTAACTGATTGAGTCACGCTCTCCAACATTTGCTGGTGTTGTCCTAGCATCTGGCCCTGACTAGTGATAGCCGTTCTGACGGCATCTGTGTCCGCTGTCTGCATGTTGGCCGAGTATTCTGTCTGGACATAACAGAAAGCTGACAGTCGCGGAACACAGTTAACAGTCTGTTTAATGTCGTTATCCAAAAGGGTAATCACAATGCAGGCAAAGATCAAAAACAGGAGCAAACAGTACCTCGGAGGATGGACAAAAATCGTAGTCAAAAACAGGCAGAGTTCAAAAACCAGAGAATGCAGACAATACCAATAGGGACAAGACAGGAGACGTAAATCGGGTACACAGGCAGGAAGTAGGCAACAGGAGACCGTCAGACAAAGTACAAGGGAACGCGTTGTATGCATGGGAGAACCAAAACAATACTCGGCCGGGAACAGTTCTCAGAGTGAGGTATATATAGGGAGACAGACAGGTGTGAGTAATTAGAACTCTGGTGAGGGAGACCGGTAGGTAGTCATGTGACTGGCAGGTGCATTCTGGGAATTTGAGTCCTGAGATGTAGGCATGACAAATTGTCTCTTAATAAAAAAAATAAAATAAAATTGCTTTTGTAATATGTCCTTCTGTGAAAAAAAAATACAACTTTTATTTAAATATTTTTGCTGTCAAATTTCACATTCAGACATCCAGGTTATTAAACAGAACTACAACTATAGTACAAATGCACATTGATTGTATTTGGGACCTGCTATAGTAAGTAACATTGTGGCTTTGTTTAATCTGTACCTCGTCAAAGAAATTTGCTTCTATGAGGCAATTACCTCTAGACACCCCCTGGTTAAAGCTTAGCCCCTCATCATTCATCTCTAGTGATGGCCCTGTCTGTTACTGAATAAAAAGTGAGGGGTATTTTAAGCTGTAGCTGCTCAAACAGGAATGTTTTCAGTCTTGATTTAAAAGTGTTTGAACTTGGGGCTTTTCTAATTTTCTCAGCCTGGTTCTGTTTAAGAGCGGCACAGGAACTAAACGCCGCTTCTATGTGTTTAGTTTTGACCTGAGGCAGGACTAACGGACTAGTTCCTAAAGATCTGAGAGCTCTGCTCGGCTCGTATCTCTGTAGCAGATACTGATAAATACGCTGGTCCTACACCATTTAGACATTTATAGACCAGTAATAACACCTTAAAGTTTATTCTGTAACAGACTGGTCTCCAGTAACAGGCTAGTCTCTAAACATTTAAGAACACTGAAGCTGAAACTGTTTATCGGTCTTCTTTTGAAGTCCAGTTAAGAGACCATTACAATAATAAATCCTGCTAGAAATGAAAGCATGGATAAGTTCTTCCAGGTCTGGTTTAGTCAGGAAATCTAGTAATTGCTTTAACATGACCACCAAATCTAAAATCTAAATTCCTCCCACGGTCCAAAAACACACGTTGGTAGGTGGATTGGCGACTCAAAAGTGTCCGTAGGTGTGAGTGTGTGAGTGAATGTGTGTGTGTCTGTGTTGCCCTGTGAAGGACTGGTGCCCCCTCCAGGGTGTGTTCCCGCCTTGTGCCCAGTGATTCCAGGTAGGCTCTGGACCCACCGCGACCCTGAACTGGATAAGGGCTAGAGATAATGGATGAATGAGTGACTGAATGAAGATTTTTATTGTGTATTATTAAAATAAAATCAAATAAAAGATAAAACAAAATAAAGTAAAATTAAGCAGCACCGTGTGATAAGAGCTTCTCTACTATACAGATATCCTACTTCTGTTGGCAGCATTTCTGATATGTTATTTTTAGCTTATTGAAATTTTTGTGGGTATTCACTACTACGGATGGGTTAAATGGGGAGCCTCAATCTCATTTTACTGTTGTGCATTGACAATTAAACATTTTAACTGTGATTTCAAGGAATGTATTTATATAATTGAATGAGTCTTGTTTAAAATGGATTAAAATTATCTTTAAAAAATTTAGCTTGTGTAAAGTTCAAAGTTTAAGCTTACCTCTCACTGCTAAGGACTCACCATAAAGAGCCTGCTTCTGCATCTCCTCCACCTCCTTCAGGACCTGCTTATATACAGGCAGCACATGTATATTTAGATATAAAAATATTCTTCATCAGTGATGAGTGAGGAATATTTAAATAAACTTTGTTATCGCTGAGTGCTGCAAGACTGGGTGAGGAACTTTGATTGTTGAGGAACTTTCTGAACATTGAGGAACGTTTTGAGGATACAGATGTTCTCTGCAGTTCCTTTTTCTTATTAAACAATTTAAAATAACTTGCCTAAAACTTTCAAAACAAAAACAAAGGATGTTACATGTCTTTGCCCTGCTTCAATAAAAGTACAAAACAGATTTATAAATAAATGCTTTCTGATCTTATTTGCGTTTCATGAAAAGTCCCAACTGAGATTAAATGCAGCTCAGGTAAAAATAATCACAGTGCTTTAAATGTAAAACAAATATTTGATGTAAGCTTTTGCACACAATAGTAAAATATAAATGGATTAGAAGTATGAATGAAAGTATGAAGGAATCTATTTTGTATGAAACGTTTGTGGTAAATCTACATGAAAAACCAAATGTTGCAATATGTTTAAATTTGTATTCCTTACACTACACCAGCACTGATGTTTGTGCACTGAATGAGTGTCAGACCTTCAGTTGTAGCTTCTGTCCTTTTGGTGCAATGTTAAACTGTCAAATGATTATAAAGAAAAACACTGGGACACTGCAAAATAATAAATTAATGCAATGATGTGCAATTGAAACCCTATGTTTAACTGAAAATAGCACAAAAACAACTTTGAATGTTGAAACTTACAAAGTTTTTTGTTTTTTGCAAAATATTTGCCCATTTTTAATCTGATGATAGTTGATGTTCTAGAAAACCTGAGACAGGTGCAGTGTCTACCCGTACATTTTTGGGAACTGAGGAGACCAGTCGCTGTAGATTTGAAAGTGAACTGTTTTCTGGTTGTAGCTTGTTTTAGGATTTCATCTGTTCAACAGCTTTGGGTCTCAGTTACAATGTTCATCATTTCATAATGAACCAGTTGTATGTATGTATCTATCTTTACACTTATATAGTGCCTTTCTAGACACCCAAGGACGCTTTACAATCCACACTGCTCAGAACACTCAATCCACACACACACTGGCGAGAAGCGGCAGCCAAACGCGCACAGCGTACTCTCAACCAGGAACGACTGTCCACCTGGAGGACTGCATCGGGCACTAGGATTTCACCCAGGACACAGCGCCAATCCATATCTGCAGACACGGCAAGGATACTAGACTAGTTTAGACATATGCTACAGACACGGCAAGGCTACTAGACTAGTTAAGACATATGCTACAGACACGGCAAGGCTACTAGACTAGTTAAGACGTATGCTACAGACACGGCAGGGCTACTAGAGTAGTTAAGACGTATGCTACAGACACTGCAGGGCTACTAGACTAGTTAAGACGTATGCTACAGACAAGGCAGGGCTACTAGACTAGTTAAGACGTATGCTACAGACACTGCAGGGCTACTAGACTAGTTAAGACGTATGCTACAGACACTGCAGGGCTACTAGACTAGTTAAGACGTATGCTACAGACACGGCAGGGCTACTAGACTAGTTAAGACGTATGCTACAGACACTGCAGGGCTACTAGACTAGTTAAGACATATGTTACAGACACGGCAAGGCTACTAGACTAGTTAAGACATATGCTACAGACACGGCAAGGCTACTAGACTAGTTAAGACGTATGCTACAGACACTACAGGGCTACTAGACTAGTTAAGACTTATGCTACAGACACGACAGGGCTACTAGACTAGTTAAGACGTATGCTACAGACACTGCAGGGCTACTAGACTAGTTAAGACGTATGCTACAGACACTGCAGGGCTACTAGACTAGTTAAGACGTATGCTACACACACTGCAGGGCTATTAGACTAGTTAAGACGTATGCTACAGACACGGCAAGGCTACTAGACTAGTTTAGACATATGCTACAGACACGGCAAGGCTACTAGACTAGTTAAGACGTATGCTACAGACATGGCAGAGCTACTAGACTAGTTAAGACATATGCTATAGACACGACAGGGCTACTTGACTAGTTAAGACGTATGCTACAGACACGGCAAGGCTACTAGACTAGTTAAGACGTATGCTACAGACACTACAGGGCTACTAGACTAGTTAAGACTTATGCTACAGACACGGCAGGGCTACTAGACTAGTTAAGACGTATGCTACAGACACTGCAGGGCTACTAGACTAGATAAGACGTATGCTACAGACACGGCAGGGCTACTAGACTAGTTAAGACGTATGCTACAGACACTGCAGGGCTACTAGACTAGTTAAGACGTATGCTACAGACACTGCAGGGCTACTAGACTAGTTAAGGCGTATGCTATAGACACGGGAGGGCTAATAGACTAGTTAAGACGTATGCTACAGACACGACAGGGCTACTAGACTAGTTAAGACGAATGCTACAGACACGACAGGGCTACTTGACTAGTTAAGACGTATGCTACAGACACTACAGAGCTACTATACTAGTTAAGACGTATGCTACAGACATGACAGGGCTAGTAGACTAGTTAAGACGTATGCTACAGACACTGCAGGGCTACTAGACTAGTTAAGACGAATGCTACAGACACGACAGGGCTACTAGACTAGTTAAAGACGTATGCTACAGACATGACAGGGCTACTAGACTAGTTAAGACGTATGCTACAGACACTGCAGGGCTACTAGACTAGTTAAGATGTATGCTACAGACACGACAGGGTTACTAGACTAGTTAAGACGTATGCTACAGACACTACAGGGCTACTAGACTAGTTAAGACGTATGCTACAGACACGGCAGGGCTACTAGACTAGTTAAGACGTATGCTACAGACACTGCAGGGCTACTAGACTAGTTAAGACGTATGCTACAGACACTGCAGGGCTACTAGACTAGTTAAGATGTATGCTACACACACTGCAGGGCTACTAGACTAGTTAAGACGTATGCTACAGACACTGCAGGGCTACTAGACTAGTTAAGACGTATGCTACAGACACGGCAAGGCTACTAGACTAGTTTAGACATATGCTACAGACACGGCAAGGCTACTAGACTAGTTAAGACGTATGCTACAGACATGGCAGAGCTACTAGACTAGTTAAGACATATGCTATAGACACGGCAGGGCTACTAGACTAGATAAGACGTATGCTACAGACACGACAGGGCTACTAGACTAGTTAAGACGTATGCTACAGACACTGCAGGGCTACTAGACTAGTTAAGACGTATGCTACAGACACTGCAGGGCTACTAGACTAGTTAAGACGTATGCTACAGACACTGCAGGGCTACTAGACTAGTTAAGGCGTATGCTATAGACACGGGAGGGCTAATAGACTAGTTAAGACGTATGCTACAGACACGACAGGGCTACTAGACTAGTTAAGACGAATGCTACAGACACGACAGGGCTACTATACTAGTTAAGACGTATGCTACAGACATGACAGGGCTAGTAGACTAGTTAAGACGTATGCTACAGACACTGCAGGGCTACTAGACTAGTTAAGACGAATGCTACAGACACGACAGGGCTACTAGACTAGTTAAAGATGTATGCTACAGACATGACAGGGCTACTAGACTAGTTAAAGACGTATGCTACAGACACTGCAGGGCTACTAGACTAGTTAAGATGTATGCTACAGACACTGCAGGGCTACTAGACTAGTTAAGACGTATGCTTCAGACACGACAGGGCTACTATACTAGTTAAGACGTATGCTACAGACACTGCAGGGCTACTAGACTAGTTAAGATGTATGCTACAGACACGACAGGGCTACTAGACTAGTTAAGACGTATGCTACAGGCACGGCAGGGCTACTAGACTAGTTAATACATATGCTACAGACACGGCAAGGACACTAGACTAGTTAAGATGTATGCTACAGACACGTCAGGGCTACTAGACTAGATAAGACGTATGCTACAGGCACGGCAGGGCTACTAGACTAGTTAATACATATGCTACAGACACGGCAAGGACACTAGACTAGTTAAGATGTATGCTACAGACACGTCAGGGCTACTAGACTAGTTAAGATACATACTACAGTTACAGGAATGTTCATGCAACATAAAACAATGTTTTATTAATTGCATCATGCAAATGAAGATCGATTTTTTTAAACCCACCTCAATAGCAGCAAATCTTAATTTAGTTAAAGCATGACATAAGCATCACTCCCTACATATGTTGTGATGTATTTATTTGTTCATGCCTCTTGTAATATCACCTAAAGTAACACAATACTCCTCACCTTGTGACTGAAAACAATCTGCCCCAACATGTTTGTGTCTGTCTTGTCAATCTCACTTCAGGAACCCGGAAAAAAGGTGTACTTTTTTTAGTGTTCAAATACACTTACAGACTGCAGTCCACCTGTTACTGTGCAAACTTTCTGACGTCCCCTTTCACCCTGTTCTTCATTGGCCAGGTCCCTCATAGGACCACCACAGAGAAGGTATGATTTGGGTGGTGGGTCATTCTTAGCGCTGCAGTGACACAGTGTGGTGTGGTGGTGGTGTGTTAGTGTGTGTTGTGCTGGCACAGGTGGATCAGGCACAACAGTGATTCTAGAGTTAAGACATTTACTACAGTTACACTAATGTTCATGCTACATGAAACATATTTCTGTTTTTTCATTTGCATCATGATTTTTTTTAAACCCACCCCTACTTGGCACCTTTATATATTCTATTCCCTGAACCTTCAATAAATCAGACTTTGTGTAGCTCAGAATAAATTGAGAGTGAGCCTCATTTACAGGAAGATACGTGTTACACCAGTTTTCTTACGTTCATACTTTCTACTACTTTGTAAAATCTCACATTGTCTAGGACGTTTATGTTGGACATTATTTAAATGTAATATAGATAACATTGTTAAATTAATATTCATTGCATGTGTAAGTTTAGAGTCATATATTGAACATACATGATTGAGGTAACCGATAAGAAAAAAGTTTGTTTTATTTTTAATCCCTAGGGGAAAATACTAACCCAGTGTTGCCTCGAGTGCTCACCAACTTCAACTTCTATCAAGGGCTATCGTAACAATCCCAACCCTTTAACCTAGATAGCACCACAATGACTCAATTCTAATTTTGTCCCATCCCCGAAAGAGCCTCACTGAATGAGGGGAGACAGCACAGAAGTAGGAGCAAGATTTATACACTTTATTAAATAATAAAATGATCTAAAAAGTTTGTTAGCAGAAAGCATCGATAAATAATCCACAAGAGAAAACAAACCCCCCCCAAAAAATAAACTCAAATCACAAATGGCAATTATACAGGCTGGATCCAATCCCACAATAATGAATAAAGATAATAAATAAATGATCATCACCCCACACAAACACATATATATATATAAAACCCAATAAAGCAAATAAAAAAAAAACCCACTCCACACCAATTACCACAGTGCAGCTCAAAACTGCCACAATGATTAAAGCGATAAAACAAAAGGAAAATACCCAATAAGGAAAATACAAGAATCAAAAAGAAAGAATAAAAACCCCTTGTGAATATTTTGGCCAATACCGCCCACTAATCGACTTTCTAGCAATATACTGTTAAAACACTATAGATCTATAAATACTTCTAAAAGACAAGGAATAACTATTCCAATGGCAAGGAAGACGTTAAGCGTTTAATAAGTCAAATAACCCAGAATAATAAAAAAAACTACACAAAAAAAATTAAAAAAAGATTCGAGGAAGGAAAACAGTGGCTGGTACAGCCACACAGCGACCTGCACACGCTTCGGTAACCACAACTAGGCAATCATCCACTGGTTATGAGCTTCCTACTGGACCACGGTAAAGTTAGTTTTCTTTTCGATATTCGGTTTTCCGGCGTCAATACCTTTTCAAAATAAGGTTATATCTGACACAGGGTTACATATTCTGAATGGTACGGACACGGAGAACAATGCACACTGTTTTTATGGACGCTCCGGTGCATTTGATATATGCTCTTTTTCCTTTCAATAGCTAAAAAACAGACCGTTTTTGACATCGCAACAAAGTGCATTCGTTTCTAGACTCTGTTTACAGCACCGCACACCATCGTCTTTCAGCCTAATTCGCTAAAATACGATTAAATACGTACTTTCCTGTCGCCGCTAACAACAGGTGACAATCTTCAATAGCTTCGTTTTCACTGTGTTTATAAACATCAGATTGGCCGTGTTAGATACTTGGAGTGATGGGGAAGAATGCACACCAAATGTGTTTTCATACTGACCTCTCATTAACAGTTAAATTCAGAATTTAGGACTCACTCACTCCCTCACTCACTCACACACACACTGTCACTCACTCAGTCTGTCTCACTCTCAGTCTGTCTCTCACTCTGTTTGTCTGTCTGATCTGATTCACCCAGGAGGGGTCAGGTAGTGAGGACTGTGGACACAGTGAAGAATATAAGAGACTGTGAGAAGTAGTGAAGCAGAAAGCTTTATTTAAAGAGAATGTTAAAGTTCTAACTGTAATTCTGTTTTTGGAATATGTTCTTTTACATGTTAAGCCTTTATTTTTTTAATATAAAGTGTACATTGTGTTTGATATCATGCACATGATTTATTTTATCAATAAAATGATTGATGGATGGAAAAATCTTTTTTTAATGAATTTTTAAATTTATTTTTTAATAACTTTTCAACCAAGTTACATAAGACTTTAAATGGCTTGGTGGCTTGGTGGTGAGCACGTTCGCCTCCCAGCACTGGGATCTTGGGTTCAAGTCCCATCTGGGTGGAGTTTCCATGTTCTCCCCGTGTCTGTGTGGGTTTCCTCCCACAGTCCAAAAACATGGAGGGTAGGTGAATTGGCTTCTGTAATAACTGTCCTGGTTTGTGAGTGAATGTGTGTGCCCAGATATGGATTGGCGCTCTGTCCTGGGTGAAATCCTAGTGCCCGATGCAGTCCTCCAGGTGGTCCTCTGGTTGAGAGTACGCTGTGCGCGTTTGGCTGCCGCTTCTTGCCAGTGTGTGTGTGTGAAGTGAGTGTTCTGAGCAGTGTAGATCGTAAAGCGTCCTTGGGTATCTAGAAAGGCGCTATATAAGTGTAACGATAAAAAAATTCAACCGTGCATTGTAGACATTAATCACACTAATCACGAACACCCTTAGGTTTGTCTGTAAAATTAAATTCTTATTTTTTATTGAATTTTTTTAAATTGAATTTTCAATAACTTTTCAACCAAGTTATATAAGACTTTAAATTCAACTGTGCCTTGTAGACATTAATCACACTAACCATGCACACCCTTTGATTTTTCTATAAAATTAAATTATTGATTTTTGTTACATTTTTAAAAATTTTGAAATAAAAAAAATTATAATAATTTGCTTAAAATATGAAAAACAATTTACAAAAATTGTCGTCATTCGAGAACATTAGTTGTCCATTTATTTAGTATCTGCTACAATATATAAAAAAATAATAAATAAGGATTAAAATTATATAAATAAGGATTGCACATGATTTGCTTGAGGCAGATTTCTCTATTTGTCTTTATGTTTACATAAATTAAATACTCATGCAAATATCTTAAAAAATAAAAAAAGTTATGAAGCAGAGAATGTGAAAATTACTAGTCTGAAACCAACTGTTGTTCAGCGGAGCTGATAGCTTTTTTTTTATATTGTAGCAGATACTAAATAAATGGACAACTAATGTTCTCGAATGACAACAATTTTTGTAAATTGTTTTTCATATTTTAAGCAAATTATTATAATTTTTTTTATTTCAAAATTTTTAAAAATGTAATAAAAATCAATAATTTAATTTTATAGAAAAATCAAAGGGTGTGCATGGTTAGTGTGATTAATGTCTACAAGGCACAGTTGAATTTAAAGTCTTATATAACTTGGTTGAAAAGTTATTGAAAATTCAATTTAAAAAAATTCAATAAAAAATAAGAATTTAATTTTATAGAAAAATCAAAGGGTGTGCATGGTTAGTGTGATTAATGTCTACAATGCACAGCTGAATTTAAAGTCTTATGTAACTTGGTTGAAAAGTTATTAAAAAATAAATTTAAAAATTCATTAAAAAAAGATTTTTCCATCCATCAATCATTTTATTGATACAATAAATCATGTGCATGATATCAAACACAATGTACACTTTATATTAAAAAAAATAAAGGCTTAACATGTAAAAGAACATATTCCAAAAACAGAATTACAGTTAGAACTTTAACATTCTCTTTAAATAAAGCTTTCTGCTTCACTACTTCTCACAGTCTCTTATATTCTTCACTGTGTCCACAGTCCTCACTACCTGACCCCTCCTGGGTGAATCAGATCAGACAGACAAACAGAGTGAGAGACAGACTGAGAGTGAGACAGACTGAGTGAGTGACAGTGTGTGTGTGAGTGAGTGAGTGAGTGAGTGAGAGTGTGAGTGAGTGAGGGAGGGAGTGAGTGAGTCCTAAATTCTGAATTTAACTGTTAATGAGAGGTCAGTATGAAAACACATTTGGTGTGCATTCTTCCCCATCACTCCAAGTATCTAACACGGCCAATCTGATGTTTATAAACACAGTGAAAACGAAGCTATTGAAGATTGTCACCTGTTGTTAGCGGCGACAGGAAAGTACGTATTTAATCGTATTTTAGCGAATTAGGCTGAAAGACGATGGTGTGCGGTGCTGTAAACAGAGTCTAGAAACGAATGCACTTTGTTGCGATGTCAAAAACGGTCTGTTTTTTAGCTATTGAAAGGAAAAAGAGCATATATCAAATGCACCGGAGCGTCCATAAAAACAGTGTGCATTGTTCTCCGTGTCCGTACCATTCAGAATATGTAACCCTGTGTCAGATATAACCTTATTTTGAAAAGGTATTGACGCCGGAAAACCGAATATCGAAAAGAAAACTAACTTTACCGTGGTTCCAACTGGCATTGCGGTCTTTTAACTGCGTTCCGTGTACACGTTCCAATCACGCCCTTCCCAATGTAATCAGCTAACTGCAGTATGTTTGTTGCACCCTGTAATAGTGTGCACACGTAGTGATTTCCAACACACCCCGCACCATTATGGCTCTCGAGGGCTACTCAGCAATATCACGTCCCCAACCAGCAGTAAAAGTTTGCTGCAAGCATCCACCACGCCAAACAAACGCTACTGCGCAGTAGTGATGTGTCGGTCGCGAACGAACCGGTTCAAAGAGCCGGCTCTTGTAAGTGAACGATGAGAGCCGGTTCCCGTGTAAGACCGAGCCATTTTTTTTCTAAGGCTTGTCATTCAACCAATCAGAGAACAACAAGCAAGCTCCAACCCTCCAAGCTGAGACACTTGGTTTTCCTGAATGCCAATCTGCCTTCCAAAAAATAGTTGAAGAAAATGTTAGAGTTAAAAGTTTGTTGACAGTTGTGCTTGTTTTAATCACTACCGTTGAATGCTGCTGTTTTGCACTTTGCAGAGTATTTGTTTATTTTATTTCCCAGAAATGGATGATTATTTAATTATTATAAAGCTATTTTGTAATACCTACCTTTTGGGTTCCATTGGCTATATTTCAGAGTTTACAAGGGATTTTTTATTAAGGTGTTTAAATAAAAATCCAGTTATTTATACAATTGAATGTGTGAGTGCAATCAGTGAGTTATTACAAGACAGCCATAAAAACAACTGGCCATTTCAACACTATTATTTTTAATATTGAACAATAATATTTTGTCCATATAGTCATGTAAAATGTAGGTAATATTGTTCTGTACAAGTGGAAATAAGTGGTAAAACAAAGAGCCATTTAGGAGCCGAAAGAGCCGGCTCTTTATGAAGAGCCGAGCCAAAAGAGCCGACTCCCCAAAAAGAGCCGAAATTCCCATCACTACTGCGCAGGGCAATACATATAGGCACCTCCCCCGCAAATTAACACACGTCATCCGACATCTGCCTCCACCTTGCAGGCCCAGGCACCAAAAAAAAAAAACACAGCACACCCAGAGCTCCCCCCACAGGAGGGAAAATTCATGCAACACTACAAGTCCTACCTGTTACACCAGTTTGAGGCACTCAATATGGTCCTCTACAAACACATGATTTACTAAAACAGAACATTGATGAACAACACTTTCATGTCTGCATAAAATCAGGTGCTGAACAGGTTGTGTAGAGTCAGGAGGATAACTGTGTGGTCAGTATTTTGGAAATTTAAAGAAGTTTAAGCATTTTTAACTGTGTTAAAATGTAGCAGCCCTTTTATGGTAATGAACTTTGCCCACAAGCCTCAACCTAGTGATGAAGCTGCCAATGGTCAACGGGTAACAGGTCGTGTCACTGTCACACAGCTCCAGGGATCTGGATTTGTGAGTTCAGTTATCACCAGTTTGGTGTGTTCTCCCTGTGTCTATGTGGGTTTCCTCCCACATTCCAAACACACATGCTGTTAGGTGGCTATTCAAATGTCCACAGGTCTTGTGCTCTGTGTGGGGTGTGTTCCTGCCTTGCCTCCAATGGTTCCGGGTAGGCTCCGGACCCTTGAACTGGATAAAACTGTTGCAGAAAATGAATGAATGATTTTAAAATATAGAATTTTCAAATCTATGGATCAGTGTCATTGTCTATTTATACAATCTGTTAAAGTTAGTGCTGAACAGTAATAATTAGAGAAAAAAAACCTGTAAAACTTGATAAATAAATATGCAAAGGTTTATTTATGAATTTGAATTCGAATGTTTGTGCATTATTTAACAGCAGTGCAATTTAAGACCCATCCATGCTGGTGAAAACACACACACACACACACGTGACTGACGACCAATGAAAAGCACATTCATAGTTCATTATCCGTGGAGTATCTGCCCCAACGTGTTTCTGTCTGAAATGATCTTTATCTCACCTCAGGAATCCGGAAAAAAATGTGTACGGTATCGGTTAAATGCGGAAATACCAATTGTATCCAAATACAATTACACACTGCAGTCCACCTGTTTCTCTGCATACTTTCTGATCCTTTCCCCTTGTCTTCATTGGTCAGGAACACCACAGAGCAGATTTGGGTGGTGGATCATTCTCAGTGCTACAGTGACACTGATGCGGTGGTGGTGGTGTGTTACTGTGTGTTACAGGTGGATCAGACACATCAGGGTTGCTAGACTAGTTAAGATATATACTACTATACTATACTACTATACAGAACTCAGAAAATTGACCTGTTCTGTCTTCCTTTTTTCCAGAATTTTCTGTTCCTCATCTCATCCCTTCACTTGATCTTTATCATGATCCTCCTCACTCCGGTGCTGCTGCTGTTGGCTCTGTCTGGATGCTTCACTGAAGTCGTAGAAGATTTTACAGAGACGTGTCCTCAGTTTTTTGTGAATCCAGGAGGAATTCGGTCTCCTCCAACTGTATTTGCAGGAAATAACTACAAACAGATCTGCCAAGTTCGATATAACAATTATGAATATGCAACATTTTATGACACAAACAACAAGATCCCAGTGTACTCAGCCTACAGGTTTGAAGGTTTGGAGCATTGTGAAAGAATTGAAAAGTGGTATATTGAACCCCAGGTGAGTTAAATGGGTGTTGTTTCCTTATTGATATGGCAGCTTGTTGCCTTGGTTGGGTTGTTTTGTTTTGTTTGGTTTTTTTTAAGCTATGCTTACTTGCACTATCAGAAAAACTGTCACTGTGGTGGTACCCTCAAGGGTACGTATTCTGTACCTTTAATTAGGGAACATAATTGAACCTTATTCTATTATAATAGATTCTGCTCCAGAACTTATATTATGTTCTTTTATTTTACACAGTTTTCTAATAAAAGTTTACACACTCACACATTCACTCACATGCTCCCTCCACCTACCAACATTTGTTTTTGGACTGTGGAAGGAAACCAAAGCACCCAGAGAAATCTCACACAGGCTCAGGGAAAACATATACACTGAATGATCAGTGAATTGGGAACACCTAGCTTGTATCTACACTCACTTTCAATTGAGTGTTTGAAAATCTCTGCCCGATCTGTTTTAACCAATCACATTCATCCCTGCCTGTTTTCTGCTATCCAATTATGATCCTTCTGCTTCAGAGGCAGCGTTGCCTCCAGAACCATTCTGAGTGGCACAGATTTTTGCATTTTGCACACATGCTCCAAAAGTATCCATCTACATGTTTTAACACAATATGTAAATTGTAAAAGTAATATATACAGCTGCTTTTTTCTAATTATATATAAAACTTTATATTATATTTATATTTTATTGTGTATTTTTTCTATTTACTGCTGTGAGGGACTATATACCTAAGTTTTTCACTTTACACTTGTGTTATGTGGTGTGACAATAAACCTGATTTGTTTTGATTTGATTGTAAAGAGAGGGTGAAGACTTTAATCTGCTGAATGTAAATGAATGTAAAATTTTATTACAGTAATATGTCATAAATTGTATTACGGAATTACATTTGACTAATTAAATTAAATTCATGTTTTCAGCTTGAAGACAGTAGTGGAAGCTGGAGAATGGAACGTGAAAATAAATCCGTCCAATACAATCATCAAGCTGTCAATGCTGACTACGCTAAATCAGGCTACAATAAAGGTCACCTGGCTCCAGTCTACCATGCAGAGTCTCAGAGCTGTGCTGATGCTACCTTCACCCTCACCAACCTCGCGAGGACCCGCGTCATGAGCAGTCGTCTAGTAGCAAATTGTAATGACCAGAGCCACATGGACCCTGACTTTTTACAGGGTTTTAACACACACAGGTAACCAATCAAACTAGCTCATATTATTATGATTATTATTAGTAGTAGTAGTATTTTTTGCTGTTGTATAGTTAATGCAGTATGCAACAGCCACTTCTCACTAGGCTTCTTCATCAGGGCTTATTATAAATGAGAGTGTAAATAAACAGATGATGACTGGCTCACAGTTAGATAAACTGGACAAGTGTCAGAACTCCTCAGGATTTTACGCTCTCCTTCCTTTCAGTTCTACTCTTAAAAGAGCAGTCAGTCATTTCCTCCAAAGTTGATTCTTCATGTTATAAAACTTTATGTCTTTATGCAGGATGTCTTGATGTTTCAGAATTTTGCACTAAAAATATAGCGCCCCCATGTGGTGGACATGCTCTATGGAGCATAAACTAATGCCTTCAGCTAAAACAAAGCAATTTGATTCCTCACTTTATAAAAACATGGTACAAAATAATACACAGTTACTTTTTAGCTGTTATTTAGCATATCTGGGTATTTGGTGTTCTCCTGCAAGCGTGCTGAGCTCTACAGTGACACTGTGTTAGCAGCAGTTTGAAAAGAACAGTAGCTGGATTCATGTGTCTCAGAGAAAGCATGTATCTTGCCTTCACTCTCCCAGGTTTGTGGCCTTGTGTGTAATTTAGTCCTAGCTAACTGGTGGAATTATTAATGTCTAAAAATTGGTGAAAAAAATATGAAAAAAAATAAGATGAAACAAAATGACAAACAGACAAATAGATCGAATGGAAAAAGGAATAAATGACATTAAAAACTTTTTTTTTACATTTTTGTTGGAGGGTGGAATGGGGGCACAACATCGAATATAGTGGGCATCATTACCCCCTGTGAGGGAAATCTGGAAATAAAGACTTGGCATTATACTGAAGTTTAATCAGATTTCTGTTTAGTTTCTGTTATTGCACTGCACAACAGATGTACGAGACCTGGTGGGTCTGATCTCTGACAGTGATAATAGGGCTGACCTGGAGGAGATGAGACACCTGGAGAACTGGGGCCTGGATAATAACATCCTCATTAACGTCAGTAAATGAAGGAGCTGATAGTGAACTGCAGAACGAAGCAGAAAATGAGCTATCTCCCCATGTACATCAATGAAGCTGCTGTGGAAAGAGTGGACAGTTTCATGTATGTTTGATCTCACATCTCACAGGACCTGGCATGGTTGGGCCACACTGACTCCCTGGTGAAGAAGGCTGTCAGTGTCTCTACCATCTCAAAAAGTCAAGAATAATGTTTCTCAAAATATTCACAGATTTGGGGATTTCATCACGTGTGGCACAAAATATTGTTAAAAGTTTCCAAAAATCCAGATAAATCACTGTATGCATGGGACAAGGGCCAAAATATTAACGAGTCTAGTAGCCCTGCCGGGTCTGTAGCATATGTATTAACGAGTCTAGTAGCTCTAGTAGCCCTGCCGTGTCTGTAGCATAGTAGTCTTAGTGAGGAAATTTCTGAGGGACGAGGAACTTGTTGAGGACACAACAGTTCACTGCCAAGAGAAGGTGTAAGTGTGTAAGTTAAACAACTATTTTTCCAAAAACTGTTGGGACATTCTTTGAAATGTAATAAAAACAAGAATCTGTGATTTATTAATTCCTAGAACATTTATTTAACTGACAGAAGCACAAAGAAATGATTTCCAATGTTTAAACTTACCATTCTAATTGTATTTTTTAAACATAAACAAGTGTATAGCATGGTGTCATACCAGACAGCACGGTGGCGCAGCAGGTAGTGTCGCAGTCACACAGCTCCAGGGGCCTGGAGGTTGTGGGTTCGATTCCAGCTCCGGGTGACTGTCTGTGAGGAGTTGGTGTGTTCTCCCCGTGTCCGCGTGGGTTTCCTCCGGGTGCTCCGGTTTCCTCCCACAGTCCAAAAACACACGTTGCAGGTGGATTGGCGACTCAAAAGTGTCCGTGAGTGAATGTGTGTGTGTCTGTGTTGCCCTGTGAAGGACTGGCGTCCCCTCCAGGGTGTATTCCCGCCTTGTGCCCGATGATTCCAGGTAGGCTCTGGACCCCCCGCGACCCTAAATTGGATAAGCGGTTACAGATAATGGATGGATGGAAGTGTATAGCATGATTTCGGAAACACACTCCAAAAAAAGTTGTGCAGAGATAGTTTAATACTGTTATATAATGTTTTCTTTTCATTTCACTGTTCAATTGATTGGTAAAGCAAGATTCTTGTAGTTTTCCAAGTTAAGTTTTTCCCCATTCTTACCTGATACAAGAGTTCATCTGCTCAACAGTCAATGGTCACAACATTCACTGGTTCTGCTTTTCATTATGTGCCATAGGAGACAGCCCTGGACTACAGACAGGTCAGACAAGCACATGCACTCTGTGTCTAAAAAATATTCTTGTAGCGCATACAGAAAGAAACCTGGGAGGCTCTTGCTGAAATAACCATGGACTTCCCAGGAAAATACATGATGGGAACAGCAGCATGTCTTCTGTCGTAAATCCAAATATTATTCGAAATATATGCAAGTTACCTATTCCATGTACACTTATGCACAAGTTAACCATGACCCATTTTATTATCTCTGATGTGGTTTTGAGACCTGTAGGCAAAAATGCTTTTGTGTTTTCTAGGAAACTGGACTTGTATCAGAGGTCACAGCTAGTTTCTATATTACCCAAGACATGCAATTGTTTCTTGTCAAGTAAAAGTTCTGCTTTTCCCATGAAATATTTTTGCCACCATTTCCTGCCAGGCTGACAAGCATCAGTAGTGCTTAGCAGAGCAGCTTTTACTGCTATGATCTGCTGCAAATGTGATGCATAGCCAGCCTCTGAGATGAGAAGAGAGTGAAGGCACAGTTAAAGCTGAACAATATATTCAGGGTTTGGAGCAACATGCTGCCATCCAGACAGTTTTTCCCCTTTTTAAGTTGAGTGTCTTGGTCAAGGGCACTTCAGTCATGGATGTTCCTACTGGTCCCTTCTGGTACCAAGCCTGCGCCTCTAACCTAATGGTCACCATTTGGGAACTGAGGAGACCAGTCGCTGTGGGTTTGAAACTGTTTTCCAAATTTTGCTTGATTTAAAAATTTCAGCTGCTCAGCAGTTCGGGGTCTTTTTTACAGTGTTTTTTCATTTCATAATACACCACTTGTATTTGGTGGATGACCGGTCTGGATGAGTTTAACTTCTGGAGCCATGCTGTTGTAATGTAGGCAGAATGTGGATACACCTTGTCTTACTGAAATAAACAAGGCCTTCCTTGTTTGTTAGCTGTGTGCAGAGGATGGCTGCCTGCCAATGCGAGTCTGTTCACTGCCAGGGATGGGTCAAATTTCATTTTACGATTGTACAATTATCACAGAGCATTTCACTTTTTCTTTTTTAATGAATACAGAGTGTTGTTAAGAGAAGAGGTGAAGCAAGTCAGCAGTAAATAAAATTGAAATGGGCTAACCTTTTTCAGAAAACAGTAAACCTTCTTGGTTTTTGAATTTAAAATGTCTTTGTACTATTTTATTTACATAACATTGACATTTATGGCATTTATTAAACGCTCTTATCCAGAACAACTTATAAACGTGCTTTGTGTTTGGTCAGAGATTGCATTTTAGCTAGTACAAATAGGTTAGTTTAAAATACCCTTCTGTTCCTAAACATCCAGAGCAGGGCCTGACACCTAGAAAGAATAATAATGATTTAACGTTACATGGTACAATTTGTACAGTGCCAAGCTCGGAGTAGCAATGAAAGAGGCCCTAATCTCCCTATTACAGGTGAGTGGATCATCACAATGATTTTAAAGCTGTAAGTTTAAGGTAAAATACTAGATAGTGTTGCCATACTTAGTTTTATTTTTGATCTAATCCCTTTTTATCACATACTGAGGTTTTAAAGGAATACAATTAGTGCCTGTCCACAGCCGTTCAGTTTCATTTCACACACTAGGTTCAACTTAAACTTATACTTGGAGTGTAGTAGAATTCAAACCACACAAACAGATCTCTTTTAGTTATCAGTGTGCCAAAGACATTTATTTAAATTAAATCAGAGAACAGCAATGATTCACATTCATTTTATTCCTTGAAAATTAATTTTTTAAACATATCTGTGGAGATTATAGTCTCTGATATGATAATTAGATTCCAAATAAAAGAGGAAAGTAACGGTAAATAAAAGAAAAAAAAACCCAGAAATTTCCAAAGAATCAATAATATAACAATCAATAATGTATATTGATAATTAGATTTTGATGTTTAAGTATAGGGTCCACTCTCTGACTGTTTCCCCACTCCAGAGCCCTTTAACGCCCCTTCCTTTTTTGGCGCAGTAAAGTCATACATTTTCTTTTCTCAAACAGAGTTGGAAATAAATCATCATCGAGGCACAGAATCAGAGACAGTCCCCTACTCTGAATCAAAGCAAAATTGGTGATTGATTTATCGCATTTTCCACCAAAAACTTGGAAAGATCTTTGACCGTACAGAGCAGTGAGTCTTTTGTCTAACTCTCCGACTGGCAGTGCCTCCACTTGGACTTGTTTATTCTTTCCTAAGTAACCACCTGAAGCAGTCACTTTGTGATTGTTGTCTATGCAGCAGTAAGCGGTCCAGAAATGACTGGGAACAGTAACTCTTTTATTAAGTGGAGTTCTGTTTTTGTCTGGAACCACTCCAGTGACAATGTATCTGGAATTTCCCTTGCACTTGTCCACCAGAAGAATAGCTACATCTTTCTCTGTCTTCTTCCACTGGCCTTTATTAAAAATCTTGTCTTGTGGAGCAGCGTTGGTGAGGGTGAAGGTGGCATCAGCACAGCTCTGAGTCTTTGCATGGAAGACTGGAGCCAGGTGCCCTCTATGGAAGCCTGTTTTATAGTAGTCAGCATTGACAGCTTGATGTATATATTGGACTGATTTATTTTCACGTTCCATTTTTTTCCCTTTAGAAATGTCTTCAAGCTGCAACAGTAAGAAAACAGATGCGTAATCCAGAGGAACAAGGAGTTGTTGTTATATTTACAGTTTATTTATATCTATTTCGATAAGTAAGTCATCAACAACATAGTAGAGTAATAAAATTCGTTTACATTTAGCAGGTTCATGTCTAGACTCTCTCTTATGATCTTAACATGTGTTTGCTCACATCTAGACTGAAGATCTGTAGTTTTACAATAAAAGTAACATAATTCATCTAAAATATTCATCCAAAGAATTTCTCTCCTGATCAAAAAAGCCATGGATAAGTTCACAGCTAAGTTTAAAACGTATTTCTTGGCTCTAAGGCCTGACATATGAGAGCTCTGAATGTGCTCTGATCACACAGTGACATCAAATCTAGCACAGGACACTCGATCACTTTCATGCAAGTGTACAAAAACAAGAACAACAAAATATGAAAAACAAACACGACTGTAGGAACACAAACAAAAATGCACCAACAAAACAGATTGAACTCACCTGGGGTTCGATATACCACTTATCAGCTCTGTCACAATTCTTTAAACCTTCAAACCTGTAGGCTGAGTACACTGGGATCTTGTTGTCTGTGTCGTAAAGTGTTGCATATTCGTGTTCGTTATCTCGAATTTGACAGATCTGTTTGTAGTTTTTTCCTGTGAACACAGTCGGAGGAGACCGAATTCCTCCTGGGTTGACAAAGAATTGGGGACATGTGTTATTAAAATCATCTACGACTTCAGTGAAGCATCCAGACAGAGCCAACAGCAGCAGACGCACAGGACTGAGGAGGATCATGATGAAGATCAGGAGGAGGAGTGAGGAGATGAAGTGTGAAGGTTTCTGAAAAAAAATCAACAAGTCACCGCTTTTAACAATGTACAGTTCCACTCACACACTATTTACTCCCAGCTGTTCCTCTCCAAACTACCAACCAAATAGAAGCTAGGAGTTATATACTATATTTATACTGTTTACAGTTATTTCTTTAAGTACAAACCGGATTCCAAAAAAGTTGGGATACTAAACAAATTGTGAATAAAAACTGAATGCAATGATGTGGAGACGGCAAATGTCAATATTTTATTCGTAATAGAACATTGATGACAGATCAAAAGTTTAATCTGAGTAAATGTAACATTTTAAAGGAAAAATATGTTGATTCAAAATTTTTCAGTTTTCAACATCTCAGTTTAAACTTTTGATCTGTGATTTGTGTTCTATTCTGAATAAAATATTAGATGTCGGCACCTCCACATCATTGCATTCAGTTTTTATTCACAATTTGTTTAGTGTCCCAACTTTTTTGGAATCCAGTTTGTAAGTAATTACTAACAAAGTAAAGTATTAAAAGTTCATTTACATTTAACAGGTTCGAGTCTTGGTTCCCTCTTAGGTCCTCAGCAAACTTGTGTTCACTCACACCTAGCCGCTCAGAACTCTGAACTTAATTATAGGTCTGGGGGTGTTTTTTACAATAAAAGAAACATAATTCATCCAAAATATCATTGGGAATTTCTCTGCTGATCAAAAAGTCACAGTTAAGTGCACAGCGAACTGTAAAACCTATTTCCTGGCTCTAAGGGCTGACATATGAGAGATCTGAACGTGGCACAGGATACTCGATCACTTTAATGCATATCGTCACTCTCCAGTGAAAAAGACTGTAGCTCCATTCTTTGTGGATGTTTAGTTTTTTACATCGTTTGAACAGAGCAGCTGTCCTTCACTTTGTGTTAAAGTTTCGTGATCAATCGACCAATCGAGGTGTTCCAAAATTACTTGGAATACAGTCTTTTTACATCGACTTCCAATGAAATTTAAGAAGGATTCATCCTGCAAAGTTACTGTTTTGGAGATACAGGTTTTTCATTGGACAGTGGCGATATGTACTTGTAAGTAGGCTAAATATACTTTATCTATAAGACTATGAGGATAATTAATTATACGATACTTAAGTGTATCTCAATTAAACATTAAAAATACAAGTAAACTCTAAATGGTGAATATAAACTAAGATTACTTAAATACATTTGTGTTATTATGTCACTAATAAACAAATAAATACACACATAATAAACCGAAAACAGGTTCGCTTACTTGAAGTTTAAAGCGCACACGTGAATAAACATATTTTTATAAGAGCTGTGTATATTTCAGTCTGCCTCATTGATATTTTATGTGTTTTCAATATATTTGAATGAATCGTGGTTAAAATGAACAAAACAAATAAATAAAGTTGGGAATAAAGACAACATTTAAGTGTAAAGTTCAAGCTTACCTCTCACAGCTGGGGTCAATACTGATGTCTGAGTGTTGGCACCTGCCTCTCCGTCACCTCCTTAATCACCTGCTTTTATACAGACACGCCATTGTCCTTCATCAGGGTTGAGCTTTAATAAATTTAGTTTTTGGCAATGAATTGCTGAGTGCTGCAAAACTGGGTTAGCAACTTTCTAAATGTCGAGGAAGTTGGTGAAGACACAGCTGTAAACTGCATCTCCATGAACCCACTTTCTCATTAAATAATTGAAAATAAAATCTCTCAGGCTCCAGTATCGACCCGACAAGGATGGGTTCCCCGTATGAGTCTTGGTTCCTTCCAAAGTTTCTTCCTCGTGTGCTGAGGGAGTTTTTCCTTGCCACTGTTGCCATTGGCTTGCTCATAGGAGGCTTGGACCTGGATCTCTGTAAAGCTGCTTTGTGACAACTTTCTGTTGTGAAAAGTGCTATATAAATAAAATTTGATTGATTGATTGATTGATTGATTGATCAATTTATTCATCAGGCCTCCAAAGAGATTTAACAGTTATGAAGTAAGTGACCTGACTTACTCTTGGACTGCTGTATTGCTTCAGATATTGTTTTCATAAATGCATTTGTGTTTTCTAGTATCAGAGGTCACTGCTAGTTTCTTTTTGCTGAGACACACAAGTAACTGTTATTTCCAAAGTTAAGTTCAGCTTTTAACATTGAAATGTTTAACCAGTGTTTCCTGCCAGACAGATACAGAAGGCCATGTCTTAGTTGTCACTTTAAGACAAGATAATCCTTTATTAGTCCCACAGTGGGGAATTCAAAGTGTTACGACTGAAAATGGTACTGCAGCTACTGTAGAAACTACTTCATTAGTAATAGAAAGTGCAGTAAATGCTAACTAGATAGGTAGTTATCAACATACGCGGTCAGCTGATTGTGTAATGCCAAATGTCGTTTCTGATTGGCTGAAACTGAGGCTTAAACTTCGTAATGGCTGTAAGTGTATAGCGAGCGTGTTGGTCAGAGACATCGAGTGCCCAGGACAGGAGAGATGTGTAGGTGTTGATGCATAGTTTTAGCAAATCTTTTGTTTGCAGAGTGCTCAACGAGTGAATGAGGTAATTTCTGAGCGATGAGGAAGTTGTTCAGGACGCAACGGTTCATTGCCAAGAGAAGGTCTAATTATACAACCATTTTTCCAAAAATTGTTGGGATGCTCTGTAAAATAATAATCAAAACAAGAATCTGATTTATTAATTCCCTAAAACATTTATTTAACTGACAGAAACACAAAGAAATGATTTCCATTGTTTAAATTGACCATCCTAATTGTATCTTTTAAACATAAACAAATGGTTTTGGAAACACACTCCGAAAAAGTTGTGCAGAGATAGGTTTAATACTGCTATATGTTTCCTTTTCATTTCACTGTTCAATTGATTGGTAAAGCAAGATACTTGTAGTTTTCCAAGTTACATTTTTCCCCATTCTTACTTGATACAAGAGTTCATCTGCTCAACAGTCAATGGTCACAACAGTCACTGAATCTGCTCTTCATTATGTGCCATAGGAGACAGCCCTGGACTACAGACAGGTCAGAAAAGCACATGCACTCTGTGCCTAAACAGTATTGTTGTAACACACACAGAAGGAGGCCTGGGAGGCTCTTGCTGAAATAACCATGGACTTCCCAAGAAAATACATGATGGGAACAGCAGCATGTCTTCGATCATGAATCCAAATCTGTGCTATATTCAAACATATGCAAGGTACCTATGCTGTGGACACTTGTGCACTTATATACCATGAGAAATGTTGGCTTTTGCATCTTTCGATTCACTTCTCACAAAATGTGGATTGTCCCTTTCACCTTTGGCACAGATAACTCAATGTGTGAATGTGTTTTGGCCTGTGAAACCTTTCCAGGGTGTGTTCCTCTTTTGTGCCCCGTGATTCCTGATAGGCTCAGGACCCATGGCGAACCTGAACTGGATTAAGCGGTTATAATGAATGAATGAGTGAATGAGTTAAATATAAGTTAATCATGACCGGTTTAATTATTAACTATGATGTGATTTGAGACCTGTAGGCACAAATGCTTTTGTGTTTTCTAGGAAACTGAACTTGTATCAGAGGTCACAGCTAGTTTCTATATTACCCAAGGCATGCAATTGTTTTTTGTCGAGTAAAAGTTCTGCTTTTCCCATGAAATGTTTTAACCATTTCCTGACAGACAAAGAAGGCAGTATCTTTGTTGTCAGTTTAGTAAAGTGTAACAAGTTATGATTTCCTAATTTCTCTTTGACTTTTATATGAAATTTTCAATATTCATCACTGGCTACTCATCTACAGAAAAAAAAAAACGTTAGCTAATACACTCAGCTAAGTTTCATGTCGTGTTGTCTGTCCCTCTCAATACAGATATGGTGAGTGAAGAATGGTGTACAGTTCCTCTAGCTAGCTTTTTCTTCTTCTCTTTTTTTTTTGTTTTGGATTTGTAAACCATTGCTTTCTGTCTTTATTTGTATGTATTATACTGTAAGATTCAAATACAAGACTGAGTTAAGATTCATTGCATGACTGTGAAGGCACAGTTAATGCTGAATAATATATACAGAGTTTGGAGCAACATGCTGCCATCCAGACAGTGTTTCCCCTTTCTGTGGGTTAGGTGTCTGGGCAAAGGGCACTTTAGTCATGGATGTTCTTGCTGGTCGTGGGGATCAAACCGTCGACCTTCTGGTACTAAGCCTGCTGCTCGAACCACTGGGTCAGGGATGGGTCAAATTTCATTGTACTATTCTACAATAATCATAAAGCATATCACGTCTACAGTGTTGGTAAAAGAGGAGGTGAAGCCAGAATGTAGTAAATAAACCCCTGTCCGTTTTATTTATTTATTTATTTATTGCTGGCATCAAATTAAAATGGGCAAACATTTTTCAAAAAAAACAGTAAACCTTCTCAGTTTTTACATTTAAAATGTCTTTGTACTTTGTACTTTGTGCTCGGTCAGAGTTTCTATTCTGGCTAGGACAAATAGGTTAGAGTCTAAAATACCCTTGAGCACCAAAATATCCAGAGCAGGGCAAGTCCTTACACCTAGAAAGAATAATAATGATTTAACGTTACATGGTACAATTTGTACAGTGCCAAGCTCGGAGTAGCAATGAAAGAGGCCCTATTCTCCCTATTACAGGTGAGTGGATCATCACAGTGATTTCGAAGCTGTAAGTTTAAGGTAAAATACTAGCTAGTGTTGCCGTACTTAGTTTTATTTTTGACCTGATCCCTTTTTATCACATACTGAGATTTTAAAGGAATACAATTAGTGCCTGTCCACAGCCGTTCAGTTTCATTTCACACACTAGGTTCAACTTAAACTTATACTTGGAGTGTAGTAGAATTCAAACCACACAAACAGACCTCTTTTAGTTATCAGTGTGCCAAAGACATTTATTTAAATTAAATCAGAGAACAGCAATGATTCACATTCATTTTATTCCTTAAAAATTTATTTTTAAAACTTATCTGGGGAAAGTAAAAGCAAATAAAACAAAAACAAAACAGAAATTTCCAAAGAATCAATAATATATCAATGAATAATATATATTGATCATTAGATTTTGACTGCTGCACCACTCCAGAGCCCTTTAACGCCCCTTCCTTTCCTGGCGCAGTAAAGTCATACATTTTCTTTTCTCAAACAGAGTTGGAAATAAATCATCATCGAGACACAGAATCAGAGACAGTCCCCTACTCTGAATCAAAGCAAAATTGGTGATTGATTTATCGCATTTTACACCAAAAACTTGGAAAGATCTTTGACCGTACAGAGCAGTGAGTCTTCTGTCTAACTCTCCGACTGGCAGTGCCTCCACTTGGACTTGTTTATTCTTTCCTAAGTAACCACCTGAAGCAGTCACTCTGTGATTGTTGTCTATGCAGCAGTAAGCGGTCCAGAAATGACTGGGAACAGTAACGTTTTTATTTAGAGGAGGTCTGTTTTTGTCTGGAACCACCCCAGTGACAATGTATCTGGAATTACCCTTGCACTTGTTCTCCAGAAGAGTAGCCACATCTTTCTCTGTCTTCCTCCACTGGCCTTTATTAAAACTTGGGTCTTGTGGAGCAGCGTTGGTGAGGGTGAATGTAGCATCAGCGCAGCTCTGAGTCTCTGCATGGTAGACTGGAGCCAGGTGACCTTTATTGAAGCCTGATTTGTTGTAGTCAGCTTTGACAGCTTGATGTTTATATTTGAATTTTGTATCTTCAGGTTCCATTTCTTTTTGTTTAGAAATGTCTTCAAGCTGCAACAGTAAAAAGACAGGTGTGTAATCTACAAATACAAGGATTTGTTACTATATTTACATTATTTACATTTATTTCTATTAATAAGTAATAAACAACAATGTAGAGTAGTAAAGTGAATTTACATTTAGCAGGTTCAAGTCCTGACGCTCTCTTTGGACAACAACCTACTGGTGTTTGCTCACAACTATCCCGTCAGAACTCTAAATTCAATTTAAGATCTGAAAGTCCTTTTACAATTACAACACAGCTCCTCGTTCAGACGTTAGTAATCTCCCGTCTTGACTATTGCAACGCCCTCCTGACAGGTCTTCTGGCCTGTGCTGTGAGACCGCTACAGATGATCCAGAATGCTGCAGCACGCCTGGTCTTCAACCAGCCTAAAAGGGCACATGTCACGCCCCTATTAGTTGAGCTGCATTGGCTACCCTTAGCTGCTCGCATCAAATTTAAATCACTAATGATGGCCTTCAGAGTATTCACTGGTTCTGCTCCCATCTCCCTCAATAGACTCTTAAAACCATACGTTAGCGCCTGCCCTCTCCGTTCCTCAAAGGAGCGCCAACTAACACGACCAACCCCCCGTACAGGTCAGTCGAGGCTATTCTCATCTCTGGTACCACGCTGGTGGAACGAGCTTCCAAGCACCATCAGAGCAACAGGAACCCTCTCCGCATTCAAGAACTCCTTGAAAACCCAGCTCTTCCGAGAGTATCTTTTGCACTGAAAGTCTTTCTTTAATGCACTTATTACTTCCTGGCATATTGCACTCAATGTAAGGTAATTTGTATAATTTGTGCTGTAGTTCGAATGTTAGATCCTCTTTTGTAAGTCGCTTTGGATAAAAGCGTCTGCGAAATGCATAAATGTAAATGTAAATGTAAATTTAAAAAAATACCTAATTCATGCAAAATATCACCGGGGATTTTCACTGCTTGTCAAAAAGCCATGGATAAATTCAATGCAAACTATAAAACTTATTCAGGCTTAGGATACTCTGTCACTTCATGGGTAATTTTAAGTAGATGAATTTCTTTTAATTTGTTTCCTAAATAATAACGAGAGAAGATAAAAAAAAAACCAAGTTGTCATATCAATAAGAAAACAATGCACCTGCAAAACACATTAAACTCACCTGGGGTTCGATATACCACTTCTCATCTCTGTCACAATTCTTTAAACCTTCAAACCTGTAGGCTGAGTACACTGGGATCTTGTTGTCTGTGTCGTAAAGTGTTGCGTATTCATACGTGTTATTTCGAATTTGACAGATCTGTTTGTAGTTTTTTCCTGTGAACACAGTCGGAGGAGACCGAATTCCTCCTGGGTTGACAAAGAATTGGGGACACGTGTTTTTAAAATCATCTACGACTTCAGTGAAGCATCCAGACAGAGCCAAAAGCAGCAGAAGCACAGGACTGAGGAGGATCATGATGAAGATCAGGAGGAGGAGTGAGGAGATGAGGTATGAAGTATTCTGGAAAAAAAAAGTCACAGCTTTTAACAATGTACAGTTCCACTCACACACTATTTACTCCCAGCTGTTCCTCTCCAAACTACCAACCAAATAGAAGCTAGGAGTTATATACTATATTTATACTGTTTACAGTTATTTCTATAAGTAAGTAATTACTAACAAAGTAAAGTATTAAAAGTTCATTTACATTTAGCAGGTTCAAGTCTTGGCTCCCTCTTAGGACCTCAGTAAACTTGTGTTCACTCACACCTAGCCACTCAGAACTCTAAACTTTTAAAGGTCTGGGGGTATTTTTTACAATAAAAGAAACATAATTCATCCAAAATATCATTGGGAATTTCTCTGCTGATCAAAAAGTCACAGATAAGTGCACAGCGAACTGTAAAACCTATTTCCTGGCTCTAAGGGCTGACATATGAGAGATCTGAACGTGGTACAGGATACTCGATCACTTTAATGCATATCGTCACTCTCCAGTGAAAAAGACTGTAGCTCCATTCTTTGTGGATGTTTAGTTTATTACATCGTTTGAACAGAGCAGCTGTCCTTCACTTTGTGTTAAAGTTTCGTGATCAATCGACCAATCGAGGTGTTCCAAAATTGCTTGGAATACAGTCTTTTTACATCGACTTCCAATGAAATTTAAGAAGGATTCATCCTGCAAAGTTACTGTTTTGGAGATACAGGTTTTTCATTGGACAGTGGCGATATGTACTTGTAAGTAGGCTAAATATACTTTATCTATAAGACTATAAGGATAATTAATTATACGATACTTAAGTGTATCTCGATTAAACATTAAAAATACAAGTAAACTCTAAATGGTGAATATAAACTAAGATTACTTAAATACATTTGTGTTATTATATCACTAATAAACAAATAAATACACACATAATAAACCGAAAACACGTTCGCTTACTTGGAGTTTAAAGCACACACACGAATAAACATATTTTTGTAAGGGCTGTGTATATTTCAGTCTGCCTCATTGATATTTCATTTTTTTAATGCGTTTTTAATATATTTGAATATGGTAAAAATAAATAAATAAATAAAGTTGGGAATAAAGACAACATTTAAGTGTAAAGTTCAAGCTTACCTCTCACAGCTGGGGTCAATACTGACGTCTGAGTGTTGGCGCCTGCCTCTCCGTCACCTCCTTAATCACCTGCTTTTATACAGACACGCAACTGTCCTCCATCAGTGGTGAGTTTAATAAATTTAGTGATTGGTGAGGAATTGCTGAGTGCTGCAAATCTGGGTTAGGAACTTTCTAAATGTTGAGGAAGTTGGTGAACACACAGTTATCAGGCCTGCAAAGAGATTTCACAGATATGAAATGAGCTGACTGTTACTCATGGACTTCTGTAATGTTTCAGATGTTGTTTTCATAAATGCATTTGTGTTTTCTAGTATCAGAGGTCACTGCTAGTTCCTTTTTGCTGAGACACACAAGGAACTGTTATTTCCAAAGTTAAGTTCTGCTTTTAACATGAAATGCTTTAAGCAGTGTTTTCTATCACAGATACAGATGGCCATTTTAAGAAAAGATAATTCTTTATTAGTCCCACAGTGGGAAAAGTCAAAGTGTTACAGCAGCAAATGACAGCAAAGTACTCAGGCAACAAAAGATAACTAAAGTAATTACTACAAACATAAATAATAGAACCAGAATATGAACAAAATAACCTAGAATATTTATCTCAATGTATATGATGTTGCACATTGGTGCATTGAAAAATTGCACATAATATTGTATAAATATCACAGTACTGTACTTTCTCCAAAGCAGTATGTTTGTTGTATTGCCTCTATTTAAATATATGTCAAAGTAGATTAATTTTAAATATGTGAGTATTATAAATATGAGAGTAGATTATTTAACTGGCTTCCAGTTAAATTCCGTATTGATTACAAAATTCTTTTACTCACGTATAAATCCTTACATGGTCTCGCCCCTGAATACTTGCAAGACCTCATCACGCACTATGAACCACGAAGATTACTCAGATCTCAGGGCGCCGGCCTCTTACTAGTACCCAGAATTCATAAGACTTCAGCGGGGGGAAAGCCTTCTCCTACAAAGCCCCTCAGCTCTGGAACAATCTTCCAGCTAGTGTTCGGGACGCAGACACAGTCACTATGTTTAAGTCTAGGCTCAAAACACACTTGTTCAGTTTAGCCTTTGGCAACTAACCTCTGTCTAGTTTAAGGTTGTCATTTCAGGAACCCATGGACATGGAGAATCGGGGTAAACCTGGATGATGTGCTCACAATTTCTCTTGCTTGGAACGAAAGGATGTCTTTGCCTGAGCTCCTTCTGGTTTCCCTCCTCCCAGTCTGTTACAGTCAGATCCGTCACTACACTAAAGAAAATATTCACATGCTCTTATTCTCTGCTGCACTCAACTAAACTAACTGCTTCCCCTTTACTGTTTTACTGTTTTCTGAGAGAATGGTGGCCCACTGATGGAAGACTGTTTGCTGGATTCTCCTGCGGCCCAGACCAGACCAGACCAGCTGCTCACCTTATTATTATTATTATTATGTAGCATAATGACACTTCATTGGTGATCATTTAAAATTCAATCTATAGTTTGATCAGAGGAGGATGGGTCCCCTTTGTGAGTCTTGGTTCCTCCCAAGGTTTCTTCCTCCAGCCTTGAGGGAGTTTTTCCTTGCCACTGTCACCTTCGGCTTGCTTGCATTGGGCTTTGATTTAAATGTTCTGTTTTGCAACTGTGAAGCTGCTTTGTGACAACGTCAGTTGTAAAAGGCGCTATACAAATAAATTTGATTTGATTTGATTTGTTTTGATTATTCAATTTTACCGTGTTTTTTTTTTTTTTGCACATCAGCATTAATTCATATTGTACAAGTAGCAGATGAGTAGAGTAGTTGTTTCTGTGGTAAAGTTAGACAGTCAAATGATTATAGAAACACCAATCTTCAAGGATTATTTACTTCTTGGCTTCGCTAATTTGTAAAATCATTGCCATTCCAGTTTGATAATTATTTAGCTGTAAGCTTTCTGGTTTGCGGATATTGGTAAATTACATGGGCGGCACGGTGGCGCAGCCACACAGCTCCAGGGACCTGGAGGTTGTGGGTTCGGTTCCTGCTCCGGCTGACTGTCTGTGAGGAGTTGGTGTGTTCTCCCCGTGTCCGCGTGGGTTTCCTCCGGCTGACTGTCTGTGAGGAGTTGGTGTGTTCTCCCCGTGTCCACGTGGGTTTCTTCCCACAGTCCAAAAACACACGTTGCAGGTGGATTGGCGACTCGAAAGTGTCCGTAGGTGTGAGTGTGTAAGTGAGTGAATGTGTGTGTGTGTGTGTTGCCCTGTGAAGGACTGGCGCCCCCTCCAGGGTGTATTCCCGCCTTGCGCCCAATGATTCCAGGTAGGCTCTGGACACCCCGTGACCCTAAAATTGGATAAGCGGTTACAGATAATGGATGGATGGATGGTAAATTACATAATTAATCAGGGTAACAGTTAGCGAGGGGGCTAATTTACAGTAGATAGAGAAGTAAAGTAGCTTTAGTATTTTATTTCCTAGCACTCTATTATATCCCAAGAGAACTTATTAACGGGTCTATTTCAGATCAGAGTGAAATTTTATTTTATTTAATTGAGCTGGTTAACAGCTATAGTGTGCCACAGGCCTTTATTGAAAATTGCAGGTCACCGAACAGACATAATATACAAGTTGATTATTCATTTAAAATAGCCATCTCTAATAATGACAACAATCAAACTACAATACAAATTCATAAAAGTATACAGAGCTCTGTGCCTCTCTTCACCTCCTCTCCAGATGAGAAGTGGAACAAGTGCAAGATGAAACCAAGTGCAAGTTTGATTTTGAGAACTATGAACAATTTTAGCTAAAAAGAATGCACCATAACCAACCTAATTACACAGTAAAAGCCTTCACAAGGTTTCACTAGTCAAGCATGATGTCATCTAACTTATTGATATTTCCCTTCCACCTTAAATGTTATTTTAGGAGGGAGATGTTTGCTTTTCCCAAAAAGTCTAATTTCTTAAGAGAGAGATAAAACCATATGAATCTTATACTACATCTGTTAACGTTCATTATAGAACTGTGTAATGTAAAAGAACATATGTTGAAATGGGACGGGATGAAATGGGGTGCAAGGTACTGAATATGTAAACTTGAGGGTACCACCACAGTGACAGCAATAGGTACCACCAATGTAACACATTTTTTGATATTGCCTGAAGCAAAACATTTCAAATCTTACCCTAGTGTTGTTTTAACAGCCCTTCTTTTCCAGGCGGCGTAAACTAATACATCTTCTTTTCTCAAGAATAGTTGGAAATATTTCATCACTGAGACACAGAATTTGAGATAGTCACCTACTGTGAAGCAAACCAGGAGTGATGCCAGATTAATTGCATTTTGCACCAAAAACACGGAAAGCTCTACCATACAGAGCAGTGAGATTTCCTTCTAACTCACTGACTGACATATTTAACACTTTTTGATTGATGTTCTCTCCTAAAAAACCATGTGAAGCCGTCACTCGCCGACTGTAGTCTAGGCAGCAGTAAGCCGTCCAGAAGTGACTGGGTACATTAACTCTGTTATTTAGTGTAAGATTGCCAGGAACTACACCAGTGACAATGTATCTGAAATTTCCCTTGCACTTTTTATTTAGAGTGTGAGCCACAACATGCTCTGTCACCCTCCACTGTCCTGAATTAAAAGATTTATTTTGTGGAGCAGCGTTGGTGAGGGTGAAGGTAGCATCAGCGCAGGCCTGCGACCGTGCCTGGTAGACTGGAGCCAGGTGACCTCTGTGGTAGCCTGGATTGTTGTAGTCTCCATTCACAGCTTGATTACTATAGTAGATAATGGGGTCTTCAGGTTCCATATTTCTGTTTCTAGTAATGTCTTCAAGCTGCAATAGGGAGAGGACATGTCTTTAAACAACAGAAAGTAAAAACTCCTGTAGTTTTTTAAATAATTTTCAAACATCAAATTTTAATTTCAAAATAATTATGTAAATATTTAATTAACCACATAGTAATTTCATGTACAAAAACATATTCTTGTTTGCTGCCAAGCTTCTCAGAACTCTAAGGCCTGACCTATGAGAGCCCTTAATGCGCTTTAATTAAACAGTCACATAAAATACAGCTTGGGAACTCAGTCAATTTAAATTATATACATTTTTAGGCTTTTTAGGCACTTGTAAACATAGCATATTAATGCTTAATTTTAGGTTGTTTTTTGTTGAATAAAATGAAAATTGTTATGTTTAATACTGCAACAGTTACCTTAAAATGACAAAATTTTTTGATTTTTTATGTTACACAAAAAAAGTTTTAAAACATATTTGTACACCTAATATTTATAAACTATTGAGGGATAAGCTGTTTCACTCACCTGTGGTTCAATATACCAGTTGTTATTTCTTCTACAATTTATTAAACCTGTAAACTTGTAGGCTGAGTACACAGGGATCTTGTTGTCTGTGTCATAAAGTGTTGCATATTCACGTTTGTTATCTCGAATTTGGCAGATCTGCTTATAGTTATCTCCTGTAAATACAGTTGGAGGAGACCGATGTTTTCCTGGATTTGCAAAGAACTTTGGACAAGTCTTTAAAATCCCTTACAACTTCAGTGAAACATCCAGACAGAGCCAGCAGCAGCAGCACCGTAGTTACGAGGATCATGACGATGATCTGGAGGATTGATGAGATGTGGAACTGAAAAGTTTATTTAAAAAAAAAAGTCTGTTTATACTCAGAAAATGCTACAAAGCTGGGGTGAAGGAGGCTATGTTCTTCCTTTGAGACACTTGAAACACCACAAAATTTTTGCAAACTGCTGTTAATCCTTTGTAATTTCTTTCTTAAAAGAAAATGGTTCTATATAGAACCATGAACAATTGAAGAACTTCTTGCATTGTGAAGAGATTGATGGACAATGTGCTACAAATGGTTCTATACAGAACCTTTTAGAAAAGGGTTCTATATGGCACCAAGAAGGGTTCTTCTGTTGTTACAATGTAAAGCGTTTTACAATAGAAGAACCATTTTTGGTGCCTTTTCTAAATGGTTCTACATAGGTTTGTAACACATTGTCTGAAGAACACCTTCACAACGTAAAGAACCCTTTAATCATGCAAAAGTGTTCCGTTTTCTTTACTAAAGGGCCTTTGAAAAACCATCATTTTTAAGTACGTCAGTAACAGCTTCTACAAAGGTGTCTGCCATTGATAACCACATATTTTATTGTTCTTATCTAAAACGTTTCCTTTGCACCCACACTGCCAGTTTTCTGTAAAACGTTCCCCCTCCACTCACTAAAATAAACTGGTCAATATGCAGCTATCACAGTGTGTGTGTAAAACTATCAGGTAAAACAATCCCATTTGTGTATTTTTAATTGACTATGAATTTAAAGAAATGTAGCACATGATGATCAGAGCTTTTCCTCTTTCCTTTCTTTTGAACAGAATACATCCTCCTATGCATTAGTTTGAAAAATGTGCCTAATGGAATATTTGGATATATTTGAGTAACTCTTTGTTAAAATTGAGAAAAATTACTTAAGAAAAGTTCAACGTTATACTTATCTGTCACTGCTGGGGACAATGCTGAGGTCTCACCATAGACTGATTCTCCTTCACGTCCTTCAGGAAATGCTTATATACAGGTTGTCACATGTATTTGCTGAGAAACGTGCTGAGTGCTGCAAAACCTTCTGAACCTTCTGAACATTTTGGAACTTTTGAGGATACAGACGTTCTCTGCAGTTCCTTTTTCTTATTAAAGAATTTAAAATAAGTTGCCTAAAAGTTTCAAAACAAAAACAAAGGACGATACATGTCTTTGTCCTGCTTCAATAAAAATACAAGTCAAAATAGATTTATAAATAAATACTTTACGATTTTATTTGTATTTCATTAAAAAAGTCCCAAATGAGATTTTTTTTACATTAAATACAGATCATGTAAACATACACATAATGGTTTAAATGTTTAACAAAAATTTAACGTAAGATTTTGCACACAACAATTTTTAAATATAAATGTATTACAAATATGAGCAGAGATGTTTATTTTATTTTGTATAAATCACAATTCTAAATAAACATTTGTGGTAAAAAAGCCAATAGTATGTTTGTAATATGTACAGTTTAGTTATAATCATACACAAGATAAGATGTAAATTATCCTATGCCAATCCATTAGAGCTTCACATAGGGCCCACCCCACTCTCTTCCTACCAGCAGCCACACAATTTCTGTTAAATCCTACACCTCCAGAAGGTGTACATTATGAACATGTAGAACCTGAACATTCTGTATGACGGCTGTTTTATAATGAAGAAATCATTGGAGAAAGACTTACTGCTCTTTTAAGAGTATAACACAGGTCTTATGTGGAAATGTAGAACTGAAAAGATAAGATACTGAGGAGGTTGAGCTCTGACACTCATCCAGTTTATCTAATGGTGAGTCGGTGATCGTCTCTGTTTACTTACACTCTCTGTTGTAATGAGCCCTGGTGAGAGTGGGTTAAAATGAGAGCTCGTCTGTTCCTGTGTCCCAGCTTTAACACTGTGGTGACTTGGTGTTGATTTGTCCACCCATTTCTAAGATATGAATTATAGTACAACTAACAATAATAATCATAACAATAATAACTGTAATGATATGAGCTATTTTTAATATTTTACACAGCAAATAGTTAGTGTCCGTGTGGCTGTATTCATTATATTTCATCCTAAACGACCCCTTATGACACTGTACTTGTCTGTCGCATTTAGAGTAAATTAAAATTATTTTGTTCATAAAACTACAAAATTTAATCAGCCACACCTGAACTCACTCTTTAATGTGCATACATTCACTGTTACCTAGTAACAGTGATTCCGTTTCAGCTTTAACACAGATACTTGGAGTTTGGAAAAGTACAACGACACATTCTGTACTTCATCAATTTGCCAAAGACATTTATTAAAATGTGCAAATGGAACAGTCAATAGTGACAAGTTGTTTATTCATTTCTCAAAAATCATTTTAAAAGATGTTCCTGAGAAGATTAGATATCATATAAAGAACTGGAATAAAGAAGAGAAAGTGACAAAATCACAGGAGCTCAAACTTAATTTAAAGATTGCAAACTAGCAAATTACAATGTTTATGTATATTTACAGTATACAGAACGAAGCAATGCAAAATACAGGTGAAGGTTTTACAATTTTCTGTGCTGTATATCAAAGAAAACCCAACACTTAGGGACAGATTCATGAAATGCAAGGCTAGATTTACCTTGCCTTAATAATAACATTGATTCTCCTTCATTAACAAGGACCAACACATGCTGTTAGCAACTGATATGAGACAGACTCTTCTACAAAAAAAATGGACAATGATGCTACAAATGGTTCTATACAGAACCTTTTAGAAAAGGGTTCTATATGGCACCAAGAAGGGTTCTTCTGTTGTTACAATGTAAAGCGTTTTACAATAGAAGAACCATTTTTGGTGCCTTTTCTAAATGGTTCTACATAGGTTTGTAACACATTGTCCATCAATCTGAAGAACACCTTCACAACGTAAAGAACCCTTTAATCATGCAAAAGTGTTCCGTTTTCTTTACTAAAGGGCCTTTGAAAAACCATCATTTTTAAGTACGTCAGTAACAGCTTCTACAAAGGTGTCTGCCATTGATAACCACATATTTTATTGTTCTTATCTAAAACGTTTCCTTTGCACCCACACTGCCAGTTTTCTGTAAAACGTTCCCCCTCCACTCACTAAAATAAACTGGTCAATATGCAGCTATCACAGTGTGTGTGTAAAACTATCAGGTAAAACAATCCCATTTGTGTATTATTAATTGACTATGAATTTAAAGAAATGTAGCACATGATGATCAGAGCTTTTCCTCTTTCCTTTCTTTTGAACAGAATACATCCTCCTATGCATTAGTTTGAAAAATGTGCCTAATGGAATATTTGGATATATTTGAGTAACTCTTTGTTAAAATTGAGAAAAATTACTTAAGAAAAGTTCAACGTTATACTTATCTGTCACTGCTGGGGACAATGCTGAGGTCTCACCATAGACTGATTCTCCTTCACGTCCTTCAGGAAATGCTTATATACAGGTTGTCACATGTATTTGCTGAGAAACGTGCTGAGTGCTGCAAAACCTTCTGAACCTTCTGAACATTTTGGAACTTTTGAGGATACAGACGTTCTCTGCAGTTCCTTTTTCTTATTAAAGAATTTAAAATAAGTTGCCTAAAAGTTTCAAAACAAAAACAAAGGACGATACATGTCTTTGTCCTGCTTCAATAAAAATACAAGTCAAAATAGATTTATAAATAAATACTTTACGATTTTATTTGTATTTCATTAAAAAAGTCCCAAATGAGATTTTTTTTACATTAAATACAGATCATGTAAACATACACATAATGGTTTAAATGTTTAACAAAAATTTAACGTAAGATTTTGCACACAACAATTTTTAAATATAAATGTATTACAAATATGAGCAGAGATGTTTATTTTATTTTGTATAAATCACAATTCTAAATAAACATTTGTGGTAAAAAAGCCAATAGTATGTTTGTAATATGTACAGTTTAGTTATAATCATACACAAGATAAGATGTAAATTATCCTATGCCAATCCATTAGAGCTTCACATAGGGCCCACCCCACTCTCTTCCTACCAGCAGCCACACAATTTCTGTTAAATCCTACACCTCCAGAAGGTGTACATTATGAACATGTAGAACCTGAACATTCTGTATGACGGCTGTTTTATAATGAAGAAATCATTGGAGAAAGACTTACTGCTCTTTTAAGAGTATAACACAGGTCTTATGTGGAAATGTAGAACTGAAAAGATAAGATACTGAGGAGGTTGAGCTCTGACACTCATCCAGTTTATCTAATGGTGAGTCGGTGATCGTCTCTGTTTACTTACACTCTCTGTTGTAATGAGCCCTGGTGAGAGTGGGTTAAAATGAGAGCTCGTCTGTTCCTGTGTCCCAGCTTTAACACTGTGGTGACTTGGTGTTGATTTGTCCACCCATTTCTAAGATATGAATTATAGTACAACTAACAATAATAATCATAACAATAATAACTGTAATGATATGAGCTATTTTTAATATTTTACACAGCAAATAGTTAGTGTCCGTGTGGCTGTATTCATTATATTTCATCCTAAACGACCCCTTATGACACTGTACTTGTCTGTCGCATTTAGAGTAAATTAAAATTATTTTGTTCATAAAACTACAAAATTTAATCAGCCACACCTGAACTCACTCTTTAATGTGCATACATTCACTGTTACCTAGTAACAGTGATTCCGTTTCAGCTTTAACACAGATACTTGGAGTTTGGAAAAGTACAACGACACATTCTGTACTTCATCAATTTGCCAAAGACATTTATTAAAATGTGCAAATGGAACAGTCAATAGTGACAAGTTGTTTATTCATTTCTCAAAAATCATTTTAAAAGATGTTCCTGAGAAGATTAGATATCATATAAAGAACTGGAATAAAGAAGAGAAAGTGACAAAATCACAGGAGCTCAAACTTAATTTAAAGATTGCAAACTAGCAAATTACAATGTTTATGTATATTTACAGTATACAGAACGAAGCAATGCAAAATACAGGTGAAGGTTTTACAATTTTCTGTGCTGTATATCAAAGAAAACCCAACACTTAGGGACAGATTCATGAAATGCAAGGCTAGATTTACCTTGCCTTAATAATAACATTGATTCTCCTTCATTAACAAGGACCAACACATGCTGTTAGCAACTGATATGAGACAGACTCTTCTACAAAAAAAATGGACAATGATGCTACAAATGGTTCTATACAGAACCTTTTAGAAAAGGGTTCTATATGGCACCAAGAAGGGTTCTTCTGTTGTTACAATGTAAAGCGTTTTACAATAGAAGAACCATTTTTGGTGCCTTTTCTAAATGGTTCTACATAGGTTTGTAACACATTGTCCATCAATCTGAAGAACACCTTCACAACGTAAAGAACCCTTTAATCATGCAAAAGTGTTCCGTTTTCTTTACTAAAGGGCCTTTGAAAAACCATCATTTTTAAGTACGTCAGTAACAGCTTCTACAAAGGTGTCTGCCATTGATAACCACATATTTTATTGTTCTTATCTAAAACGTTTCCTTTGCACCCACACTGCCAGTTTTCTGTAAAACGTTCCCCCTCCACTCACTAAAATAAACTGGTCAATATGCAGCTATCACAGTGTGTGTGTAAAACTATCAGGTAAAACAATCCCATTTGTGTATTATTAATTGACTATGAATTTAAAGAAATGTAGCACATGATGATCAGAGCTTTTCCTCTTTCCTTTCTTTTGAACAGAATACATCCTCCTATGCATTAGTTTGAAAAATGTGCCTAATGGAATATTTGGATATATTTGAGTAACTCTTTGTTAAAATTGAGAAAAATTACTTAAGAAAAGTTCAACGTTATACTTATCTGTCACTGCTGGGGACAATGCTGAGGTCTCACCATAGACTGATTCTCCTTCACGTCCTTCAGGAAATGCTTATATACAGGTTGTCACATGTATTTGCTGAGAAACGTGCTGAGTGCTGCAAAACCTTCTGAACCTTCTGAACATTTTGGAACTTTTGAGGATACAGACGTTCTCTGCAGTTCCTTTTTCTTATTAAAGAATTTAAAATAAGTTGCCTAAAAGTTTCAAAACAAAAACAAAGGACGATACATGTCTTTGTCCTGCTTCAATAAAAATACAAGTCAAAATAGATTTATAAATAAATACTTTACGATTTTATTTGTATTTCATTAAAAAAGTCCCAAATGAGATTTTTTTTACATTAAATACAGATCATGTAAACATACACATAATGGTTTAAATGTTTAACAAAAATTTAACGTAAGATTTTGCACACAACAATTTTTAAATATAAATGTATTACAAATATGAGCAGAGATGTTTATTTTATTTTGTATAAATCACAATTCTAAATAAACATTTGTGGTAAAAAAGCCAATAGTATGTTTGTAATATGTACAGTTTAGTTATAATCATACACAAGATAAGATGTAAATTATCCTATGCCAATCCATTAGAGCTTCACATAGGGCCCACCCCACTCTCTTCCTACCAGCAGCCACACAATTTCTGTTAAATCCTACACCTCCAGAAGGTGTACATTATGAACATGTAGAACCTGAACATTCTGTATGACGGCTGTTTTATAATGAAGAGTCATCATTGGAGAAAGACTTACTGCTCTTTTAAGAGTATAACACAGGTCTTATGTGGAAATGTAGAACTGAAAAGATAAGATACTGAGGAGGTTGAGCTCTGACACTCATCCAGTTTATCTAATGGTGAGTCGGTGATCGTCTCTGTTTACTTACACTCTCTGTTGTAATGAGCCCTGGTGAGAGTGGGTTAAAATGAGAGCTCGTCTGTTCCTGTGTTCCAGCTTTAACACTGTGGTGACTTGGTGTTGATTTGTCCACCCATTTCTAAGATATGAATTATAGTACAACTAACAATAATAATCATAACAATAATAACTGTAATGATATGAGCTATTTTTAATATTTTACACAGCAAATAGTTAGTGTCCGTGTGGCTGTATTCATTATATTTCATCCTAAACGACCCCTTATGACACTGTACTTGTCTGTCGCATTTAGAGTAAATTAAAATTATTTTGTTCATAAAACTACAAAATTTAATCAGCCACACCTGAACTCACTCTTTAATGTGCATACATTCACTGTTACCTAGTAACAGTGATTCCGTTTCAGCTTTAACACAGATACTTGGAGTTTGGAAAAGTACAACGACACATTCTGTACTTCATCAATTTGCCAAAGACATTTATTAAAATGTGCAAATGGAACAGTCAATAGTGACAAGTTGTTTATTCATTTCTCAAAAATCATTTTAAAAGATGTTCCTGAGAAGATTAGATATCATATAAAGAACTGGAATAAAGAAGAGAAAGTGACAAAATCACAGGAGCTCAAACTTAATTTAAAGATTGCAAACTAGCAAATTACAATGTTTATGTATATTTACAGTATACAGAACGAAGCAATGCAAAATACAGGTGAAGGTTTTACAATTTTCTGTGCTGTATATCAAAGAAAACCCAACACTTAGGGACAGATTCATGAAATGCAAGGCTAGATTTACCTTGCCTTAATAATAACATTGATTCTCCTTCATTAACAAGGACCAACACATGCTGTTAGCAACTGATATGAGACAGACTCTTCTACAAAAAAAATGGACAATGATGCTACAAATGGTTCTATACAGAACCTTTTAGAAAAGGGTTCTATATGGCACCAAGAAGGGTTCTTCTGTTGTTACAATGTAAAGCGTTTTACAATAGAAGAACCATTTTTGGTGCCTTTTCTAAATGGTTCTACATAGGTTTGTAACACATTGTCCATCAATCTGAAGAACACCTTCACAACGTAAAGAACCCTTTAATCATGCAAAAGTGTTCCGTTTTCTTTACTAAAGGGCCTTTGAAAAACCATCATTTTTAAGTACGTCAGTAACAGCTTCTACAAAGGTGTCTGCCATTGATAACCACATATTTTATTGTTCTTATCTAAAACGTTTCCTTTGCACCCACACTGCCAGTTTTCTGTAAAACGTTCCCCCTCCACTCACTAAAATAAACTGGTCAATATGCAGCTATCACAGTGTGTGTGTAAAACTATCAGGTAAAACAATCCCATTTGTGTATTTTTAATTGACTATGAATTTAAAGAAATGTAGCACATGATGATCAGAGCTTTTCCTCTTTCCTTTCTTTTGAACAGAATACATCCTCCTATGCATTAGTTTGAAAAATGTGCCTAATGGAATATTTGGATATATTTGAGTAACTCTTTGTTAAAATTGAGAAAAATGACTTAAGAAAAGTTCAACGTTATACTTATCTGTCACTGCTGGGGACAATGCTGAGGTCTCACCATAGACTGATTCTCCTTCACGTCCTTCAGGAAATGCTTATATACAGGTTGTCACATGTATTTGCTGAGAAACGTGCTGAGTGCTGCAAAACCTTCTGAACCTTCTGAACATTTTGGAACTTTTGAGGATACAGACGTTCTCTGCAGTTCCTTTTTCTTATTAAAGAATTTAAAATAAGTTGCCTAAAAGTTTCAAAACAAAAACAAAGGACGATACATGTCTTTGTCCTGCTTCAATAAAAATACAAGTCAAAATAGATTTATAAATAAATACTTTACGATTTTATTTGTATTTCATTAAAAAAGTCCCAAATGAGATTTTTTTTACATTAAATACAGATCATGTAAACATACACATAATGGTTTAAATGTTTAACAAAAATTTAACGTAAGATTTTGCACACAACAATTTTTAAATATAAATGTATTACAAATATGAGCAGAGATGTTTATTTTATTTTGTATAAATCACAATTCTAAATAAACATTTGTGGTAAAAAAGCCAATAGTATGTTTGTAATATGTACAGTTTAGTTATAATCATACACAAGATAAGTTGTAAATTATCCTATGCCAATCCATTAGAGCTTCACATAGGGCCCACCCCACTCTCTTCCTACCAGCAGCCACACAATTTCTGTTAAATCCTACACCTCCAGAAGGTGTACATTATGAACATGTAGAACCTGAACATTCTGTATGACGGCTGTTTTATAATGAAGAGTCATCATTGGAGAAAGACTTACTGCTCTTTTAAGAGTATAACACAGGTCTTATGTGGAAATGTAGAACTGAAAAGATAAGATACTGAGGAGGTTGAGCTCTGACACTCATCCAGTTTATCTAATGGTGAGTCGGTGATCGTCTCTGTTTACTTACACTCTCTGTTGTAATGAGCCCTGGTGAGAGTGGGTTAAAATGAGAGCTCGTCTGTTCCTGTGTCCCAGCTTTAACACTGTGGTGACTTGGTGTTGATTTGTCCACCCATTTCTAAGATATGAATTATAGTACAACTAACAATAATAATCATAACAATAATAACTGTAATGATATGAGCTATTTTTAATATTTTACACAGCAAATAGTTAGTGTCCGTGTGGCTGTATTCATTATATTTCATCCTAAACGACCCCTTATGACACTGTACTTGTCTGTCGCATTTAGAGTAAATTAAAATTATTTTGTTCATAAAACTACAAAATTTAATCAGCCACACCTGAACTCACTCTTTAATGTGCATACATTCACTGTTACCTAGTAACAGTGATTCCGTTTCAGCTTTAACACAGATACTTGGAGTTTGGAAAAGTACAACGACACATTCTGTACTTCATCAATTTGCCAAAGACATTTATTAAAATGTGCAAATGGAACAGTCAATAGTGACAAGTTGTTTATTCATTTCTCAAAAATCATTTTAAAAGATGTTCCTGAGAAGATTAGATATCATATAAAGAACTGGAATAAAGAAGAGAAAGTGACAAAATCACAGGAGCTCAAACTTAATTTAAAGATTGCAAACTAGCAAATTACAATGTTTATGTATATTTACAGTATACAGAACGAAGCAATGCAAAATACAGGTGAAGGTTTTACAATTTTCTGTGCTGTATATCAAAGAAAAAACAACACTTAGGGACAGATTCATGAAATGCAAGGCTAGATTTACCTTGCCTTAATAATAACATTGATTCTCCTTCATTAACAAGGACCAACACATGCTGTTAGCAACTGATATGAGACAGACTCTTCTACAAAAAAAATCCCAATTAAGATATTACAATATGGGAAGATTTTGGGGGATTTTTAAAAAGTCTTGGTCTGCGAGGCATGTCCTGATGTGCCAGAAAATAGTCCCTCATAACTACAGGACCCTCTTCTGCATAAGGATTTAAGTTAAGAATATCTATTCCTTTCTTTTTTGAAATAAAAATCCCCTCCTCGGCATAATTTGGTATACGCAGAAGTTGGCATTTTTGGCTAAGTGGACATAACATGCGTAATGAATATGGTACGTGTAGCTGGTGTGCTTGGCATTTGTGGTGTACATGGTGTGGCAGGCATTTCTCCAGTAGACGGCATGGTTGGCGTAGTCGCATATTTGGCACAGTATGCATATCTTTATTTAGTCGGTAGAAGTGTCGCAGGTATCGTAGGTGTCGCTGACATAAACGGTGTATTGGGATAGTTGTCGTACTAGGCAAATTTGGTGTTGTTGGTGTATTGGCTGTAGTTGGTGCAGTAGTTGTCTTGATAATAGTTTCATCACAGTTTCCACCAAACACTTTGAAAGTTCCTTTACCATACAGACCTGTGAGTTTTACATCTAAATCACTAACAGACATATTTAGCACTTGTCTTTTATTGGTGTTTTCTCCTAAAAAACCATGTGAAGCTTTCACTTGCAGATCGTCATCTAGGCAGCAATAAGCCGTCCATAAGTGACTGGGAACTGTAACTCTTTTTTTAATTAAACCTGTGCCTGGAACTACACCAGTCACAATGAAGCTAAAGTTTCCATTGCATTTCTTCTCCAGAGTTTTAGCCACTTTTTCCTCTATTTTCTTCCACTTACGGTTAAAATCCAGGTCTTGTGGAGCGACATTGGTGAGGGTGAAAGTTGCATTGGCACTGCTCGGTGACCGTGAATGGGAGGCTGGTGCCAGGTGCCCCCGACTGTAGATGCTGGAGTTTTTGTAGTCAGCATTGACAGCTTGATGATTATACTGAACGGAGATGTTTTGAGGTCGCATTCTCTTGTCTCCATTAGGGTCTTCAAGCTGCAAAAATTTGAGGACATTTATTTATCTTTTAAAAACAGTTGTTACTGTGGTTTCTCTGCACTATTGCTGCTCAAATGTATACTCAAAAAGTAAAAAGTGTGCTCAAAAGTGATAACATGGTTATGTAGTTAAAAATATTTAAATACCCCTTCTCCAGAAATGTCTAGGAATTTTGTAAAATGCAGTAAAAACCTTAATCTTTGATGTGTTCTTTCTCTTAACCCTCTATTTAACTCACAAAAACACAAAGAAAAGATTTCCAATATTTTCACTAACCAACTTTATTGTATTTTATGGAAACATATCAGTACCTAAATGAAAATGTAAATGCGCACAATGATGATGTAATCCTAATTTTGAACGTAAATGTTCCAATAATGAGCTCAAAATTCAATTCAGTAATTACATTTAAATATGCAATTTAGTAGACTTCTATCAATATTTCATTTACACTGAGATTTGAATTCTTATTTAAATGAAAGCACATTTCCCAATTTGAATTAACATGTCATTTGATAATGCAACAAATTAAAATTTTCCTCTCAACTTATATAATAACATTATCACCCCACTACTGGCCTTAGTCTCTCTCAGAATGCTTGTGAAAAAGCAAACTGAGCAGACTGCAGTTTAATTTCCATAGACTTGCACACATCTCGTAAGGGTGCAGCCAATGGCAGACAAGGCTTTAACTTACAACATGGAGCTGAAGAGTTCAGTTTTCAGCCTTGTCTGCTGAACGTGCCAAAAAAAAACTAAACAAGAACTAACAAAGGCAGAGACAGAAATAAAACACAATACATGTCTATAGAAATAAATACAGAAACAAGAGAACTAAGATATAGACTATGGCATTAAGCTGTGAAAAGAGAACTCTAGCAACAGAAAAAGATAGCGGGAGAAAGAAAAACAACCACAGACCTTAAACAAATCAGAAATGCAAACCAGAAACATGCAGATACAAGAATTGTAAGATAAAGAGACAGAAAGCTTTAATGGTAGACAGACACAAAGAGAACTGGGAATATAAACCATTATAGCACATAAAATAGAGTGATTAAGACATAGGGAGTGATTAAATCATGTGACAGGGATATGGCTAACAAAGCACAAGGAGAATTTAAACAAAGAAACACCTGAAAAGGAAAACAGAGCAAGAGAATGGCAGACGTTAACAAAGAAATAAAACTGAAGGGTAGGAAAGACACCTGACAAATGAAAACCTTTTCACTTAAGGACAGTGGAAATCTTTTCTTTTGATTTTCTCAGTTAAATAGCTCCAAGAAAATCACCAATTACTGTTTGAACCTTCTGTTCAAGTTTAAGTCAGGACCTTCTCTTTGAATCTTTGTACTGTGTGTAACACAATTTCAGAAAGTGGTTCAGAGTCCTCTGAGCAGCATCTCTGAACAGTAATCTGCAAGAAAGGGGAAGACACTTCGTTGCCCTGACAACAGTGAACAGATCCTGTTTATATTTTTTCCTGTTTATGTTTCCTTGCAATTTTCTGTTTTCAAATCATAAATAATAATATTAGGTCTTATCTAGTTTTCATTGTGAGAATTAGGTCATCAATTAATATTTTTTGACATAGTTGTTAAACAGAATTAAAGAGAAAAATAGAACTATTTTACTTTATATAACTACATTATTACTCATTAATTACCATTCGGCAAAGTGCTAGTAAAATTATACTATTATATGAGTGCGTATTTCAGACTATTGCCTAATCCTTGACATACACAAGCTCTGAATGTGCTGGTGTGTTTTACACAACCACATCAAATAGTACGTAGGATACCTAAATGTTTTAATATATAACATTTTCAGGTGAGCTTGTTGCATTAGTAGCACTTTTTACCAATGTAATGTTTTTAGATTTTGTTAGGACCAAGCTAAATGCATTCAGCTATTACTCTCATTTGTTTCTTTTTAAAAGGATAACTTTTAAAAAATGCCAAAAATATTAAGGACCAAGTAGACTGTAGGTACAACAATATATTTATAAAATATAAGTCATAGTGAAATAAGGAAAAGACAAACTGCCATGTCAGTATGAAAACAATGCCCATGAGAAAGTGGTTTAACTTACCTGGGGTTCAATATACCAAGTGTTTCTTTTACTTCCCTTGTAACCTCCAAACTTGTAGGCTGAGTACACTGGGATCTTGTTGTCTGTGTCATAAAGTGTTGCGAATTCATATGTGTTTTCTCGAATTTGGCAGATCTGTTTGTAGTTATCTCCTGCAAATACAGTCGGAGGAGACCGAATCTTGCTTGGATTCACAAAGAACTCAGGACACGTCTGTGTAAAATCATCTACAACTTTAGTGAAAAACCCAGAAAGAGCCAACACCAGCAGCAGCACCGGAGTGAGGAGGATCATGATGAAGATCACATGAATTGATAAGATGGGGAATGGACTATTCTGAAAGAAAGAAAAAGGAAACTGATCCATTTTCTGGGTTGTGCTCAGAAAATTATAAAATAAAGACAAAGAAGCACTTCATAAATATTAAAATTTCTACTGAGTGAACTAAAATCCAGCAGCCACACCTGCCCTTTGTGGATAAGATTGCCCACCCTGTATTACACTGTGTTTTCATTGTATACAACTGACAAAATCAACCTCTTACGGACTGCAGTAATCCACTATTTAAATCTGTTATTTTAGGAAAACAATCACAGAACACACCTACTTTGTTCTGTCATCTAAATGTAATTAACATATTTGTTTGTATTTCAGATGTTTCTTTATACAAATATTGTTCTGAGAATTTTAAGGCAGTATGAAATATCAAACATCACACACCCAGTTTGCAATAAAACCCAAAAATGCAATAAAAATCTAGAAGCTGTGATTTGTTAATTATCTTGAAGCTTTATTTAACTGATAAAAGCACAAGGAAATTATTGCCAATTTTTTCATTGACAATCAAATTCTTAGTTTAAATTTACGAAATATAATCAGACTGGTCCATGACATTTGAAATTAGTTTGTTTGTAATTTTGTTAGTTAAATAAACTTGCAAATGAGAAAAAACTAATCACAGGTTCTTGTTTTTATTAAAATCTATATAAATCTGAGAAATTTTTTTTAGGTTGTTCTCTTATTAACTCTCATCAAATCCAATAACGTAAACATTCTAACCTCACAAAATACTAATTCTTTGACATTATAAAGTTTACATTAGTTCATTCATTCATTCATTGTCTGTAACCCTTATCCAATTCAGGGTCGCGGTGGGTCCAGAGCCTACCTGGAATCATTGGGCGCAAGGCGAGAATACACCCTGGAGGGGGCTTTACATTAGTTCCCTGGGTAATTTCATGTAAATGTAATTAAAGATGCTGGTATAAGAATCTTTACAGTTCTCCACTTGCTTTTATCTGGAAGTAACAGTGGCCCAACAGTTAGAATATTTATTTATTTATTTATTTATTTAAATGTTAGGCAGCTCCATTATATCTATCACTGCGTCAAAACATATTGGCCAAATTCTGCATTTTTATAGGAAAGTGACCTACCGGTAATGGGCTGCTGCTTTTACAGTAAAAGCTGAGCTTACATTTACTTTTACCGAAAGGAAAAGTACTGCTTACATTTCGTCTTTGAACCACTGCCTCATGAAAAAGTCGTGATTAAAATGAACAAATAAGAACAAAATGAGCTTTAAAGTAAGTTACTTACCTGTCACTGCTGGAGTCAAAGCTGAGGTCTCACCATAGAGTGCTCGCCACGGACTCTCCTTCACCTCCTTCTGCACAGGCTTATATACAGGCCATCACGCGTACATATAGACATGATGAGGATAATCAGTCTTCATCAGTCATGAGTGATAAATCATTTTAGTAAATTGTGTGTCATATGAAGAACTTGCTAAATGCTGCAAATGTGGGTTTGGGACGTACCCAAACGTTGAGGAACTAGGTGAAGTCATTTCTGAATGATGAGGAACTTGTTGAGGATGCAGCTGTTCAGTACAGGTCCTTTTTTCCAATTAAACTATTTAAAATATGCATGATGTGTCGTATGAAATCCAAACAGCAGGCAGTCCAGTCAGTCATAAAGTTATGTTATGGAAGCCATGCTGTTTTAGCACATGAGACTTCCCAGAAAAATGTAACTGTGGTGGTAAACTCAAGGGTACACATTTGGTACTTTTTGTTTGGGAACATAATTGTACCCCCTTTTATTAGTTGTGGGTTTTTAAGTGTTGATTTCATACACCCCATTTAATCTCCAGGACATTGTATATATACATAATGAAAACATATGGAAAAAATATTCACCTCTCATTCTGTAGAAGTTTGATATTTTAGGGAAAACCTGTAACTTTAGTAGATAATAAAATACCTGTAGATTATCTATTTTCTGAGAGTGTATGTTTCTCTAAAATCCTTGTGACACTTTTGCATCAAATGAGAAATGTGGGCTTTTGCACCTGATAAAAGTTTGGACGGTTCCTTTCTTCTTTATAGATTTATAAATAAATACTTTACGATTTTATTTGTATTTCATTAAAAAAGTCCCAAATGAGATTTTTTTACATTAAATATAAAACATAAACATAATGGTTTAAATGTTAAACAAAAATTTAATGTAAGATTTTGCACACAATAATTTTTAAATATAAATGTATTACAAATATGAGCAGAGATGTTTATTTTATTTTGTATAAATCACAATTCTAAATAAACATTTGTGGTAAAAAAGCCAATAGTATGTTTGTAATATGTACAGTTTAGTTATAATCATACACAAGATAAGATGTAAATTATCCTATGCCAATCCATTAGAGCTTCACATAGGGCCCACCCCACTCTCTTCCTACCAGCAGCCACACAATTTCTGTTAAATCCTACACCTCCAGAAGGTGTACATTCTGAACATGTAGAACATGTAGAAACTGAACATTCTGTATGACGGCTGTTTTATAATGAAGAGTCATCATTGGAGAAAATGACTTACTGCTCTTTTAAGAGTATAACACGGGTCTTATGTGGAAATGTAGAACTGAAAAGATAAGATACTGAGGAGGTTGAGCTCTGACACTCATCCAGTTTATCTAATGGTGAGTCGGTGATCGTCTCTGTTTACTTACACTCTCTGTTGTAATGAGCCCTGGTGAGAGTGGGTTAAAATGAGAGCTCGTCTGTTCCTGTGTCCCAGCTTTAACACTGTGGTGACTTGGTGTTGATTTGTCCACCCATTTCTGAGATATGAATTATACTACAACTAACAATAATAATCATAACAATAATAACTGTAATGATATGAGCTATTTTTAATATTTTACACAGCAAATAGTTAGGGCAATAATTAAACATTTCTAATTTAAAATTTCTAAACAGCTGGAACTGTGTCAAACCTGGTCTGGAAAGAACCAAAGATCACAGTTGGAGACTAACAGAAAAAAAGGTAGGTCATTCTGTGATTACATCAGATTCCATCTCCAGACTTTTTTTTTTTATCTAACCACAAATGTAAGTGCTTGGAGCTAAACGATCCCGGGAACTTATACCGGGTGTTATATGGTCTGATGATAATATATTTTGGCAATGAGCATTCTGGCCACAAACACTGTTAAACATGGTACGGGCTGTTTTTTCTCCAATGACCCTGGGAACCTAAGGAAATATAAATCTCTCTGCCACTGCCAAGAATATAAAAATGGTCATCACTGGATCTTTGACAAGATAATGAGCCAGAGCAAAAGGCCCGAATCAACACAAAATCAAGCTTCTGTCGTATCCAGCCCAGTCCCACCCCCTGATCTAAACCCTATAGGAGAACAGGGGGGAGCTAAAGAGGAGAGTGCATTCAAGACAACTCAGGAACCTGGATGATCTGAAAAGAATCTGTAAAGAGGAGTGGTCTCAGATTCCCTTCTCTGTATTCTTATGTTATAGGATAAATGAAGGTCATACAAAATATTAAATGCTGGGCCAATAACTGTGGCACATGTTGTTTAGTAAAAAATATTTGTTTCGTTTCCCGCTCCGGGTGACTGTCTGTGAGGAGTTGGTGTGTTCTCCCTGTGTCTGCGTGGGTTTCCTCCGGGTGACTGTCTGTGAGGAGTGTGGTGTGTTCTCCCTGTGTCTGCGTGGATTTCCTCCGGGTGACTGTCTGTGAGGAGTGTGGTGTGTTCTCCCTGTGTCTGCGTGGGTTTCCTCCGGGTGACTGTCTGTGAGGAGTTTGGTGTGTTCTCCCTGTGTCTGAGTGGGTTTCCTCCGGGTGACTGTCTGTGAGGAGTGTGGTGTGTTCTCTCTGTGTCTGCGTGGGTTTCCTCCAGGTGACTGTCTGTGAGGAGTTGGTGTGTTCTCCCTGTGTCTACATGGGTTTCCTCCGGGTGACTGTCTGTGAGGAGTGCGGTGTGTTCTCCCTATGTCTAATAATATGCATGGTATATACAGTGTAAAATAATATACATGGAAATAATAATTTAAAAAAGCGCTTTAGCTATATTGTGATTCAAAAATTTTCTAGGGGCGCAAATAACATAGCATTCTGTTAAATATAATGATAAGGCATTCATGAGGATCCAACAGGTCACTTTTGGGGGGGGGGGGGGGGTGACTTACCAGAAAAATCTCAGCAGTGCCAAGATGTGGCTTCTGTGTGGCTAAATATAAATAAGTCATGTCTCCAATCAGAGTGCACCAGAAAAGAGGAACAAGAGATTGCTGGAGTTAACACTCAGATAACATCAGGTTGCAGCGGTAATGTAAAGAATCTTGACCCCGTAGTTAACTCCAAAACATTTGCAGGTTTATGACGCCAGTGCAGATCTTGAATACAGTGCAATTACAGCACGAAGGCTAGATTCAATAAGTTTACTTCAGGAGACTCACCTTTTTAAATGTGTTTCCTTCTCAAAAATTATTGCCATTAGACCCTATTTCTACAAGTTTACCAGAAATAAGAGCCTCTTTTGATGAGTAGCGCTAGCATGAATAAAATTCTACCTGATGAATCAGTGCCAGTTGTAAATGTACATGGAGTATCAACAGTATTGACAAAGGTTAAATATGGGGTACCACAAGGCTCTGTTTTAGGACCCCTAATATTCACATTATGTTACTAGTAGGAAATATTAACTGTAAGCATGGCATTTATTACCAGCATTATGCTCATGACACACAATTAAATGCAGTACATCAACTAAACCAGACAATAAACTCCAGTTTACTCAGATGGAGGTCATTGTTACTTGACAGATTGGATGTCAAATAAAGTAAGTCAAGTAAGTAAGTGTTAAACTTGATTCCTTAGTTTCACCAATTACAACGGTGAAAAACATTGGGGGCGGCGCGGTGGTGCAGCAGGTAGTGTCGCAGTCACACAGCTCCAGGGACATAGAGGTTGTGGGTTCGATTCCCGCTCCGGGTGACCGTCTGTGAGGAGTGTGGTGTGTTCTCCCCGTGTCCGCGTGGGTTTCCTCCGGGTGCTCCAGTTTCCTCCCACAGTCCAAAAACACATGTTGGTAGGTGGATTGGCGACTCAAAAGTGTCCGTAGGTATGAGTGTGTGAGTGAATGTGTGTGTGTGTCTGTGTTGCCCTGTGAAGGACTGGCGCCCCCTCCAGGGTGTATTCCTGCCTTGCGCCCAATGACTCCAGGTAGGCTCTGGACCCACCGTGACCCTGAATTGGATAAGGGCTACAGATAATGAATGAATGAAAAAACATTGGGGGGAAAAAAGTCAAAGTGGCCCTTCATATTGTTATAGCCACAGATTGAGATAATGTGAGAGTTTATGCATCACTCAGTATGTTCTCCACCTGATTTCATTCATTTTATCAGAAAAACTAGTGAACAGTGTTCTCTCTGTGTCTGCATGTATTTCCTCCAGGTGTTCTGGTTTCCTCCCACATTCCAACAACACAGATTGGTAAGTGGCCTGGCTGAGCACAAGTGTCCACAGGTGTAAGAGTGTGGGTGACTGGGAGAGTGTGTGACTTGTCCTGTCTAAACTGGCCTGTTCAAAATGACTGGTTTCTGTTCTTCGCACACTGTTCACCCCAACCCCAAGTGCACAGCAGTGAGGAGCTAGCCGCAGCTTTAATTTGCAGCTTTTTTCTGCATGTTTACGCAGTGCTCTTATTTCTCTGCACTCATTGTATTTTTTTTTCCCTCTCGGTTTAACCTTGTCTTTTATGTGCTCTCACATAAACATGGGTCCAGAAACTCAGACGTGAGGGCGGAGCTATTTTAAGTCTCCTCTTTTGACATCAGAAGTAGTGCAAAATCAGAACAGCACATTTTATCACATGATTTCTGACTTAGGAAGGCCATAGGTCTGTAGTTTTGTTACAGAGTGTTGGCTGGTGGGCTCCAGATCCCCAAATGAAAGCACATGCACTGACCAAGAGATATTTTACAATTTCTATATCATGTCACGTTAGACTGGAGATATCCAGACCTATTTGTACAGTTAAAGCTATCAGATCATCCCATGTATACAGGCCTTTATGACAATATTTGGATTATCTTTAATAAAGAGCACTTGATATGACTTACTTTGAAAAGTGTGCCCTTCAAAGAGGATCTTAGATCTTAGGGCAAGTTTTGGGACAGGGCCTAATAGCGCAGATGCTGTAGACGCATGCGTTAAAGAGATGACTTTGCACGTCTAGAGGGGGCACACTTCACTAAGCTCTGATTTTATCCCAACAGTCCAACAGTGAGAGGTAAGTATTGATTCTAATGTACGTCATGTCGCTTTTGTTGATTTTTAACCAAGAAAAACCTAAATAACTGTAGGAATGGGTTTGTTTTCATAGATGCAGGACAGGCGTTCTTGTTCGTTGCCAGTGGGCTTATGAATTTTTACCATTTGTACAGTGTGTGTCTCTGTGAGATAGTAGCCCCCAGTATTCTGTATTACTGACTGATTGATGCCCCACAGACCACAACAGGATAGTTTTACACAGTGAAAGGGCAAGTCCTCCAAGTACTAATGAAGCATTGGCTACAAGACACGTCGACTTCACCCTTCTCACTTCTACATCACACACACATACACAGATGAGCCAAAACATTAAGACTCCTCATATGCGATGCAATAACAGGGCATATATTAAACAGTAAGTGAACAGTTGGTTCTTGTAGCTGGCTCATAGACACAGGACACAAGAGATGAATGAGGATAAGATTATGTCCAGAATATGGGTAGTAAGTTTGTGGAGGTCTCGTAGCCTGTAGTGGTGAGTATCTGTTAGCAGTGCTCTAAGGAGGATCAGACAATAGTTATTAATATCCCTCCCCAATTGAAAAAAAACATGTGGATAAAGTGTGATGTTTAAATTAATAAGTGAGACCAGATTTGCTCTTTTTTTGTAATAATTAATTTATTAATATTATTAATATTTTTTCAGAATTCCCTGTACCTCATCTAGTCAATCATCCTGATGTTCATCATGGTCTTCCTCACCAAAGAGCTGCTGCTGCTGCTGGCGGCTCTGTCTGGATGTTTCACTGAAGTTGTAGATGATTTTACTCGGACGTGTCCTGAGTTCTTTGCTAACCCAAGAGAAATTCGGTCTCCTCCAACTGTATTTAAAGGAGAACACTACAAACCGATCTGCCAAGTTCTGGATAACATATATGAGTATGCAACACTTTATGACACGAAAAGCAAGATCCCTGTGTACTCAGCCTACAGGTTTGAAGGCTTAATGAATTGTCAAAGAAAATCAAGCTGGAATGGAGGTGGAGGCTTGCTGCTTAACTTTAGAAGCCGGGTTTATTGCGGTATGATGTGAAATTATAATTTAGTCATTATGTGTATAGCACATTTAGTAAAGTGGATAAAGTGCTGATAATTCAGTAGCGACCTCACTTGTGTTTATATGAACAGGAGATACATTCAAATGACTAATTTAAGGAAAAACCTAAATAAATAAGTGGAGAAACATAAGAGATACTTCCAGATAAGGAGACATTAAAGGCAATTAAGCAGCTACCATTTTACCACACTCTGAGAAATGTATGAAAATGCTGAGTAGGCACAGCTGATGTAGAATCTGGATCCAAAAATAAGGGTTCTTTACTGGGTCTGCAGTGGCATACACAAGGCGGCTCTAAGAACTGCATTTAGAACTATGAGAATCATATGTTCAGTAGGCCAGGGACTACTTTTCAGGTAACTGCAAAAGCAGGAAATACCCAGCCACAACAACACTGAGAGGGATATTATAGCTGCAGTGAATAAACCACTCATTACAAAAAGTCAGTGTGTAAAAAGGCACTGATCTACAGAGAAGAGGAATAAAGTAAGAGTCAGAGTAGTCATCCTTCACCATCTTCTCCAAAAGTGGGTGAGTACATGTGAGTTGTACCTCAAGAAATGTATGCTCCACCATTATGCGAGTGGCAAAGGCCCTGTTTTAATCTGACGGGGAATTTTCTAGCATGGATTAAAAATCTTAAATTGTTCTGAAAATGTGAGACACCCCACACATTATGATCATTTTCATAGCATTTTTTTTTTCATGGAAGTCAGCGTCCAGCCCACACTACAGGATATAGGAGTCATAAATATTGAACATGATTTATATTTACGATTCACAATCGGACTGGCCCTGACTGCAATGGGAGGATGGGATTATCCACTCTCCACACTACAGGTGAGTCTGGGAACTTTTAAGATCATTTAAGGTTACCCTAAATTCGGGAGACCTCAAAATCGGCCCAATTATCCTGTAGTGTGGGCCAGGCATAAAACAGGTTTTGTTGCGTTTTTACCTTGGTTTCAATTCTGAAACTTATTTTATTTCCTCTTTTTTTATGAGACAAGTGCATTTAAATGCAGTTGAACCTGTCAAAAATGTAAAAATGTATGTAAATGTATTTTATTATTTTACAAATGATGCAGTTGAAGGATTACATTTAAAATTGCAGGGAAATTACAGCAATATCTCTTGACTTCTAAGGGTTAAATACATATCCTCTTCCTGTCTCTCAACATATTGTCCCAGCTTGAAGACAGAACTACAAACAGAAGAATGCAACCTGAAAACAGTAAAGTCAACTATAGTCATCAAGCTGTGAACCGTAACTACATTTATTCGGACTACCACAGAGGTCACCTGGCTCCAGTCTACCACGCAGAGTCTCAGAGCTGTGCTAATGCCACCTTCACCCTCACCAACGCCGCTCCACAAAATAAATCTTTTAACCAAGGCCAGTGGAGGAAGACCGAGAAAGACGTGGCTCAAACTCTGGAGGACAAGTGCAAGGGAAATTTCAGATACATCGTCACTGGTGTAGTTCCTGGCAATCTCAAAATAAATGATACAGTTAACGTACCCAGTCACTTCTGGACGGCTTACTGCTGCCTAGACAACAATCTGCGGGTGAAAGCATCACGTGGTTTCCTAGGAGAGAACATCAATAACCCAGTGCTAGATATTTCAGTCCAGGAATTGGATGAAAGTCTCAGTAAATTCTATCAGCAGTCTTTCCATGTATTTGGTGGAAACTGTAATTAATCACATCCTCATAGGCCCTGTTTCGTACTTCTGCAGCATGTTGTGGGCTGTTCTGAAACAGATCAGCTAATACAGTCATCTTATGGAGCATTTATGCACTGAGAAACAAAATACCAAACAGTTAGCTGGCTTATCAAGCTGTTGTTTGTTAGCCACCTAGCTAACAAGGTCCTTCACGTTGTTTAGAAATATAACAGCTAGTATTCTTCTTAGATTATAAGTTTAGATAGGAAGTAAAAGGTTAGCTATCTCTCATATCAAGCTGCAATGAGTTAGCCCCTTGCTAACGGTTAACCAGCTCCAGTTAAATAAAATTTTAGTTAATATGTTCTCTCTGGATATTAACTGTGCTAGGAAGTAAAATACTAAAGCTATGGTAAATACTAAGTTTAGCATATCTGTAAACTAGCAAGCTTTGTACAGATAAATAATTATCACACTGGAATGGAAATGATTTCACAGATTAGCAAAGCCATGAAGTAAACAATCCTTCAAGATTGGTGTATGTTTCTGTGATTATTTGACCCTCTAACTTTACAACAGAGTCTACTACTCTGCTCATGTGTTACTCCACTACAATATGAATTAATGAATTAATGCTGATGTACGATAAATAAATGGTAAAAATGAACACATTGGAGCCTCTTATTTTTTTCAAGTCACAATGACAAGGGACTAAATCATCGCCACACTAGAATCTCATAGAGTAGTTACTCTACTCTAAAATGTATAAAACATTTATATTTAAAAGCAAAGTGTGACATGTGAAAATAATATGTTCAAATATTCATATTAAATATATATAAAATAATATATACATTTTGTTTTATATATAATGTGTTTTAGTTCATATTTATATAGTTAGCATTTCCTGTAACACCTTAATTAAAAAGAGAGAAAATGAAATGCAAATAAAGACAGAAAGCAGTGATATATTAATCTACTTTGACATTTATTTAAAATTGAGGCAATACAAAAAAAACAAACAAACAAAAAAAATGTACCGCAGCAGAGGCACTATATTCTTCACTCATCATATCTGTAGTGTCTGGGACAGAAAACAAAAACCTATATGAAAAATGCACCATTGTTAGCTGCGTATATTAACTAACTTAGATTATTTTTCAGTAGATCAGTAGCTACGATGATGAATACTGAAGACTGCATATTAAAGTCTAAGAGAATGGAGAATTAGAACAGGTTATTTGTCCGGCAGGAAAAGCTGGTTAAATATTTCAATGTTAAAAGCAGAACTTTACTTTGGAAATAACAGTTCCTTGTGTCTAGCAGTGAAATCTAATACTAGAAAACACAAATGCATTTATGAAAACAACTTCTGAAACAGTAACAGTAGTCCATGAGTAACAATCAGCTCATTTCATAACTGTGAAATCTCATTGCAGGCCTGAGAGAGTTTATTTTCAATTATTTAAAGAGAAAGTGGGTTCATAGAACTGCGGTTTACAACTGTGTCTTCACCAACTTCCTCAACATTTAGAAAGTTGCTAACCCAGATTTGCAGCACTCAGCAATTCCTCACCAATCACTGAATTTACTAAAACTCAACCCTGATGGAGGACAGTTGCGTGTCTGTATAAAAGCAGGTGATTAAGGAGGTGACGGAGAGGCAGGCGCCAACACTCAGACATCAGTATTGACCCCAGCTGTGAGAGGTAAGCTTGAACTTTACACTTAAATGTTGTCTTTATTCCCAACTTTATTTATTTGTTTATTTATTGGTTGGTTAATTTTAACCATGACACAATCAAATACTTTTAAAACAGATTTTTAAAAATTCCATAAGGCAGATTTTTATAGGAACAATTCTTACAAAAATTAAGTTAATTCATGTGTGTTCTTATAAATTAAAAATAAGCAAAAATGCTTTCAGTGTATTTACTTACCACTGATATATTAAACACAGTAATACTTTAGTGCACTTTATAGTGACAAGTACACTGAAAAGTCTAAGTATATTTGGCATATACTTGTAGTTAAACTTCTGATTGAGCTTAAACTTAATAACTGTATAATTAATCTTCCTTGCCCTGTATATAAAGTTTAAGTGTATTTGGTTTGTAGCTTTAAGTGGAAAGCCTCCTTAGATGTCAGCCGACTCACTGTCCAATGAAAAACATGTCCAAAACTTTACAGAAGGGGGAAAAATCCTTATCTTTCAATGGAAGTCAGTCTCCAGTTTCCACTGGAGAACAGTGAAATCAAATAAAGTGACAAGAGTATTCTAATTCTAATTGTAATATTATAAGATTTATTGCCAAGGAGCATTGTTAGAACTAAGAAATAATCTACCAAACACACATTTCCTTACTTTTTGTGTTATGTTTATATATTTTATTTATTTATTTATTTGCTTATTTTTCCTCAGAATCCTTCACACTTCATCTCCTCACTCCTCCTGATCTTCATCATGATCCTCCTCAGTCCTGTGCTTCTGCTGTTGTTGGCTCTGTCTGGATGCTTCACTGAAGTCGTAAATGGTTTTAAAAACACATGTCGCCAATTCTTTGCCAACCCAGGAAACATTTCGTCTCCTCCAACTGTGTTCACAGGACATAACTACAAACAGATCTGTCAAATTCGAGATAACGAACACGAATATGCAACACTTTACGACACAGACAACAAGATCCCAGTGTACTCAGCCTACAGGTTTGAAGGTTTAATGAATTGTACAAGAACTAATAAGTGGTATATCGAACCCCAGGTGAGTTAAATGGGTTTTTACCAGTGCGTTTTTTTCTCATTGATATAACAATCTTTTTTTTCATCTTCTCTTTTGGTATTATTACAAAAAAACTAAAAATCTACTTAGAATTTCACATGTATTAAAGTGGCAGAGTCTCCTATTTTAATACAATCAGAGCATCCTCAGAGCTCCTTCAAACCTGAAATATGAGGACATACGGTTTATAGTTTGCTGTGAACTTATCCATGGCTTTTTGATTAGCAGAGGTATTCTAAATTAAATTGAATTTAGAGTTCTGACGGGATAGTTGTGAGCAAACACAAGTATGTTGTGGTCCAGAGAGTGCTTCAGGACATGAACCTGTTAAATATAAAGTCATTTTATTACTCTACAGTGTTGTTGATGACTTACGTATAGAGATAAATGTAAATAAACTGTAAATATAGTAACAACACCTTTTTCCTGTAGATTACACATCTGTTTCTTACCTGTTGCAGCTTGAAGACATTAATAAAACCAAAAAAATGGAAACTGAAGACAGGACAGTTCAATATATACATCAAGCTGTCAATGCTGACTACAACAATCCAGGCTTCCATAAAGGGCACCTGGCTCCAGTCTTCCATGCAGAGACTCAGAGCTGCGCTGATGCTACATTCACCCTCACCAATGCTGCTCCACAAAATTCATCTTTTAACCAAGGCCAGTGGAGGAAGACAGAGAAAGATGTGGCTACTCTTCTGGTGAACAAGTGCAAGGGAAATTCCAGATACATTGTCACCGGGGTGGTTCCAGACAAAACCAGACCTCCTCTACATAACAGAGTTACTGTTCCCAGTCATTTCTGGACCGCTTACTGCTGCATAGACAACAATCACAGAGTGACTGCTTCAGGTGGTTACTTAGGAAAGAATAAAAATGTCCCGGTGGAGGCACTGCCAGTCGGAGAGTTAGACAAAAGACTCTCTGCTCTGTACGGTCAAAGATCTTTCCAAGTTTTTGGTGGAAAATGCGATAAATCAATCACCAATTTTGTTTTGATTAGGGGAGGGTCTTGGATTCTGTCTCGATAATGATTTATTTCCAACTCTGTTTGAGAAAAGAAAATGTATGACTTTACTGCGCCAGGAGTTAAGGGCTCTGGAGTAGGGCAGCAGTCAGAGAGTGGACCCTATACTTAAACATCAAAATCAAGTTATCAATATAAACTGAGCTAAATTGAGCTTTATTAATAAAAAAAAATCCCTTTTTTTTTTTTGCCTTCCTTACCCATGTGGAATCTGATTATCATGTACGGTATAATCTCCTCAGATTTGCTTTAAACATTACATTTTAAGGAATAAAAAAATGTGAATTATTGCTGTTTTGTGATCTGCAGTTCAAATAAATGCCTTGGGCACACTGATTAATAAAATACTTCTGTGTGTTTTGACTGAATTTCTGCCTGAAGAAACTGAACTATGTAACTTTTGGAGAAGGGTAGGAAACCACACCTGATCCCCTCACTGCGTAATACTTTACAGCAGAGAAAAAGTGAGAGCTAAAATCTGAGACTGGAAAAGAGAAAATCTTCTGCTAGCAGTTGCACATATCCACCCAGGACTTAGGTCCGTGGCTAACAGGTGCTAATTCACAAAATGACTCCAGCTAATGGCTAGCTGAAGGTAATATCTACTGAATATCTACTAGAAGCTGGTGATATCCACCTAGGGACTGAGGTTAGCAGCTTTTAGCACTGCAGCTATCATCTGCTAATATTGGTCAAGGCGACTTGTGCCCATTGTTGTGTTCTTACAGTGACTACATTTCTTAAACACTACTCTCTGGCTACCAATTCACATCAGTTATCTTTGCTGTTTATGTTCATTTTTGTTTGTCGTTTAGTGAAATTTGTACTATTTTTCTAAGCCCTTTGGTTCTTGAAAATTAATATATAAATGCTAAGTGTTTTTATTATTGTTATTATTTTATTGATTGATTTTTAAATAATAAATAATGAAGTGGGTTTATTACAACAATAATAGTTGTTGAGTGTGAGATAAAAAAAAAAAAGTTTGTTTGTGTGTGTGTGTTTGTGGAAGGGGGTGGTGTCTTAATTTTATGACAGTGCTGTAAAAGTGAATTATATTCTATAACTGTAGAGGGAGGTCAGGGGCAAATATACCCATTTTATACATATTTCATTTGAAGGTAAACGTATGTAAATTAAACAGTGTATTAAAATGTGTTTAAGTACTTTTTCCTGACGTTTGAACGAAAGACAGAAAGGCCAAAAAATAATGAGTATACAATGCTGTTTATTCATTCATTAATTCATTCATTGTCTGTAAGCGCTAATTCAATTCAGGGTCGTGATGGGTCAGGAGCCTACCCGGAATCACTGGGCGTAAGGCGGGAACACACCCTGGAGGGAGCGCCAGTCTTTCACAGGGTGACACACACACACTCGCACACACACACGCACACACACACATTCACTCACACTCTCACAACTACAGACACCTTTGAGTCGACAATCCATCTACCAACATGTGTTTTTGGACCGTGGGAGGAAACTGGAGCACCTCCGTGGGAGGAAACCCACGCAGACACAGGGAGAACACACCACACTCCTCACAGACAGTCACCCGGAGGAAACCCACGCAGACACAGGGAGAACACACCACACTCCTCACAGACAGTCACCCGGAGGAAACCCACGCAGACACAGGGAGAACACACCACACTCCTCACAGACAGTCACCCGGAGGAAACCCACGCAGACACAGGGAGAACAAACCACACTCCTCACAGACAGTCACCCGGAGGAAACCCACTTATACATACTCACATTTGAATAACCAGTCTACCTACTAACATGTGTTTTTTGGTTTGTGGGAGGAAACCCACACAGACAAAGTGAGAACACACCACACTCCTCAGAGACCTGGGGCAGGGTTTGAACTCACAACCCCTGGGCCTTGGAGCTGTGTGGCAGAAAAGCTACTTGTTTCGCCACTGTGCTGATCATTATTTTTTCAAATAATCGAATAATCAAATGATTTCAATTGCAACTGCATTATTTTATGTTGTGATAGTAACAGGTCATTTTGGCACATTGTAACTGAGTGATATTATTGTGTCGTTCTGAATGAACATGTAAAGGCGAAGCACATGATTATAAGCAAAAAACACTTTTTATAAAACTCAGATGTTTCCTCACCATTTGCTAGATCCATCCATTCATTATCTGTAAGCACTTATCCAATTTAGGGTTGCGGTGGGTCCAGAGCCTACCTGGAATCATTGGGCGCAAGGCTGGAATACACCCTGGAGGGGGCGCCAGTCCTTCACAGGGCAACACAGACACACGGACACTTTCGAGTCGCCAATCCACCTGCAACGTGTGTTTTTGGACTGTGGGAGGAAACCGGAGCACCCGGAGGAAACCCACGAGGACACAGGGAGAACACACCAACTCAGAACACACCAACTCCTCACAGACAGTCACCCGGAGCGGGAATCGAACCCACAACCTCCAGGTCCCTGGAGCTGTGTGACTGCGACACTACCTGCTGCACCACCGTGCCGCCACATTTGCTAGATCTCCATTCTAATACTTAGCTGGGTACATAAACTAACGTGTTTTTATGGCCCATCCATTTAAGGTCCAAATTAAAGGAGATCAAGGAGAAAGGGAAATCATGTTCTCCTTCTGTACTTAGATATATATTTCTGGGTTAAACACAGACGCAAGTCTCAGTGAGAAGTGAGTTGGTCACTAGTCAGAGGACAAATGTAATGTTACAGTTTATTGACCTGAAAACAAAGACATGGCCTTGTCTGTCTGGACACAAAGTGGTTTCACTTGTGGTTGCATTTCATGGAAAAGGAAGAACTTTTACTTCCCCAAAAACAATTGCATGTCTTAGTCTTAATATAGAAACAAGCAGTTACTTCAGATACAAACTCACTTTCCAAGAAAACTAAAAGCAGTCGTGTCTACAGGTCTCAAAACAATGTCAGAGATAATAAAACTGGCCATGGTTAACATATTTAACTCATTCATTCTAATTAATTTAACTGAAATATGTGCAAAGAACAAAAAAAACGAATGTTTTCAATCAACAGCATGATTGTATTTTGTAAATAAAAAATTTGATGCCTGCAACACACTCAGAAACGGAACGGGGCAAAATAACACTGAGATGTGTTCAGAATATTGAAGTTTTGAAATATTACACTAAGAAAAAGTAAAAATGGAGCATCAACAAAGGCTCTGTATTTGCACCAAAGATTACTCTCACTACTTTGTGACACATGTTTTGAGAGAATTTTCAAAAAGTTAAAAAAGAACGTGTCTCAGCACAAATAAATTAGGTCTTTGACCATCTCCTATATAAAAGATAAAAAAAAAAGTCCATGTTTAGCAAGGCCAGAAACTACTGCTGAATGAGAGTGACCTTTGATCCCTCAGATGGCAGTTAGAGAAACTGTTCTGAAAAATGTTGTCACTTCACACAGACTGCATCAAAAAATGCAACAAGAAAATCTATTCAACAAGGAGAAAGCCATACATCAACTTCATGCTGAAATGCTTCTGAACTCTAGGCTCAGGTTCATCTCAGATGATCTAGATACATTATAAATGTGTGCCATAGTCAGATGAGTCCACATTTAAGTTAGTTTCTGGGAAAACACTCTTCACATTTCTATATGGGTGACTTGCACATGAGGCATATTTAGGTTTTTAGAGAAACATACACTCTCAGAAAATAGATAATCTACAGGTATTTTATTATCTACTAAAGTTACAGGTTTTCCCTAAAATATCAAACTTCTACAGAATGAGAGGTGAATATTTTTTCCATATGTTTTCATTATGTATATATACAATGTCTTGGAGATTAAATGGGGTGTATGAAATCAACACTTAAAAACCCACAACTAATAAAGGGGGGTACAATTATGTTCCCAAACAAAAAATACGAAATGTGTACCCTTGAGTTTACCACCACAGTTACATTTTTCTGGGAAGTCTCATGTGCTAAAACAGCATGGCTTCCATAACATAACTTTATGACTGACTGGACTGCCTGCTGTTTGGATTTCATACGACACATCATGCATATTTTAAATAAATGAGAAAAAAGGACCTGTACTGAACAGCTGCATCCTCAACAAGTTCCTCATCATTCAGAAATGACTTCACCTAGTTCCTCAACGTTTGGGTACGTCCCAAACCCACATTTGCAGCATTTAGCAAGTTCTTCATATGACACACAATTTACTAAAATGATTTATCACTCATGACTGATGAAGACTGATTATCCTCATCATGTCTATATGTACGTGTGATGGCCTGTATATAAGCCTGTGCAGAAGGAGGTGAAGGAGAGTCCGTGGCGAGCACTCTATGGTGAGACCTCAGCTTTGACTCCAGCAGTGAGAGGTAAGTAACTTAGTTTAAAGCTCTTTTTGTTTTTATTTGTTCATTTTAATCATGACACATACAATGAAAATGCATATAACATTTTTCATGAGGCAGGGGTTCAAGAAGAAATTGAAGCAGAATTTTGCCTTTGGGTAAAAGTAAATGTACGTTCAGATTTTAGTGTAAAACAGCAGCCCTAGGTCAGTAGGTCAGTTTCCAATAAAAATGCATCATTTGACCCATATGCTTTGACAGATGTGACTTTGGTTGTACTGATACACTAAAGATTAAATCAATGAATAAACAATCAGTGAAATTTGCAAGCACTTCATTTCAGTTCAGATTTGATGCAGCATTGTTGTCAGGAACGAGAGGCGGACTGACGGAGCGGACGCATTCGCTAAAGCACAGTATATTTAATAAAGAAGAATAATAACAAAACAAAGAGACTTTAACATAACGAAAACAAACAGGGAGCCAAACAGGTTAAACGGGACACGAGGAGCAAATCAGGGCAAACGGGACAGACAGACTAAAGAACGAAACGACAAAGGAAATACAGCGACAACGTGAAAACTAACAACGGAGAGACTAACGAACACGACAGACTTGACTGGATACACGGAACAATAGAACAATGACCAACAAACAGGAAGTGTAGGAAGGGGACTTAAATACTAGACACTGACGAGACGCACCTGAGACAGATAACGAGAAGGACGGGTTAACAGATGACAGACGAGGAGGCGGGACAAAGGCGGAGACAAGAACATAAACAAAACAGAGCCATGTGCAAATAAAGCACATGGCGGGGACAACAGACTGACAGGACGAAGGCGTGACAATTGTAGGATGAGTGCAACTGAGAATATACAAAAAAGTAGAATAAAATAAAGCCTTTTAACTTTTATTTATTCTTACATTATTTTATATTTTTAAGTCACAGATAAACTGCATCCACAGTAACAATATTCTTAATTTAATTCTCAGTGCTCTTCCCAACCCATGGATGTAACAGATTTGGCCAGATTGTGGTGTTCTCCACCAAACAGGTTTAGATCCAATGATCCTGGGTTAGCAGCATGAAAAAAAAATACTGTGGAGTTTAGAGTCTCAAAGGAAACACATGGTCTCCTTTACCCCTGCAGCTCGTGATCATCATTTTATTGGGGAGATAGTTGGTAGAAATTGTAATTTTCATTAAATGTTCCTTCATGTTCATTTTATACTTTTCTGAGCACCACCCAGAAAATGGACCAATATTCTTTATTTTTTCTTTCCAGAAAATTCTGTTCCCCATCTCATCGTTCGGTTTCTGATTTTCATCATGATCCTTCTCACTCGGGTGCTGCTGCTGTTGAGTCTGTCCAGAGGTTTCACTGAAGTTGTAGATGATTTTACACAGACGTGTCCTGAGTTCTTTGTGAATCCAGGGGGAATTGTGTCTCCTCCGACTGTATTTGAAGGAGATAACTACAAACAGATTTGCCAAGTTCGTTATAACACATATGAATATGCCACATTTTATGACACAAACAGCAAGATACCTGTGTACTCCGCCTACAAGTTTGAAGGTTTTAAGAATTGTACAAGAAAAAGCAAGTGGTATACTGAACCCCAGGTGAGTTAAACCACTTCCAATGGTATCGTTTTAATACTGAGATGGCAGTGTCTTTTTTGTGTGCTTGCTTGTTTTGTTTTGTTTAATATCACAGATTTAAATTTGATAAATATATTGTTGTGCCTACGGTCTTCTTTGTTCTTCACCTATTTTGGCATTTTTTAAATTATTCTTTTAAAAGAAAACAAATGAAAATGACATCTGAAAATGTAACCTTGGCCCTAACCAGGGATGTATCTAGACCCAATTCACTAAGGCATGTGCCCCAGTAAAATGTTGCAGTACCCAGTAAAATCACAGCGGTAAAAAGTCAGTCCAGCATAGCTGAGGAGAACTACAGAACACACAGTGCAAATCCTATACAGGCACTACATTTACCATAATGCCCCAGTGTCTTTCTGAAAGCTTGAGTAGCTAATGCTTTCAGCCAGAGCCCGTTTAGCTTGTTTTTTTTGCATGAAGTAATCGACACTTGTAAATATTTAAAAGAAAGTCTTCCACACAACAGACTAGGTCATGATAGCTCAAACTATATATTTTGATCATTCCCACTGTAATAATAAATACAAATAAATAATTAAATGAATTAAATGAAATTAAATAAATAAATTATAATGTCATTCATGTTAATTGGTAATTCTTTTATCATCCATGGCAGAGTAATGCCCACTTCAGTGTCAAATCACTTTTTCTATTTAGTGTTAAACTGGATATTTACTAGATACACTGATTAGCAAGCAAATGGGTGCAGCTGTGCCTGTGACTAGTACAATAGTACAATAGTCTACAAATGCCCCTGCTAAGGTAAGGTAACAAGCAAGTATCTAGGTATCCTACGTGCTATTATTTGATATGGTTCTGTAACAAGAGCACATTCAGTGTTTGCATTTGCCAGGGACAGGACAATATATTTTGCTATGATCTAAGCATAGTTTATAGTTTAATCCTGATAGCACTTTACAGATTGGTAATAAGTGAGTAAAATATAGTTATTTATTTGAAGATGAGAACGATTTTAGTTCTTGTCTGCCACTGGCCCCGCCCTGATCGGATGATTGACAGCAATCTGCTCCGTTTGGATTTTCACAAGCATTTTGACACAGTCTGAGCACAGTAGGGGGGTGATACAAAAAAGTGGAGGGGGTTTATTGAAAAGTGGAGAGGCGTTGTTTCCCCTTTAACATTTGAATTTTGGCATCTTTCTAGCATGGTGGTGAGATTGAAAATTACACTTGGAACTACAATGGACTTAATGACAATGAAACTATTTAATAAGTATTTGGATTTTGATCTCATAAGTGGAACGTTTAAATTTAAAATTAGGATTACATTGCCATTTTGTGTATTACATATTCATTTTCATTTTGGCATTGATATGTTTCCATAAAATACAATAAAGGTAGACAGTGAAAACACTGGAGATCTTTTCTTTGTGCTCTTGTGATTTAAATAAAGGGTCAAGAGAAAGACCACATAAAAGATTAAGGTTTTTACTGCATTTTAAAAATGTCTCAATATTTCTGGAGAAGGGGTTTGTAAATATATTTAAATACATAACCATGTTATTACTTACATACTAACTATGGTTACATTTGAGCAGCAATAGTGCAGAGAAACCACAGTAACGTCTTTGTTTTTAAAGGAGATATACATGTCCTCAAATTTTTACAGCTTGAAGACCCTAATGGAGACAAGAGAATGCGACCTGAAAACCGTTCCGTCCAGTATAATCATCAAGCTGTCAATGCCGACTACACAAACTCCGGCTACAGTCGGGGGCACGTGGCACCAGTCTTCCATTCACGGTCACAGAGCTGCGCCATTGCAACTTTTACCCTCACCAATGTCGCTCCACAACACCTGGATTTTAACAAAATCGAGTGGCTGAAAACAGAGTGGAAAGTGGCTAAAACTCTGAATGTCAGTTGCAATAGAAACTATAGCCACATTGTGACTGGTGTAGTTCCTGGCACATTTTCAATAAAAAACAGAGTTAAAGTTCCCAGTCACTTCTGGACGGCCTACTGCTGTCTAGACAACAACCAGCATGTGACGGCTTCGCGTGGCTTTTTAGGAAAGAACATTAATATCCCAGTGCTGGAAATGTCAGTCAGTGAGTTAGATATAAAACTCTCAGATCTGTACGGTCAAGGAAATTTCAAAGTGTTTGGTGGAAACTGTGATGAAACTATTATCAAGACAACTACTGCACCAACTACAGCCAATACACCAACAACACCAAATTTGCCTAGTACGACAACTATCCCAATACACCGTTTATGCCAGCGACACCTACGATACCTGCGATTCTACTACAGAATAATTGAAGATATGCATACTGTGCCAAATATGCAACTACGCCGACAATGCCGTCTACTGGAGAAATGCCTGCCACACCATGTACACCAACAATGCCAAGAACACCAACTAGACATACCATACTCATTACACGTTATGTCCACTTAGCCAAAAATGCCAACTTCTGCGTATACCAAATTATGCCGAGGAGGGGTTTTTTATTTCAAAAGAGGAAAGAATAGATATTCTTAACTTAAATCCTTATGCAGAAGAGGGTCCTGTAGTTATGAGGGACTATTTTCTGGCACATCAGGACATGCCTCGCAGACCAAGACTTTTTAAAAATCCCCAAAAATCTTCCCATATTGTAATATCTTAATTGGGATTTTTTTTGTAGAAGAGTCTGTCTCATATCAGTTGCTAACAGCATGTGTTGGTCCTTGTTAATGAAGGAGAATCGATGTTATTATTAAGACAAGATTAACCTAGCCTTGCATTTCATGAATCTGTCCCTAAGTGTTGGGTTTTCTTTGATATACAGCACAGAAAATTGTAAAACCTTCGCCTGTATTTTGCATTGCTTCGTTCTGTATACTGTAAATATACATAAACATTGTAATTTGCTAGTTTGCAATCTTTAAATTAAGTTTGAGCTCCTGTGATTTTGTCACTTTCTCTTCTTTATTGCAGTTCTTTATATGATATCTAATCTTCTCAGGAACATCTTTTAAAATGATTTTTGAGAAATGAATAAACAACTTGTCACTAATGACTGTTCGATTTGCACATTTTAATAAATGTCTTTGGCAAACTGAGTGTTGTTGTACTCCAAGTATCTGTGTTAAAGCTGAAACGGAATGTGAATCACTGTTGCTAAGTAACAGTGAATATATACACATTAAAGAGTGAGTTCAGGTGTGGCTGACTCAATTTTGTAGTTTTATAAACAAAATAATCAGAACAGTATAGTGTCATGAGGGGTTGTCTATGATGAAATATAATGAATACAGCCACACGGACCCTAACTACAGATTATGGAATCATTTGGAATTTGGAGTTGCTAAATGGTGACTGGCTCCTCATTACTCTCTTCATAGATGTGTATTTGTGTGGGAAGATTTTAGGTTTAAATCCCCGTTGATATAATTTATGAAAGAAGCAGTTACCCACCTATGCCGCAGGAATTGAGCAATATCCTCACCCTAGTTCATGCTTTTTAATGTTTTCCATTCTTTCCATTGTCGTTCTCCAGCTGCCATTTCTGTGTCATGATCAGAGAGAGAAAGCCTAGCATACCGGACTGAGGCCCTTTTTTTTTTAAACCCATTTACAGACACTGGGGCTTTCTCACCCCTCGCTGCCGTTGTATGTTTAGCTGAAACTATGTGTGCTTTTAGGTCCTTTACAACTTTATTTGCTACACATGGGAATATCTTTTTTTAATTCATCCGAGAACTTAAATTTACATTTCGGCATAGCTGCTCGAGATGAGGGTAGGTACATGAGCTTTGCCTGAGGTAAACAAGGACTACTGATGTGCAGAGTGACCAATTAAATGTTTACAGAGAAGGTTATCGACCAATAACGGTAGCTCTACAGTCAGACCGTCCAATCAGAAGATTTTAGGCTACTTCACCACGCCCCCTTCTCACTCAAGCGAACCAATCGGAGTAGGGGAAGGCGGGACTAGTTTGTGAACGAAACTTCTCGAAGTTCTATGTAAGCTCTAGAAAAACAACATCCCGGACATTCCACCAGGACATTTTTTTAAGTCTAAAAAAGAGGACGTCTGGTTACCCTAGGCTTTGTAAATACGTTAAACCAGTAACGAGTGCAAACAGACTGGAGAGCAGCAAATGATGAGAAAACATCCTCAGAATTTTATACACCCTCATATTTTTATAAAATCGTGAACGTCACCTTTAATGCAATGTTGTTTGTAGTCAATTCCAATGCCTAAGCCATGCACAAAGAACCCAGACAAAGAACACTGAATCTAACTTTAATGAGTGTCTGATTTTGGCACACCTCACTCAGTTGGCACAGAGTTTGATCGAGAATTGTTTTTTGATATGGACCTGATTACAGTTGATTGTCCATTCGTTTGAAGGGAGAAGGTTTATATGTAATAATAACAATAAAAAAAAAACAATTTGCAATGCACATGTCTGCATTTACTGGAGAAAAAAAAAGATACATGTAAACAACATTTGGTGTGACTTCAGCGTCCAATGCAATGTCCACATTCAGTAAGCGCATCTCTCTCTCGCTCTCTGCGTCCTACAGTACAGTCGGCTCCTCTGCCACTCGGCTTTTGAAGAGCGTGATCTCGTCCAGGTGGCAGAGCGGCATCTCTCTGATCACACAGCCCAGGTCCTCATGCAGCAAAGGATACACCACCACACTCAGAGCTGGACGAGACGCTGACAAACTAGAGAGAGAGAGAGAGAGAGTGTGAGCAAGGGACATACAAGGAAAACTACAAACACAAAATGTTATTATAAGGTGAATAATATTCATAAAACATCACTATCTAATCTTCTGCCTTATGCACTTCATTATGCAAATGTTAGAGGACCCTTTGGCGACTGAAGACACCAACTGATCCAGTTCTGAAAATGCATGTACTGTATACAAGTTTGTAACTGTGAGTAGATGAGGAAACTGTAGGTGCTTGTGTATTCATGTATCTGTGAATGTGTTTGTGTGTGTACATTAATCTCCACAGTTACTGGCACCCCTGGTTACGACCTACACTGTGCACTACGTAGGGTGGAGGGACACGTTTGAGATTTTGATACTTTCTTGATGCAACAGGAACAGTCTGCTGTCCTCTTGAACGAAACATGATACACACAAGCTACAATGGATCAAGAGGACTAACACTAACCTGTCCAGCAGGGTCTTCTGTAGTGTTTTACAAGCCACCAGTGTCCCGCCCATGAACATGTGACACATGATGACCTCTGTGCAGCTCTGCATGAAGCTGACCACCGCGCCCGGCTGGAACGTTCCATGGCGAGACACCAGACACAGGCGGCGAAGGCCCTGACAGTGACTGAGCGCCTCAAAAAACACAGCGTTGGCGTTGAAGTACGGCTGCTCCAGTCTGTGATATTACACACCAATGTTTAAAGGGTTAGAAAGCGCCATTGTAATATATCAGCTCTGTATATCTGTGCTAGGGCTAGTGCAGGATTCGCTGTATCATTGTTCCATCACTGCAAAGTTGTTTTTTACAGTGCACATATTATGAAGGATTGCAATGGACAGATCAAATCTATGACCAAGTAACTGGTAAAATGCTACAAATCAGATGGTTTTCTGCCCTCTACTGGAGAGCTGAGGAATTGCTATGAAATGCTGATGTAATCTGAATGGACTATATATAAAGGAGCTACAATTTAAGCTGGAATTAATTTGGATTTAAATTTCATGTATATTGCTATATCTTTGTCACTTTAGTCATAAAAGTAATGAATCTTTGTTGTGTTCCAGCTGATAATGAGTGTGAGTGCACTCACCTTAATTCCCTGAGCTGCGTGCAGTGCTTTAGCGCCTCCATAAGGCCCTGTGTGTAGTTCACAGTCTTTAAGGACCCAATGTTTGCCAGTGATAACACCTGCAGGTCTTTACACCCCTGAACGAGCTGCACAAGTCCAGACCCCTTCAGGACCCCAGGCAGGTGGGCCAACGTCAGCTTGCGTAAAAACCTCAGATTCCCCAAAGCGGCCAACTGACTGTCCCCAACCTGAGGGCAAGGGAGGACACAATAACTGAAACGCTGCAAAATATCAAGACAAAGTATATACAATGGCATATTGCTACTAAATAGCAGGTATGATTTGGGAGGTGGATCATTCTCAGTGCTGAAGTGACACTGACAGTGGTGTGTTAGTGTGTGTTGTGCTGGCATGAGTGGATCAGACACAGCAGTGACTGCTCGAGTTTTTAAATACTGTGCCCACTCACTGTCCACTGCTACCTCGTCGGTCCACCAAGTAGATGTAAAGTCAGAGTCAGTAGCTGTCCGATTGCTGCACAACCTCCTGTTTAAAACCTCCAGCAGCACTGCTGTGTCTGATCCATGTCACCATGTCAGAGTCATGAAGAATGACCCACCACCCAAATTATACCTGTTCTGTGGTGGTATGGTGCATAGGTCTGTGAATGACATATATTAGCCCACCCTACCTGGCAGGCCCAGGGGCAGGCAGCGGGATCCTTGCGGATGGCAGGCTCGTTCCGCGGCATTGCTGACAAGAAACCGGCACCAATGAGCTCCAGCTCAACCAGATGGGGGCATCCCTTCAGCAGAGGTCGGACACAGGACGCAGCCGCTTCCTCTCTGTCCTCTCCCGGACCCCCTGCGACTTCCGGCTGGTAGGTGGGCACACCGATCCTGCGGCTCTTCTTCAACCCGAGGAGCAGCGACCCTGAGGATAGGTCCGCACCCATTTCAGTCACATTAACAGGTACAGGACGCCGCTGTGCCAGCGCACAAACCGGGAGCGCCAGCGATCGCAGGTGAGCGAGACGCTCCAGCGCACCACACAGGTGCCCGTCCTGCCCTGGAGGAGCGCTGTGATGGTAGTGCGTGGCCGACAGGTTGAGGTGCGTGAGACGAGGACAGGATTCAATCAATGCTTTGACGCTTTCTGCGTCCATCTCCTCCTCGCCTTTGACGCAGCTTTCTGCGGGCGAGCCTCGACCACAGCCGCGGAGGTTAAGACCACGAAGTGGTGAGAGATCACAGCCTGCAGCCAGCAGCACATGCAGAGGGTTAAACCCTGGCGCTGAACAACGGGACACGTTTAGATACGTGGGGCATCCGTGAGCAAGAACCCTCCCCAGCACTGCACCATCCAGCCACGTCCGTGGGAGCTGCAGGGCACGAACTGTGCTTCCAGTGTACGATGCCATGCTCTCTGTTAGTGCAGTTACAGCAACGGGTCGAAGAGGAGCAGGCCCAGGTACGAAAAGGACCAGCCCGGTGAGCCCCTCAGGCACTCGCATACTGAACACGGCCAAGTAGAGTCTCAGCAGGGTGCGGTTTATTTCCCCCGGTGCCAGACGTGCGGAAAACCAACGCAGGCTTTGATAATGTGGCACACTGCTCTGACCCACCATCAGCTGAGTGCAGCCTCCGGCTTCTTGCAAGCTCTCGGTAGCCTCCAGATAGAGGCGCAGGCTCCTCAATGCACTGCAGCAAGGCACCACGCCATAAGAGGGTGTAAGGAGCGTCTGCTTCAGTTCTTGCAGCCGCGCTAGAGCCGACTTGCCCTCTGAGCTTAGCTGCTGAAGGTCGAAGCCAGGGCCCACGTCCAGAGCCAGCGACTGAAGGGACTGGAGGGAGCTCAGCAGACGGGACAAACGAGCTGGAGTCACGCGGCAGCCCGACAAGTCCAGCTGGACCATGCTCCTGCAGCGGGTCACCTGGTCCAGCGTAGAGCCAGCAAGCCAGTAGCATCCGCTTGCATTCAGAGACTTGATCTCGCTGTACAGCTTGCGCAAGAGGTGTTTGACAGCTTCGTTGTTTGCCTGCAAGGAAAAAGAGAAATGTGTTCTTTTTCATTTTACATATTAGTGAGCAAATCTGACACAGACCAAGTGCTATACCTCAAAACCTGTGCTTTTTCTTGGGAGTAGTTTATTAGATGGAAGAAATATGACAATATTTTATTGTTACAGTGAAAAAAGCTTTTCTGGTGTTTTCACATATGAACCCCAGAGATTTTCCGGAGTTGTTCTGGAGGCAATTTTCTGTGTCAGAAGTGTTCTCACAGCTGGAAATATTTCGCGTACAGTACAATCCTCCGTAACATTAGCGGCTCTATTCACACATTCATGTCTATTCATGTCACTCAGACATTACCCGGACTTTGTACTAGGGAGCTGTCGGAATAAAATCAGGGACAAATGCATTGACACTAGAGGTGGGCGGATCGATCCAAATATCGATACCAACGCTGGTATTGGTATTGAGCAATACTCATGTAAAAAGATCGATACTCAAGCGTTTTCAAGCGCAGAGCAGCGCACCCACCCCCCCCCCCACACACACACACACACCCCCGCCTTTTGCTGTTGCGACGTCACGTGGAGAAGAGTAGCATTAGCGTATCGGTATCAACATCAGCGATACTGGCCCTGTATTTACTTTGGCATCGGATTGATACCAAAATTCCCGGTATCGCCCACCTCTAATTGACACATACCTCCTCAAGGGTAAAGTCTGAAAATTTTGGGGTTAAAGGGAACGTGTGAAAGGGGCTTGTTTTTGTCCATAGTTAATTGTCCATAGGCTGTGTCTTAAAATATTGTGATAAATGTGATAAAAATGCCATAACCCCCACCTATAAAATTTACAATTTTCTGAGGGCTTGCCTTTTGGCAACAGCAAACTAAAAGTTATAGTGCTAGAAACTATAATAATATATTAAAAAAATACATACAAGTGCCAGAGGTGTTACACTAGTTACTACAAAGTCTGGAGCCCCTCACCGTGTATTCTCTGTGAAGGTTGATGTGGGCAGTGAGGCTCTTATCCTGACACAGCGTCCGGAGCTTCCTGCACACTCGGCTCACGTTGAGAACCAGGTCGTGGCTCGGGACAAACCTCAGAATGTTCAGCAGGATCTCGTCTGAGAAGTCGGAGATGGTGACAGAGGGTTGAGAGGCTGTGTCTGAGCAGCACTGGGCCTGGAGAGAAGGGGGAAAAAAGAAGAAAAACCTGAGCATGTAAAGGCGTAAAGACAGAATTAAATCATTTGGGGTATTTCTCTAGTTAAATACTTGATCAGCAATCTGTGGTACAGCAGGGAAATCACCAAATACAGGCTTTCAGGAATGACTTTTGAAAGTCAAAAAGCTTTCTCCTTAGTAAGGGCTTGCTTGTTGTCATAATAAGAGTATGGGTACAGCCTGTGATTAAGAGTTCAGAAGTATGAAAGATGATAAAAAAGGCCACATTCAGCATATATTCATATCTTAAACATTAAAAATATGAGAGTGGTGGAGTCAGACCATTTTCACAGGGGTGGCCAGACCGAGACCATTACTCACACAGGGGTGGCACAGAAAACTATACCTTATTTTTTCTATGTGAATCTGCTGTGGATCTAGTAGTGTTTCTTGACACTCACACATTTACAGATACAGGCATTGAGTACAGTGCCACCATCTGTTTCTTCTGAGAACTAGTTGTTTGAGGTGCGCTGTTAAATTGCATCCCTACAGAAATGGTTCCGCAAAAAAATGTTGCCGGCAAAGTGACGGAGGTTGGGGGGCCCCTGGCTCCGCCCCTGGATGTAATACTGAATAATATGTGGGAAATATTTTAATATTATTCTATCTACATTGAATTTCATTGTGGCAGATACATTTAATTATTCATTAATTCATTGTCTGTAAGCATTTATCCAGTTCAGGGGCACGGTGGGTCCGGAGCCTACCCAGAATCACTGAGCGCAAGGCGGGAACACACCCTGGAGGGGGCGCCAGTCCTTCACAGGGTGACACACACTCATACATACATTCACACACCTACGGACTACCAACGTGTGTTTTTGGACTGTGGGAGGAAACCGGAGCACCCGGAGGAAACCCACGCAGACACAGAGAGAACACACCACACTCCTCACAGACAGTCACCCGGAGGAAATACACGCAGACACAGGGAGAACACACCACGCTCCTCACAGACAGTTACCCGGAGGAAACCCACGCAGACACAGAGAGAACACACCACACTCCTCACAGACAGTCACCCGGAGGAAACCCACGCAGACACAGAGAGAACACACCACACTCCTCACAGACAGTCACCCGGAGGAAACCCACGCAGACACAGGGAGAACACACCACACTCCTCACAGACAGTCACCCGGAGGAAACCCACGCAGACACAGAGAGAACACACCACACTCCTCACAGACAGTCACCCGGAGGAAACCCACGCAGACACAGGGAGAACACACAAAATCCCTCACAGACAGTCACCTGGAGCGGGGCTCGGCCCTGGAGCTGTGTGACAGTGACACAACCTGTGCCGCTCTGAATTAAATTAAATTCATTGTTGTGGAACAGTAAAGACCCAGAGAATATTTACTCATCAGTTCATTCATTCATCTTCCTCTTCCTCTTCAACTTGATCCAAAAAATTCATGTCCACTTAGTCTTCATATTCATAGTGAATTCAGTCACTGTAAGGTGCACATATTCTGGACCCTGGTGCTCTTGATTAAGGCAGGTGTGGAAGCATGTTGCAGCAGCTGTGGCTCACTTTTGAGCTTTTCTTTCTTTTTAGTGATTTTTTCCCTTTCTTTTTAGGTGCTGTTTTTACTGTTTGTTAATTTAACCGTGTCTTGTGATTTTCCCCACTGCAGGGCTAATAAATGATTGTCTTATCTGTAATAGTGCCACCGCCGTGGAAAAGCATCAAGTTAAAATCTCTGGAGCAGCTGCACATGAGATTAAGATCAACATCCTCAATGCCAAGCAACTGCTAGGGAGGTATCTAAAAAGCTCTCCAGCTCTGGGCTGTGGAGCAGGAGAACTGAGCTCTCTGCAGAGATGGAGCTCCATCCAAAACCTTTGGGATGAGTTAGAGTGGTGTTTGTGATCCAGAACTAAACATGCAACATCAGAACCAGACCTCCTTACGGGTTATGAGGGCAAATGCCAGCAAATCACCACAGGAATGTTCCAACTAGTGTCAAAACCTGAAGAATTGAAGCGGTTATTGCAGCACAGAGGGACAGACTACCCATCAATGTACCTCATTTCAGTCGAAACATTAGATAAATAGGTTTTCCCAAACGTAAATAAATATAGTCAATTCTAATACGTTTGTATTAGCTTCGTGTTCTGGGTTAATTCTTAACATAATTAGATGAAGGTTTTAAATGACATTAGTGGATAATAATCATTATTAACGTTCTACATTCGAATACTTCAGAATATTTACGAAAAACACTTTCAAATATTAAAAAAACGATAAACTACTGTAGGAGTGGCCGTTAGCCGGCTAAGCTAACTGCTAGCCCATTAGCTGTCTCTCTAACTGACCGCAATGTCTGAATCCTCCTGTAAATCAGTGCAGCGGACACTCACCGCCTCAATCTGGTCATCCATGGCTCAAGTCATAAGTTTACAGGCGCTGAAGGCGAAAATAAAGCCATGACTCTCACACTTAATTCACTTATGGCTTAAATTTAAAAGTACACAGCCTCTCTCCTCTCTGTACTGTAGGGACATTATTACAGACGGACCGACTTCCTGTGAGAGCCTCTCCCTCTCATTCATTCGGAAATAAAATATACTTTTATATTAGTTCTACTTTTATATAATAATTGACTTATAGCGGAATATATACACGTGTGTGTGAATGTTTGGTCTTCCCTGCTCTTATACGTGGAAGCTCGTCCCTTTTAAAAAAAATAACACATAGAGTGACTTAGCACAACCACTATCATGATGGAGTACCTCATATATTTTTGTCTTAGTTATTCGTGATTTATTTATTTATAACGTGGTATTCAAAAATTAAGAATGAGTGATTCTTGTCTTAAGATCACGACATATTTGAAAATCTCAATAATCATGACTATGTCAAAACTTAGCAACATAATTCTTACTCAATGTCTCATAAATCTATCTAGACATTTTAAAATTGTGATTTATGTTTCTTCATTATGGCTTCAAACATATTTTACTATTAAAATGATGAGTTAGTATCTTATAAGTATGATACTCTATCGTAATTTAGTTATTAATGACTAATTGTCTCATAAAAATTACTAACTCAAAGTAATGACTTGGTGTTACTTAGTATCATGACTTAGTATTTACAGATTATGATTTCTCATCTCTTAAATATGACTTAGTGTTTCCTGACTTGTGTTCTCACAATCATGACTTACTATTACAGAATGATTACTTAGTATCACACGACGTACTGTATCATTATTGTGACTAGGTATCTCATAAATATCAACACTATCATAGATAGTTAGAATCTTTATTTGTCTCTGTACAATGATATTCAGTATAGTAATTCTAAACATATATTAATCCAAAAGCCCAGCAACACACATACATGAGATATTCTGTTCAATGTTAGCATCATTATGAATTTGAAATTTGGGTGCAAGAGAATGCAAAAATGAATGCTAGTGAAAGGTACAAATATGCATAGGTCCTTAACGGTATGCTTGGGGGTGTACCAGGGAAGTGGGGAAAAAACCTGTTCCTCATCCTGCTATTCTAAGTTTTCATTGTCCTGTATCTCCATCCTGAAGGCAGAGGGACAAACAGTTTATGCCCTGGATGGGTGAGATCTTTTGTAATGCTGGTGGCTTTCTTTTGGAGGTGACCAATATACACTGAGTCGAGGTCTGGGAGCAGATTTCCTGTGATACTTTGTGCTGTTCTCACCAGCTGGTCCAGGTCCTTCCTGTCCTGTTCTGTACAGCTGGCATACCAAAGTTATACAGAGTCAGAGGCTGCTTTCAGTTATGCACAGTTTCAATTGTGTCCGACCTGTTGAAGCTTCCTCAAGAAGGAAAGTCTTTCTACACAAGGTGGGAGGTGTTCAGAGGCCAGGTGTCAGCTGTGATGTGGACGCCACTTCCTCCTCATGTATAAAATGGGGTGTGTGTACTGTCCTTCTGTTTGTCCCGTAGTCCAAAATGACCTCTTTGGTCTTGGTGGTGTTCAGAACCAGGTTGTTGTAAATGACAGATCTCCTCTCTGTAGTAGGTCTCTTTGTTGTTTAAAATAAGACCTATAACTGTGGTGTCATCAGCATATTTTACAAAGGTGTTGGAGGCATGCATGGGGTTGCAGTCCTATGTGAAGATGGAGAAGAGGTCACTGATCCATGAGCATAGTGAAGGGGACAGTGCCAGATTGCCAAGTTTAGCTACCAGTTTATGGGGAAATATTGTGTTGAAGGCAGAGCTACAATCAATGAATAGTATTCTGACATATGTGCCAGGATGCTCCGAGTGAGACAAGGCTGTGTGGAGTGCTATAGATATGTAACCCTCTGCAGTAGGATTCCCCTGTAGGCAAACTGATGTCTTTCTAAATTGAGTGGAATACTGTCCCTGATGTGTTTCAAGAAGAGCCTCTTAAAGAATTTTTTGATGACAGGGGTCAACACAACTGGTCTATAATCATTAAGACATGCAACCGCTTGACGTTTTAGGTGCAGGTATAAAATGTATTCTTTAAGACATACTATCTCATATTATGAAGTATTATCTCATTATTATGACATCCATTATGTTTCCATTTAGTTTTGGTTAAAGTCAGGTTCTTGGAGCCTTTGCTTCTTTGTTTGGATCATCTGCATTCAAATTTGAGATATGTTCTCAGAGGTGCACTACCCTATTTATATTATTATTATCATCATTATTATTTGGAAATGGGCTCCACACATATCACAGATTCATTTTGATATCCCAGAGAACAGCTTAGAGCAAATGTAAACGTGGTATTTTTCATCAAGTGTCAATGTCTATTTATTTGCTGGCTTCATCATACTGAAATGGAACCTACAATATATTGCTTAGCTTAAAAATCTGAAACAGTCTAAAAGCTTTAGCTAAAATCACATCTGCTTTCTCAACTAAGAACTCATTTTTATAATAGTTTATACATTATATTTTGTGAAAATCATTTAACATGTACAGGGGTTGGACAATGAAACTGAAACACCTGTCATTGTAGTGTGGGAGGTGTCATGGCTAAATTGGAGCAGCCTGGTGGACAATCTTCATTAACTGCACACTGCACAAGTAAGAGCATCTGCATCCAATGGTTCAAACATTGTGTCCTGAAGGCGGTGCCGTGTATCAGGACGACAATGCACCAATACACACAGCAAGACTGGTGAAAGATTGGTTTGATGAACATGAAAGTGAAGTTGAACATCTCCCATGGCCTGCACAGTCACCAGATCTAAATATTATTGAGCCACTTTGGGGTGTTGTGGAGGAGCGAGTCAGGAAACGTTTTCCTCCACCAGCATCACATAGAGACCTGGCCACTACCCTGCAAGAAGAATGGCTTCAAATCCCTCTGACCACCGGGCAGGACTTGTGTATGTCATTCCCAAGACGAATTGACGCTGTATTGGCCGCAAAAGGAGGCCCTACACCATACTAATAAACTACTGTGGTCTAAAACCAGGTGTTTCACTTTCATTGTCCAACCCCTGTATATATTTTTTTCCAGTCTTCCCCCTCCCCCTTTTGATTTTTCCATACTTATGATATACTTATGCAAATAAATAATTGAAAAATGTAAAGTTTAATGTATTTCCATTAACATGTAGAAACGTGTGTTCGCTGTAGACACTAGAAAATCGACAAACCTTTAATTCTATTGAAGCAACAAAGTTTTATGAGTATAGGCATTGAATGAGTTGAAAAATCATTCTGGCATTTGGATTTGGCTGGAGTTAGTGGAATGTGGCGTTGATCATCCTGGTGTTTATAACCATCCATGTTGAATGGTATTTTGGCAGTGTGTTAGACTGTGACCTGTTGGAACCTGACTGCAGGTTTAACACATGAAGAGATCATTAGGCTTTCTCTAAACATCAGCATCATGGGATACAGGAAAATGAATGGAAGACAATGTTTGAGACAGGACATAAGCCCTACCATAAAATCTGTGACTTGATCATTTTATTTTTGATGTTTATGATTTTTATGTATATATTTATGATATTCAAAATTGCTAGTGACACATTTGCCCATTGTGTAATGTATTCATGGGAATAACATCTACCTACATTAACAAGAACCAGTTAGTCTGACCTATTGGGAATCTAAATTAAACAACTTTGAGAACGGGTGTTGAAAACACTGGGCATGGATTTAGGAACTGTGCTGTGCCCTCTGCCCTACCACAAATATCACGTGGAGGATGGCACAGTGCCACAGCCTGCACGGTGAATAATTGTTTTGCATAGATAGGTCAAAACAGACCTTGTCCATTGTCAGACTGACCATACTCTGGCTCACTGTTACTGTGGGGGGAACAGATCATTTAATTTGCATCATTTTTGCAGTTTGGTCTACACTCCAGACTTTGCCTCTGAACATGTTGTCTGCTTCTTCACTGCACATCCAAGCATTGATCACAATTCTCACATAAATGACTTGCACTAAATGCTATTCAAACTAATATGACCTAGACATTGAATTAGTTTCTTCACTGGATCCTGCAGGGATAAGTCAAAGGCAAAAACAGTCACCACATGTTTAGACCAGGTCCTCCACATCTGATCAATACTCCAAAGCTAAATCAATGAATGTCTACAGATCATTAATATGAAACTAAGCTCAAGTTAAGCTAGGGCTGGATATGGCCAAAGTGTATCAGTTCTTTTCAATCACTAATGTGATATGAGCGATAAACTGCCAAAAAGCTTAGATTTCAGTGTTTTAAAACTACCTTTGAGTGCAATAAACTGATGGTAGCACTCTGTCAGTGACAGCGTCTATTGAAATATAGAGAAATGTTCATTAAACCTTGTGAAAATACAATGATTTCAACACTAACTTGTTGCTGGGGAAGTTATATTCAAAAGTATTGTAAGCAGCAAATTAGCAACTGTGTTTATGTAGTATTAAACTGTTACTATGATGCCAGTAGTTAAATGAACACTTGTCATTTAAGTAGCTCAACTTTACCATGCTCACTGCAGTCTTCCTCAAATTCAAGCTCTGCTAGATTAGTAATTAAACACTACTACAAACCCAAACCTGCATCTTGAGATGTTTTATATATAATATACACCATTTTTCATGTTCTAGTACGACCCACGTGGTTTAAACAAAAGCCCATAAAGAACTGAAAAGGCAGTACTCCATTTGAGTTTTAAATGTGCACATTTTATTGGGTTTACATGTCAGTGTAGAGAGACTCCTTGGCTCACATGCCTTGGACCGTCCCCCTTACCCACACACCCCAGGGAAGTTCACCTGCAAAAGATACTCAACTCTGGGTAAAACGTTTCCCTTCCATTGCATAACAAAACAGAACTGGACTGAGTTTTAAGGCTGAAGTACAAAAACAAAAAGACTTAATTTACATAAGCAACACTAACAAGGTCATGTGTTCCCACTGCAACATGGGTGAAATGGTGGATGCGGAATTGAAAACATGACGCTATTTGGAATGACAAAGAAGAAAAATGTACATTGAGTCCTCTTGGGGAAAGCTCCTCCCCCGTATGACACCACCCCCCATTCCAGTTTACTCGTCCTGAGGCAGCGCGCCGTACGGAGCAGAAGCCATGCCCATGTTGTCTTGTCTGAGAGGGGAAGGTTGGTCGTTTTAGAGATCAGCCGGCCACATGGCTGGCTGAGATGTTAGAGTCCCTTTTTAGAAGCACTTCCTGTGGACGATGGAAGGGCCGGATTCATCGTACTCCTGCTTGCTGATCCACATCTGCTGGAAGGTGGAAAGGGAGGCCAGGATGGAGCCACCGATCCATACAGAGTATTTACGCTCAGGAGGAGCAATGATCTATGGAAGAGAAAGAAGAGGTTAGTTTCACTTCAAGAACAGGTTTTAGGTCTCAAAACCTCTTGATGAGAAATGGGTTACCTTAATCTTCATTGTAGAGGGAGCAAGGGAGGTGATCTCCTTCTGCATACGGTCAGCAATGCCAGGGTACATGGTGGTACCTCCAGACAGCACTGTGTTAGCATACAGATCCTTACGGATATCGACGTCGCACTTCATGATGGAGTTGAAGGTGGTCTCATGGATACCGCAAGATTCCATACCTGAAGTGGAAAAACAAACATCCCTTTAGAAGACTGTCCAATTTCAGAGTTGTTCAGATAGACAGGAAAGCCAACTCAAACTAAGCTTACCCAAGAAGGAAGGCTGGAAGAGGGCCTCGGGGCAGCGGAAACGCTCATTGCCAATAGTGATGACCTGACCGTCAGGCAGCTCATAGCTCTTCTCCAGAGAGGAGGAGGAGGCAGCTGTGCCCATCTCCTGCTCAAAGTCAAGAGCCACATAGCAGAGCTTCTCCTTGATGTCACGCACAATTTCTCTCTCAGCTGTGGTGGTGAAGCTGTAACCACGCTCCGTCAGGATCTTCATCAGGTAGTCAGTCAGGTCACGTCCAGCCAGATCCAGACGGAGGATGGCGTGGGGGAGAGCGTAACCCTCATAGATGGGCACAGTGTGGGTGACACCATCACCGGAATCCATCACAATACCTGTGGTACGACCAGAGGCATACAGGGACAGCACGGCCTGGATGGCGACATACATGGCAGGAGTGTTGAAGGTCTCGAACATGATCTGTGGAGAAAAAGCACACGTTTAATGACAGGTGCTCAAGCACTAAGAAAGGAATTAAAAAGGTCTCAATCCTTGTGTTAAATAACAGATCTCAAGGACTGCTAGTTGATGCAAACATGCATTGACTAGAAGTCTAGACACAGCACTCGAGGTGAAAAATCTCATGCAGTGGCAAAGTTCAAACAAAGTGGGGAAAAATAATGAACCTGTGACCTCCAAATAAGGAGAAAAAGATCAGGTCAAAGGATGGAAAGCCTGAGAAGATAAAGAAATGAAGACATGAACATGGAGAGAGGGGAAGAGAAACTGCTTAAGGGATCATTAAGAGAACACTAGTTAAAATAAATAAACTCCATGTGTACCTGGGTCATCTTCTCCCTGTTGGCCTTAGGGTTGAGGGGAGCCTCTGTGAGGAGGACTGGGTGCTCCTCTGGGGCAACACGCAGCTCATTGTAGAAGGTGTGGTGCCAGATCTTCTCCATATCATCCCAGTTAGTGACAATACCGTGTTCAATGGGGTACTTCAGGGTCAGGATACCTCTCTTGCTCTGAGCCTCATCTCCTACATATGAGTCCTTCTGTCCCATGCCAACCATCACACCCTATAAAGAGATATTCACATTAGCTGCTGAACCAGAACAAGAATATTGATATTAAAACCTCAACCACTGCTTTGGTAGCAACTTACCTGATGCCTGGGTCGGCCAACAATAGAAGGGAAAACGGCACGAGGAGCATCATCTCCAGCGAAGCCAGCTTTGCACATTCCAGAGCCATTGTCAACAACCAGAGCGGCGATTTCCTCATCCATGGCTGTGTGAAATAGAAAAAGTCAAAATATTAAAAAAAAAAAAGATATCCTCCCAGCAGGGCGAAGCCCTACGCAGTGTTCAAATCGAGCCGCTATGCAGTGCTCAAGCCAAGCCCTAGTATTTCATTGGGTGGTTTCTCATCTCACCCAGTAGGTGGCGCAAAGGCACAAGCCTAAAACCTAATGATTTGAGACAAAGGAAGTGGCTGGGCAGCCTCACTATTGCCTTATAAGGCAATAAGTTCGCCCGGCTCGCCATGGCCGATTCAGCTTACAGACCCAGTGTAGCAGAGCCAGGACCACTCCCCATTTCAGCCTGATAAGAGCTTTTCCCAGTCAGCTCATCCTTACACAATTCCAGTTAGCAATATAACAAAGATGCAATCACCAGAAGCTGAAAAAGGTGGTCTCTTTTGCTCATAAACGGTCATCTTTAAATCAGACTTAACACCATGACAGTACAATTAATGTGAGGCAGAGAAATAACTTATCTGGAAAAAATAATTAAGCCACGCATGCTCAAACACGCCTTAATGCAAATTAACTTGAGTAAGAGTTAAAACAAACTGCGCCAAACCTAGACTCCGAGTAACGACTTATATTTTTAAACAGTAGATAACGCAGTTATTTATTTTAGCGTTATAATAACGCGTTATTATGCAGATGAGCTTCATAAAAGACGCCGGTATTTCAGAGATAGCCACACCCACCATTCAAACAGTACAGACTACATAGAACGCATTTACTTGGCTAGCAGGCAGGGCAGTTCAGCGAATTTAAGACCTAAACCAGGAATATACACTTAATATGAAGTACCTCGTTTAAATAAAAGGCTCTCTTCATATCGTTAGACCGGGCGCTTGCATCTAACGTTAGCAAATAACTATAGAACACTAGGAAAGTTGACGTTAGCTATCGCCCAGCCCAAAGTTAACGGTCAGACCGAGGACGCCTGACTAAGTAACAAAATCAGCAAACTAATTAACTCGTTTAATAAGGTTTCACGACGTTTAAATGCATAAAACCGACACATTAATTCATTCACGTACAGAGACAATTGCTAACATTACTAAAGGACATAAATCGAATTAAAAAACAGCGAATATCTTTTCCCACACGATGAGAATGTAAAAAAAATATATAAATAGCTTAAAACCACAAAGCTTACCTGTGAATTAAAGGTTTTGCAGGGAACTAAACGGGTGAAAGTGGCTCCTCTGTTGTGCACAGAAAACTCAAAGTAGTGAGAAGACTAGCGAGGGTTGTGCATTTTATACCCGGCGTGGTGGCCGGCTCCTTCCATATAAGGTAATGTTTCGGCATCGAGCGATCTGATTGGCTAGCCCTCACCCAGTTGGCGTGTTTCAAGCTTATTGCTTGAAATTCAAGTTCTGGGATGAAGTAGAGAGTGAGTGAGACAAGGCAAAAGGAACTGAGGGGAAGGTTAAAAAGGCACGATTTATGACACCGTTATCCAATATATTGCTCTCACAATTGTGTGTTTTTGTGATATACTTCGAGTAAACCTTATACTTCCCTCCCCCAGTGAAATAGACGTGAACAAAAGCTTAAACGTAATGTTATTGACACCAAGGAATATCCTGAGGGGAAGTGTTAGCCTAACGCTAATTAATCTAAAATAAAATGATTTTGGAGGCGTACTGTAATTTATTATCAACAGATTTTAAAGTACTCCCGTGTAAGCTTCGAGCTACAGAGGGCTAACATTAAGTAATTTGTGGTCTTTAGGATATAACTGTCCTTATAACGTTATGGTGTGGCTAGGATGCAAGGCCAAACGGTTTAAACGGACGCCCATAAAAACAGCTCATCCTTCTATCAGGCACTGAGCCTCTCAGGTTATTTAGTGCTAAGCAGTGCTTTTCAAGCTCAATACAGTGAGTGTAACAAAGGCATTCACACAGGCTCGCAGCATTGTCTCTGATATGGGTCAGTTTGGGATTTGAAATACGTGGGCGTGGCTGCTTGCACTCCTTTGCTGAAGGACAGGACTGGTCGGGGGTAATACTTTGCTAATACACAGCTAACACGAGCTGTTATCTCAATAATACTCTTATATTCTTAATAATATTAACAATACAAATCTAGATCAGGGGATACCCATCTGAACGGATGAGGAACTGATGAAAACTTTGAAAATGTTTATGAGTTATGACATATTCTCATATCTAAAGATAATGTGTTGTAGTCACAGAATATGCGGGGCGATATTTGCATGAGCTAAGAATAAACCATGATAATAAACAAGGTTGAATTTATTGGACTGTCAAGAGTTTTGCAAGGCCAGCATTATTCATTTGGGTGATGTAAAGGACAAACAAAATTATCAATACAGGATATTGATCTTATCCTGATTTCAAAAGGGGGAAATGGACTACTGTCCTGACTTGTTTATTTACATTACACAGCAAAACTCATATTAACTCCTTCATGTCCAGCAGAACACACACGATCGTGTAACATTCAACTGTCTCTCCAGTGGTTTCCCCGTCCAGCAGGAGTGTTAAATATGATGGACACCCTCAGAAAATAGATACTGCACAGGTACATTATTGTTTACTAAATTACTGTGTAAATGTACCTTTAAAGGATCACTATTTAACATGTTTAACTTTAAATTACAGCTTCTAAATCATTTTGATTCTTTACTGATCTGTAATAGGGGGAGTACTGCCTACTCATTGCTACTCCAGGCTTAGCACTGGAGAAACTGCACTATGCAATGAAGAGAGTAGAAAAGAACTACATGTTGGTCTATGGTCATCACGAATAAGTTGATAAAGCAAACGCTTGCCAGTCTAAGTCAGGACAGTGAAAAGATATATTTCTGAGGACAGATAATAATCTTAACACACTAACAGTTAGCTGTGGTAATAGCTGCACTCTGAGGTTGTGATAATATCACTTTTAGTTTGTTTTTTATAGATGCTAATTAATACAAGGCAGTCATGTGATTCTCATGCAGCAAATCAGAATCAGCGTCATTTGGCCGAGTGTGTGTGTAGATATAGAATAGATTATATCTGATACGGTTTCTAAAAGGTAAATTAGCATCGACTAACACACAGGGGCCTGACTAGGGTGCTTCATGAGAAGTGTTTAAATGAAACCTATGATAAACGGTAAAAAAAAACAACAACATCAGTTTCAAAGGCATAACAAGGTATAAGGCTTTACCTTAACATGATCGAAAAGTGGCATGCAATTCACTGGAAGTGCCCTAACAATATTTTCATATAAATATTTCAGCTTCTAAAGGCTATATTTATAAAATAAATGTCTCTAAACGTTTATTTGTATGAAAGAAAATACAATTTTTAGATTACACTTAATACCAACCTAAACAAAATAAACATTGATCAGACAAACCCTTTAAGTGTCCTTATTTTTTTATTGTCAATTTTATCAGTTCATCGGACCTTAACGATGCCCTGTGTAGTTCTACAATTCTACCATCCTTCCATCCATCTGTAACCGATTATCCATTTCAGGGTCACGGTGGGTCCAGAGCCTTCCTGGAATCATTGGGCACAAGGCGGGAATACACCCTGGAGGGGGCGCCAGTCCTTCACAGGGCAACACAGACATTCACTCACACACTCACACCTACGGACACCAACATGTGTTTTTGGACTGTGGGAGGAAACCGGAGCACCCGTAGGAAACCCATACAGACACAGGGAGAACACACCAACTCCTCACAGACAGTCACCCGGAGCGGGAATCAAACCCACAACCTCCAGGTCCCTGGTGCTGTGTGACACTACCTGCTGCACCACTGTGCCGCCCCCGTTTTACAATTATTCAGTGTCTAACTGTTGTTTTGCATAATTTGTTATCCCACGTTCCCCACTGATCATCAGTGGACCCCCAGAGAACAGGTGTGATTTGGGTGGTGGATTGTTATCAGTGCTGCAGTGACACTGATCAGTGGATCAGACACAGCAGTGCTGCTGGAGTTTTTAAATACTGTCCACTCACTGCCCACTCCGTTAGAAAGTCAGAGACCATAGCTCATCTGTCACTGCACAGTGTGTTGTTCGTCCTCTAGTGTTTCATGAGTGGACACAACAGGCTGTCGGCGGAATATTTTTGCCTCGTTGGCTATTCTCAGTGCAGCGGCGATACCAAGTGGTTTACAAACTCCAGCAGCACTGCTGTGTCTGATCCACTCGTCCCAGCACAACACCGACTAAAACATCGCCACCTAAATCATACCATTTCTGTAGGGGTCCTGACCATAGAAGAACAGGGTGAAAGGAGATAACAATCCATGCAGAGCACGCACACACCCCTGTGAAGTACTAGACTCATTCGTGTGTAGTTATTTGACGTTTGTGTGTCTATAATTATAGCTCAGACAAAATATTTAGATTTAGTATGAAGTAGAATTAATTCAGATGACAACAGATGAAGTTATTTATAGTCTTCTTGCCTCAAAAGTCTGTTATATTATAAACTGGAGATGCTTTTTTATTGAAGGTTTGGATACATTTCCTAAAGACATTCCATGCCCTCATCCAGAGCATCCTGTGTGTTGCAGTGACTCACACACTTGAAACTACTAGCACTTCAGATTCATTCCTAGTGCGGGTGGGGGGGGGGCATATCAGTAACAACATCAGAAATGATTACACTGGTCACAGAGATTACTAAAGCAGCCAAGGCTCATGGCCTTGTAATGAAATCACTCAGATGACAAAGACGGTTACTACATATGTGTATCACGGTTGGGGATGGGCTCTGTTCATTTGTTTTTAGTGCGTACGTGGGTGTGTGTTGTCTAGTATGATAACTATTCTAGAGACTTTCTCAAGGACGATGTTGTTATGACTGGCAGTTTCACCTGAATACTGTGAGGTTTCTGTAGTACCAGCACATCAGATTTCATATTCTGAAGTAAAAACGACTGATCATATTCAGTTACAGTTACGCAATGACTCAGTAAAGATGTTAATAAACAACATCAATATTCCAGATCCACGGATTCTGATTGGACGGTTGCTTCTCTTAATATTAACACACCACTGTGTTCTGAGCCATTCTTTCAAAATATGAAACACGAAATAGCACCCCGCAAGTGACAACTACGGCTTGTGATCCACCAGTATAAAAACTGCAGGATTGCAGTTGAAGCCTTATAAGGATTTCTCAGAGAGAGAGAGAGCGAGAGACAGTTGTAAAGAACAGAATGAGTCTTAGGGTCATCACACAATAAGGCCAATCTAAAACAGGATGTTGTATCTGGAAATGAAAAGGGAAGTTGCACTTCCACCCGTTCTACACCAGGTCTACAATGAATACATATCATTGTTTAAACAGTTGGGCCATATACAGTCCAATGTGTCCTCACACTCTGATAAAAACCTTGGTGTGGGGGAGGAACTATCACTTTTACACAATTTGAAAACCCCCTTCAACTGAATCGACCAATAATACAACAATGCAATAATTGCAGTAACATTTAGAATGAAATATTAATGAATATGTTTGTTTTTTTATTGCTTCTGAGTTCCAGCTGAGTCTCTGTTGAGTCCATTTTACATTTTACGACTCTAATCCTATTACATTCCATATAATAGTGTATTGACCTCCGTTTCCTGGTCCCAGGCTCATACACACGACTCGCAAAAAATCCCAAATCGCAGTAAATATTGGCGTGAATTCACCCAGAGAGTGGCATATTGAGCCAGACCACCCTTCCCACTCTACCTGGAAGTGAAGTACGTGTGGGGGGTCTTGTTCACAGAAGCAGCTTTTGTGTTTGAGGGACCTTGTCTCTTTAAAATCTGCTCAGCTGATGACCTAATATGGATATCTCTGAGTGAGCCACGTGGTGCAGGGCTCAGGAATGCCCAGGTCACATGATCCGTGTAAGCGGAAATCAGAGAGTGAGCTCCATTCTCTCTCTATCTGCCTGTTGCCCCATCTGTCCCTCCCTTAGACCCCCCCTAGGCTTGAATTGTGCATATTCCTACAGTGAGCATTTCTGGAAACACACTGAAACCGTGCATTTCAGCTCAAACTCAACCCTCCATTCCATCGTGGTCTGAGAAGTAGAGCCTCGGGCACAGACTAATCCCCCTCACAGTCTTAGACTGAGATACACTACTGAGGATCTGCCCGTGCTCCAAAATAATTCACATCTAGGACTAGGCTTCATTTATGTTCATAAAGTTATAGCTCACAAAGCAATGACACAAGAACGTTAGGGAGATAAAACAGACCTCAGTCATGCATTTCCACCTTCCTGGTATAAGCACAAAAGACTCCAAGCCCCTATAAGGCACTAAAGACTAACCCAAACCAAGGTTTGGGCAGGTACCAACGTGATTGATCATAAGCAGTAAAGGCCACAGGAGCACTGCCCAGAGCAGGCATTTACATACAGACAGGTAAATGCTCAACAGTGACTAAAAAAGGAATAGAGGCTGTCTTCTCAGTAGTTCCTGCTACGTTAGGTATGCAAATTTGTCAAAGGGTGACCAGGGAACACACACATTCTGTGAGTTGTGTAAAAAAAAAAAGAGAAGAAGATAATGAAAGAGTGCACAAGTGGGTATTTATGGAGCTCAAGCAAATAAAAGACGATTAACTTTAATCTGTATTAACTTAAACAAAAAAAGAGAAGAAAGATACAGACATTGTTTACATTGATCCAGTTTAATACTGAAATCATGCTCTGTTTAAAGCTTCAAGGACGTAGGGAGGATTACTCATAATGTGTTTGAATGGTAACCTACTGTTACTTTGTAATTGACATGCAGTGCAAAATTAAGAAATCTTTTCTATGAAGTGTTGTTTTCTAAAGACGTTATCTTGTTTAAACTTTATGAAAGTGGCCCAGACCTTTTCCACAGTAAAGGGCTGCCACAGGAAGAGCTGAGTGTTACTTCTAACCCCACCCCAAATCTCCAATAGGTCCAAGTGCCCTGCTGGCAGATGAGTCAAAGGAAGAGGGCGTGCCCTGTTACAACAGCAACAGTGTTGCATTCCTGGCTGAGGAATATGGTAAAAATGTGATATAATAATGAGATTTAAATGAACATTTAATAGAAATGTAATTATTTGTTAAAAAAAAGAAAAGAAATACATTTATGTAACAATTCATGTTTACTTATATATTAAGTGTGCAAATACGTTTTAAAGTGTGTGTGTGTGTGTGTGTGTGTGTGTGTGTGTGTGTGTGTGTGTATGTGTGTGATGAATAATTGTAATTAAAAATAACATTCTCCTGCTTTTATGATTTTATGGTAACTGTTGCATAGTGTGAAAAATGACAACTGCAAAAAAGATCAGCAAAATGAAAGTAATTACTTGAAGTAAATACTTCAAAATGAAGTAGTCTGAAAGTGACGAGCAAGTCGTTTTGCTGCATTCATTATGAGCTCCATCTGGAAAAAGCACTGCAAACATATGTGCATCTATTTGTTCTGTTCTTGAGGATAATATTGTATCCAAAAATATGTGTGAGGTTTTGTTTTGACGATTTGGACGAAAAATGGTGATTGCTCTGTTGATGCATTAATACGTCAATAAAAGACAATTGTAATTTTAATTGGCGGCACACAGTCCTGGAGGGTGTGGTGTGTTCTCTCTGTGTCTGTGTGGGTTTCCTCCGGGTGACTGTCTGTGAGGAGTGTGGTGTGTTCTCTCTGTGTCTGTGTGGGTTTCCTCCGGGTGACTGTCTGTGAGGAGTGTGGTGTGTTCTCCCTGTGTCTGCGTGGGTTTCCTCCGGGTGACTGTCTGTGAGGAATGTGGTGTGTTCTCCCTGTGTCTGTGTGGGTTTCCTCCGGGTGACTGTCTGTGAGGAGTGTGGTGTGTTCTCCCTGTGTCTGCGTGGGTTTCCTCCGGGTGACTGTCTGTGAGGAATGTGGTGTGTTCTCCCTGTGTCAGTGTGGGTTTCCTCAGGGTGACTGTTTGTGAGGAGTGTGGTGTGTTCTCCCTGTGTCTGCGTGGGTTTCCTCCGGGTGACTGTCTGTGAGGAATGTGGTGTGTTCTCCCTGTGTCTGTGTGGGTTTCCTCCGGGTGACTGTCTGTGAAGAGTGTGGTGTGTTCTCTCTGTGTCTGTGTGGGTTTCCTCCGGGTGACTGTCTGTGAGGAGTGTGGTGTGTTCTCCCTGTGTCTGCGTGGGTTTCCTCCGGGTGACTGTCTGTGAGGAATGTGGTGTGTTCTCCCTGTGTCAGTGTGGGTTTCCTCAGGGTGACTGTTTGTGAGGAGTGTGGTGTGTTCTCCCTGTGTCTGCGTGGGTTTCCTCCGGGTGACTGTCTGTGAGGAATGTGGTGTGTTCTCCCTGTGTCAGTGTGGGTTTCCTCCGGGTGACTGTTTGTGAGGAGTGTGGTGTGTTCTCCCTGTGTCTGCGTGGGTTTCCTCCGGGTGACTGTCTGTGAGGAGTGTGGTGTGTTCTCCCTGTGTCTGCGTGGGTTTCCTCCGGGTGACTGTCTGTGAGGAGTGTGGTGTGTTCTCCCTGTGTCTGTGTGGGTTTCCTCCGGGTGACTGTCTGTGAGGAGTGTGGTGTGTTCTCCCTGTGTCTGCGTGGGTTTCCACCGGGTGTTCCGGTTTCCTCCTACGGTCCAAAAACACATGTTGGTAGGTGGATTGGTGACTCCAAAGTGTCTGTATGTGTGAATGGGTGTATTGCCCTATGAAGGACTGGCGCCCCCTCCAGGGTGTATTCCTGCCTTGCGCCCAATGATTCCAGGTAGGCCCTGGACCCACCACGACCCTGAACTGGATAAGGGTTACAGATAATGAATGAATGAATGAGTGACACTATCAAGACAATACTGGAATGGATTTAGCACAAGTCTTTATGTTGGGCAAAGACCCTAAAGATAAATTTGACAACTGTAAATATTCCCATTGAAACTACGTGGACACGAGAAGAAATATGAAGATGGTGATTCGTAAACACTGTCCAACCAATCTGACAGAGCTTGAAGGCAAAAGTTATCAAACACAGACGGGCAAAACTGTTGGAGGTACCTCAAGAGTAGTAAAGGTCTACGAAGTACGGACTAAATGGCCAGCATACTTCTTTTAGATGCAGAGAAACTCACTCAGTCACTCACTTGTTAAAGTTACTTCAATCAATACTTTTTTTTCCTTAAATCATTGTGCATTTCTTCATCGTCTAGTTTGTAATCCATAACAAGATAATGTGTGAAAACAGTGGGGACAGTAAACATATTAAATTGCATGTTTCCAGTGTTTTTAATGTTCCTGTTATGTTTAACGGCACATGAAGAAATTGCAGATGATAAAAAAGTACTGAATCGTGATTTCTTCCACACAGTGAAACTTATTATGCTGTGTATTTAAAAACTGTTGAAAGTGTTTGGTTCAATCCCAATGTCTCAGAAAAAGCCCTTCAGTCAGCAAAATAAGATTCCTGCCTTGAGCAACAGAGGAAAAGTGGTGTGCACTCCAGAAATGCCCTTCTGTTAGATCCACCCAAACCATTTCCTTAATAGCATTTAACACTATCATGCTCCAAATTAGTATTGCATTTCTTAAAAAACTGTTGTCTGCTGAAAGGTTCAATCGTTTAATCTTTAGTTAACTGATGAAATAATGAAGATTATGCTCTTAGAATATTGATTTGATGGTGTTACATTGTTACACAACGTTCTTAAGGTATGAAAAGCAAGATGAGTAACATTCAGTGAAGGCAGAGCAAGTTTAAATATTAATGTAAATCAAAGTAAGCTCATCAAATCAAATCAAATGTATTTATATAGCGCCTTTTACAGTTGACGTTTTCACGAAGCAGCTTCACAGAATTAGTATCAGAACAGAACTTTTAAATCAAAGCGCAATGCGAGCAGCCGAAGGCAACAGTGGCAAGGAAAAACTCCCTCGAGGCTGGAGGAAAAACCCTTGGGAGGAACCAAGACTCACAAAGGGGATCCACCCTCCTCTGATCAAACTATAGATTGTAATTTAAATTATCATCAGTTAAGTGTCATTATGCCACAGTACAATAATGATTCATTCATTCGTTCATTCATTATCTGTAATCCTTATCCAATTCAGGGTCGCAGTGGGTCCAGAGCCTACCTGGAATCATTGAGTGCAAGGCAGGAACACACCCTGGAGGGGGCACCAGTCCTTCACAGGGCAACACACTCACACACACACACATTCACTCACACACTCACACCTACGGACACTTGAGTCGCCAATCCACCTACCAACGTGTGTTTTTGGACCGTGGGAGGAAACCGGAGCACCCAGAGAACACACCACACTCTTCACAGACATTCACCCGGAGGAAACCCACGCAGACACAGGGAGAACACACCACAGTCCTCACAGACAGTCACCCAGAGGAAACCCACGCGAACACAGGGAGATCACACCACACTCCTCACAGACAGTCACCCGGAGAAAACCCACGCAGACACAGGGAGAACACACCACACTCCTCACAGACAGTCACCCGGAGGAAACCCACGCAGACACAGGGAGAACACACCACACTCCTCACAGACAGTCACCCGGAGGAAACCCACGCAGACACAGAGAGAACACACCACACTCCTCACAGACAGTCACCCAGAGGAAACCCACGCGAACACAGGGAGATCACACCACACTCCTCACAGACAGTCACCCGGAGGAAACCCACGCGAACACAGGGAGATCACACCACATTCCTCACAGACAGTCACCCAGAGAAAACCCACGCAGACACAGGGAGAACACACCACACTCCTCACAGACAGTCACCCGGAGCAGGACACGAACCCACAACCTCCAGATCCCTGGAGCTGTGTGACTGCGACACTAACCTGCTGCACCACTGTGCCGCCCCAATAATAATAATAATGCACTCGATTGTAAACATCAGTCAGAGCATTGCTAATCTGAGTCCATTTCTACTTCAGTGTAGTCGATCATGGTGAGAGGTCAGAGGCTGGCAGCAGTAGGTGGAGGTGAGCAGCTGGTCTGGTCTGGTGTGGGCCGCAGGAGAATCCAGCAAACAATCTTCAGTGGGCCACCATTTTCTCAGAAAATTTTATTCCTGGGAATTTTAAAGCATTTCCATTGGTCCATTGAAGTATTGAAGCTATTGTACACTTTTATCTTGTGTTCTCCAAACATCGCAAACCAGGTAAAAGAGCACAACGGATTAACGTTACGCAAATAACAACAACAGTGTGCTCTGCGAAAGAGACACAACTTATCACCCAGAACATTAGAATTACCTCAATGTTTCTACACTTATTGTGAATTTTATCAGCTCCACTGACCATGAAAATGCACTTTGTAGTCCATCTGATGCTCTGCATACTTTGTTAGCCTGCTTTCACCCTGTTCTTTAAAGCCCAGGACCTTCACAGAGCAGGTGTGATTTGGGTGGGGGATAATTCTCAGCGCTGCAGTGACACTGACGTGGTGGTGGTTGTTGAGCTTTACGAGGGGATCAGACACAGCAGCACTGCTGGAGTTTGTACCCGTCTAGTCAACACCTGGCATTGAGCAGATTGAAGTTTGCTTCATGTGCAGCTGCTCCTGAACATAATGTAGTGAACATAGGTCAATAAATGTGTGCCTACAAACTTTTGGACCTGTACTGTACATTTCTGCCAGTCACTGAAGACTAAATTATTCCAGTATCAATATATATATATATATATATATATATATATATATATATATATATATATATATATATATATAAATCACCTCACTTTACGCTCACTGCCCTTGTTCCCTACATACTGAACAAGGGCTCGATTTGGGATGCACCCAGAATCTCCATGGCTACCCTGAACACCTTTCTTCCCTTAGCAACCGCTGACGTGTGAGTGTAGAGGAACTGCGGTACTTCATCTTGGGGTTTGTAGCCAGTGTGTGGTTCTGGTTGACCATGTGGTCGTTAGTGAAACCAGCTCCGTCTCACACACACGCACACACACACACACACACACACACACACATATACACACACACACACACACTTTTTTGAGGAGCTTCTTAATTCCTTCACACCACGTCTAACACACACACACACACAATGTTGTATTTGTGAATTGTGGGGACATTGCATAGACTTCCTTTCATTTTGTGGAGACTTGTTATGAACTTTTCCACAAGTACTACTCGCTTTACCTTAACCCCTGCTGCTGGTACCCAAACAATAAGACAATTCTGCACAAAGTAAGTGTATAAACAGGTTTTTTTTTTGTTTCCACAATGTTATATATTCCTGGTACACACACACACACACACACAAATCTGGCATGTATGAATTGTGGGGACATTACATAGACTTCTGTTCATATTGTGTAGACTAACCACTAATTTTCCTAATACTACTTCCTTTTTAAGCACTACTAGCTTAACCCTAACTTTAACTTGTAATGATCACACTGTGGGGACCTGGTGGTTGTCCCCACAAGAAAGGCACGTCCCATAATGTGAGTGTGTATTCAGAATTTGGTCCCCACTATGTAATATATTCCTGTGCTTGTACACACACACATCACATCTCTCTCTGCAGTCTTTCTCTCACTCTCTACACCATCCTTTATGCATTCTTTCTTTCTCGCACCCTCTCTCACGCATTAGGGCTCCATCCATCTCTCTCTTCTCTTTCTCTTCCCCTTTTTTCACTCTCTTTCTCTTCCTCAGACACACCTGTCTCATCCTAGAGCCCCCCCCCCCCTCCCCCATTCTGTTTCTCTCAGACGCACTCATGTTCTCTCTCTTCTTCCATCTCTGCCTCTCTTTCTCTCCCTCACTGGTCCCACCCTAAAGCCCCCCTCCATCTCTTTTTTCTCAGACACACTCACTCTCTCTTTCACACACACACACACACACACACACACCGGTCCCACCCTAAAGCCCCCGTCCATCTCTCTTTCCCAGACGTTCATTCTTTCTCTCCTCTCCTCTGCAGCCGCTCCTCTCTCTCTCTCTCTCTCTGTCCCTCTGTCCCCCGCAGTGATGTCTTCCCCGGGCGAGCCGCTGCTGATCCGCCTCGGGCTGATGAACGCCGAGGGCCGGTATCTTACCGCGGAGACCTTCGGCTTCGGTATCAACGCCTCCGCCTCCTCCATGAAGAAGAAGCAGGTGTGGACGCTGGAGCACGCGGGAGACTCGGCCGGTGCGCCGGCGGACGCGGAGGACACGGACTGCGGCTGCGTGTTGCTCCGCAGTCACCTGGGCCGCTACCTCGCTTGCGACGCGCATGGCGTGGTGACGGCGGAGCACGAGCGGCCCGCGCCTGAGTGCCGGTTCGTGCTGTTGGCGCGCGCCGACGGCCGCTGGTCGCTGCGCTCGGAGGCGCACGCGCGCCTCTACCTGCGCGGCTCCGGGGAGCGCGTGGAGTGCACGCAGGACCCGGCAACCGGGTGGAGCGCGCGCCTCGCCGCGCACCCGCAGGTCAGCCTGTACAGCACGTCGCGCAAGCGCTACGTGGGCGTGCGCGAGGGACGGTTGGTGGCGGACCGCGACATGCCTTGGGGCGTGCACGCGCTGCTCACGCTTGTGTACTCCGATGGACGTTACCACCTGCAGGCGCACGACGGCCGCTTCCTGAGCGCGAGCGACGGCGGGAAGCTGGTGGACGGACTGGGCACCGGCTTCGCACTCGAGTTCCGCGCGGGCTCCGTGGCTTTCCGAGACGCTAGCGGGGCATACCTCGTGCCCTCGGGACCTGCGGGAGCGCTCACGGCTGGGAAGAAAGGCAGCGCACGCGCCGGCAAGGACGAGCTGTTCGTGATGGAGCGCAGTCGCGCGCAGGTCGCGCTACTCGCCAGCAACGGGAGGAACGTGTCCACGAGGCAAGGTGAGAAGACAATACACATTAAACAAAGCTCTCAATATACTCTACAACAACACACTCAATATATTCTACAACACACTCAATATACTCTGCAACAACACACTCAATATATTCTACAACACACTCAATATACTCTACAACAACACATTCAATATACTCCACAAAATCACATTCAATATACTCTACAACAACACACTCAATATACTCCACAACAACACACTCAATATACTCTACAACAACACACTCAATATACTCCACAACAACACACTCAGTATACTCCACAACAACACACTCAATATACTCCACAACAACACACTCAACATACTCCTCAGCAACACACTCAACATACTCTACGACAACACACTCAATATACTCCACAACACACACTCAATATACTCCACAACAACACACTCAATATACTCTACGACAACACACTCAATATACTCCACAACAACACACTCAATATACTCTACAGCAACAGGCTCTATTTACTCCACAGCAACACACTCAATATACTCCACAACAACACACGCAATATACTCCACAACAACACACTGAATATACTCCACAACAAGACACTGAATATACTCTACAACTACACACTCAAAATACTCTACAACAACACACTCAATATACTCCACAACAACACACTCAGTATACTCCACAACAACACACTCAATATACTCCACAACAACACACTCAACATACACCTCAGCAACACACTCAACATACTCTACGACAACACACTCAATATACTCCACAACACACACTCAATATACTCCACAACAACACACTCAATATACTCCACAACAACACACTCAACATACTCCTCAGCAACACACTCAACATACTCTACGACAACACACTCAATATACTCCACAACACACACTCAATATACTCCACAACAACACACTCAATATACTCTACGACAACACACTCAATATACTCCACAACAACACACTCAATATACTCTACAGCAACAGGCTCTATTTACTCCACAGCAACACACTCAATATACTCCACAACAACACACGCGATATACTCCACAACAACACACTGAATATACTCCACAACAAGACACTGAATATACTCTACAACTACACACTCAATATACTCCACAGCAACACACTCAGTATACTCCACAACAACACACTCAATATACTCCACAACAACACACTCAACATACTTCTCAGCAACACACTCAACATACTCTACAACAACACATTCAATATACTCCACAAAATCACATTCAATATACTCTACAACAACACACTCAATATACTCCACAACAGCACACTCAGTATACTCCACAACAACACACTCAATATACTCCACAACAACACACTCAACATACTCCTCAGCAACACACTCAACATACTCTACGACAACACACTCAATATACTCCACAACACACACTCAATATACTCCACAACAACACACTCAATATACTCTACGACAACACACTCAATATACTCCACAACAACACACTCAATATACTCTACAGCAACAGGCTCTATTTACCCCACAGCAACAAACTCAATATACTCCACAACAACACACGCAATATACTCCACAACAACACACTGAATATACTCCACAACAAGACACTGAATATACTCTACAATTACACACTCAATATACTCCACAGCAACACACACAATATACTCCACAACAACACACTCAATATACTCCGCAACAACACACTCTATATACTCCACAACCACACACCCAATATACTCCACAACAACACACTCAATATGCTCCACAACAACACACTCAATATGCTCCACAACAACACACTCAATATACTCTACAACAACAAGCTCAATTTACTCCACAACAACACACTCAATATACTCCACAACAACACATGCAATATACTCCACAACACAATCAATATACTCTACAACAACAAGCTCAATTTACTCCACAACAACACACTCAATATACTCCGCAACAACACACTCAATATACTCCACAAACACACACCCAATATACTCCTCGGCAACACACTCAATATATTCCACAACAACACACTCAATATACTCTACAACAACAAGCTCAATTTACTCCACAGCAACACACTCAATATACTCCACAACAACACACGCAAATATACTCCACAACAACACACTGAATATACTCCGCAACAACACACTCAATATGCTCCACAACAACACACTCAATATACTCTACAACAGCACACTCAGTATACTCCACAACAACACACTCAATATACTCTACAACAACACACTGAATATACTCCACAGCAACACGCGCAAATATACTCCACAACAACACACTCAATATACTCCACAGCAACACGCTCAATATACTATACAACAAAACACTAAATATACTCCATAACAACACACTCAATATACTCCACAACAACACACTCAATATACACCACAAAAACACACTCAGTATACTCTACAACAACACACTCAATATACTACACAACAACACACTCAATATACTCCACAGCAACATAATCAATATACTCCACAACAATACACTCAATATACTCTACAACATCACACTCAATATACACCACAACAACACTCAATATACACCACAAAAACACACTCAGTATACTCTACAACAACACACTCAATATACTACACAACAACACACTCAATATGCTCTACAACAACACACACAATATACTACACAACAACACAATCAATATGCTCTACAACAACACACTCAATATACTCTACAAAAACACTCAATATACACCACAACAACACACTTAGTATACTCTACAACAACACACTCAATATACTCTACAAATACACTCTACATACTCTACAACAATACATAACACACTGTACAATTATACACTCTGTATAGTTTATAATATTTAACACACTGTACACTCATGCTATTCAATACATTCATTATAATCATTGTACTCAGTATAGTCATTTTAATAGGTATACACAATCAGTACACTCACTGTAGTTGTACAGAGGACAGGGATAATAACAGTGATATGCTGAATAATAAACTGCACTATGATGGAGACAGTGAAATAAAGCTGCACTCTGTAGGTGTTTTTCAAAATGTGTTCGGTGTGTGTGTGTTTGTGTGTGTGCTGGGAATTTTATCCTCCATGCAGTATTGATTAAAACGCCCTCCTTATGTCCCTGTCTCTCACACTCTATGTGCCTCTGCTGTCTCCTTCTCTCCTCTTTCTTTGTCTCTTGATTTTCTCCTTCTCTGTTTCTCTCCACATGGTTTGAATTTGTTCGGTTTCCTTTCTTCTCAGCACACATGTCCATTCCAACATGCTCCATGTATGTTCACATGTCTTGCAAGAGGAAGCGTGTGCTATTGACTTGGCTCACACACCCATGTCTCATTGGCCTGTGCTGTTTCAGGGGTGGATCTGTCAGCCAATCAGGACGAGGAGACGGAGCAGGAGGTGTTCCAGATGGAGATGGAGCAGGAGACAAAGCGCTGTGCATTTCGGTGCTACAGCGGCAAGTACTGGAGCCTGGCCTCCAGTGGAGCCATCCAGTGCACTGCATCTGCCAAGTAAGATTATAATGAAGAGCACAGTGTGGATGATACAGAGGAGAGAGCGTTATATAAACATACCCATAGGTAAAACCAATCGATGAATGAGTTCTCCTTAACCTATAAGGTACATTAAATATTTAGAGTTTTGAACAAGCCATTTTATATGTGTATATATCCAGGAGGACTTTGGCTGCTAATATTTATCACTAACAGAAGTGTTTTTCTATAATCTTAAGATAATGTTTGATGATGAGAGTGTGATTATGGGTTGGCTCCTCAATAGTGGGATAGATAAGTGATAGATATGCTTCTGATGTATGGATAATTTTTTTTTAAGTTGACCATATGTAAATCAATAATACACGATAGGGAGGCATACACTGAGGTTCTGTGGTTGTAGGCAGAAGGTCACAGATCAGTAAACCAGTACCAGTGTCCCACATTATAGCGTGAGTATATTGTTGATATAATACCACAGTTGCATAGCACTGTTTATTGTTAGGTTTCAACATAAAAAAGCAGAAAAAACATAATTTGTTTATCAACCTTCCGTCATGCAAAATAGTTCCATTCATTCACACATTTCTTTTAGCTCTTTCCAATGAACTCTGGCTCTTGATCTGTTCCTGTGGAGTATTTTGGTGTTATGAAGTGAACGCATTTGCATCAGTTTTGGTTGCATCACTTCACAGAGCAGCTGTCTGTTTTAACTGGACAGCAGCAGAGCCAGAGATAAGAGTTCTGTCTAAATGCAAAAAGAGGAAAACAAAAATCACACCTCACAAAGCACTGACCACAGCCAATGAAAACACCCAGGCATCTTCCTGTTTTTATTTCCTTGTGATTTTCTTTTTGTTTTCAAATCAGAACATGGATAACTCTTTACTCTTTTCAAAATTATGTGCACATACAGACAATAAACTGGTTCCACATGGGTCGAAAAAGCCTAGGCACCCTTCTGCTGTAAACACTGGTGTTGTTGCTAGGTTACATGTATGAGGTGGAGTAATACCTGAAGAGTCAGTGTGCCATTATGACGTAATACTCACACCATTAGAACATCTCTCAGCCAATAACATTTTAGATTTTTGTGATTTTTTAAAATCATATTCCAAGCAGAATTACAAAAATAATTATTAGGATTTTTTTTACAATATATTTGGATAGCTGAGGTCTTGCAACGGTCCTGCAGATACTTGTGTTCTGACATCAAAACCACTGATTGCAGGCACTGGGTTTGTTTCTCGTTCACAGTTAGATCACATGGAAATAGATGGACACCCAAATGTATTTAATCACCCAGGATTATTTGAAGTTTGCTATAGATACAAGTCACACTTCAGGTGTACAATGAACAGTTATATACAACTATAACAAATGTATGTTGCATAGCTAAAAACAGCAGCAGCAGCAGTGGCTGTTTTGTAACCTGACTTTTGACCTACTTCTGTCAGTTTCAGTAAGCCGCACACTGCAGTGGTAAACTATTAAATCTAGGCCTTCGGTTAGAACCACAGATGTAAAAACAACAAAGGGGGTCTCTACGTTTTGTGTTAAGCTAATATTACAAGCTAATTAAAGACATTGCAGCATATTCTTCAAAGCTTTAAACAAACATCTGCAAAAATCTTGTATGCTACAGTTTTACAGTGACTCTTTCTGTAAAGACCTCCGGCACAACATCAGATAAACAACTGTCTGTATTTGCAGTCAGCAATGAAACTAGGAGGTCTACAATGCACATTGGAAATCAATTATATTTTTGTTAAATTACTGCTTTGAAAGTTAATGAATTTACAAAATTGTTGTTAAAAGGTGCTAAACATAGACTGCTAAGATGTTACTTTTGTAAGAGGTCATGAAGTAAGTTCAGTTTCTTCTGCAGATCAGCCAGCTGCTTCTTTGACCTAGAGTGGAAAGACACAAAGGTGAACCTCAAAGCAAGTAACGGCAAGTACCTGACAGCCAAGAAGAACGGTCAGCTGACAGCTTCTGTGGACTCTGCAGGTGTGTGTGTGTGTGTGTGTGTGTATGTGTGTAAACTCACTTTGGAGTAAACAAACTGAATTTCATTTAGTGTAAGAACTGCAAAAGAGTATGAAATAAGCCAGGACTTTCCCTTAGCTTTCTACCTTAGGACCAAAGCTGTTTCTTTGAAGCCAAAGATACTGCTGTTTCTACACATTCAAGGACATGGAAACATTAGTCTGTCCCAGAACACAACATCTGTCCCAAAACCTAGTGAGTTTCCTAAGTAGGCACAGACTACGTAGCCATTTAATTCGGCAGCGTTCTGAGGTCTGTCCTCATTGAGATGCTCTAATTAGAGAGCGAATGTGTCACGGCTTGTTCCCATCCACTACACGTGACTGGAGTTTCCTTCCCTCAGCAGCTAGAGTCACCTCAGCCTTTCAGTGCAATGGACTCTGGTTTTCCCGTTTTATTTGAGATTTTAATTATTTTTCCTCTGAGAGAAGCACTAAAGGGCGACACAGTGGAGCAGCAGGTAGTGTCTCAGTCACACAGCTCCAGGGACCTGGAGGTTGTGGGTTCTAGTCTTGCTCTGGGTGACTGTCTGTGAGGAGTGTGGTATGTTCTCTCTGTGTCTGCGTGGGTTTCCTCCGGGTGACTGTCTGTGAGGAGTGTGGTGTGTTCTCCCTGTGTCTGCGTGAGTTTCCTCCGGGTGACTGTCTGTGAGGAGTGTGGTGTGTTCTCCCTGTGTCTGCGTGAGTTTCCTCCGGGTGACTGTCTGTGAGGAGTGTGATGTGTTCTCCCTGTGTCCACGTGGGTTTCCTCCGGGTGACTGTCTGTGAGGAGTGTGGTGTGTTCTCCCTGTGTCCGCTTGAGTTTCTTCTGGGTGCTCCCGTTTTCGCCCACGATCCAAATACAAACGTTGGTAGGTGGATTGGCGACTCAAAAGTGTCCATAGGTGTTAATTTGTAAGTGTGTGTCGCCCTGTGAAGGACTGCACCCCCCCCCCACCCGCCTTGCGCCCAATGATTCCAGGTAGGCTCTTGGCTCACAGCGACCCTGAACTGGATAAGCGATTGCAGACAATAAAAGAATGAATGAGAAGAACTAAATAAAAGGGAATTGTGTGATGCTTAACATTCTGTCAGTTTAAGGTATCTCAGTAGGCAGCATATTTAAGGTGTCTAAGAAATGGCACAGCCTACGCATTAGGAGCACACACACTATGGTGTAAAATGCTCTCTATGTAGACAGCTCACTAGGTTTTGGGACAGTATTTGGGTCAGATTGGGTTGGGTGTGTCCAGCTGCTTTTGAAGAATAACAAAGATTAAGAAGCCGTAAATTTAAGATTAACATATCACCTAGCGTTGCTTTAAATATGTATTTTAATGAACAGCACACGGGATAAAGATACCGCATTATATGCAGGAGATGAGGAGTTATATCCCCATTCAGAAAGTAATTCAAATATTTTTACTGCCTTGTAAACCAGTTTGTTTTGCTCTCCTTCGAAACAAGATCACTCTCTGTCAATAGGAGTGTTTGCCAAAGACTGTAATTAATGTAAGAATATGACCCTAATTTTCACTTTAAAAATGTTTCCTTGTGCAGGGGTGTGATTAAATTAGGTGAAATAAAATACATTAAAAAATGTTTTTGTTCATAGGTGAACAGGAGCAGTTTATTCTGAAGCTAATCAACAGGCCTCTGATTGTGCTCCTTGGGGAACACGGCTTCATCGGCTGCCGTAAACAAGGCACCGGAACTTTGGACTGCAACCGCTCGTCCTTCGACGTCTTCCAGTTAGAGTACAACAACAATGTCTACAGCCTGAGAGGTAAGACTTCTTACAGTTGACCATCCTCCAGAATTTTTACGATTGGAAATGAGCAAATGCAAAATACTATATGATTTGATCAGATAGCAATGGTTCAGTAGAAATGCTAATGTTGCTATATGAACATATGTATGGAAGCTAGGAGCTAGCTCCCAGCTAGCATAATGCTAAGCAGCCATTTGCTGGAAAAACATTATTTTATTCAATACTTTTAATGGCAATTAAAATATAATCTATTACAGGCCATGCGTCACCACAGTTAAAGGGTGTTATTTATGTATTTTTTAACAACAGCAATGCAGACATGGTGGTCTATGAACTGTTAGCAACAACATATTCAAAGTTTATTTTAATGGCAATGTCTTCAATTGTGTGTGTTGTTTTATGACTTTCACGTTTCTTATAAGTAATGTCTCAGTTAATGGGCTTTCTGCTTTTCCTTGAACATTTGTACAGAATATTTTCCAGTGACGTCACCTGTGGCTTAGCCAATGAGATTTTAGAATCTATTAGAAACCTATTTTGTGTGTTTCTGCGAGTACCACTGCCTCACACTTTTTATTTCCGTATCTCTCTGTCTCTCACTCTTTCAGACTCCACAGGGAAGTACTGGACTGTGGAGGCGGACGGTACAGTTGTGAGCAACAGTGCCACTCCAGTCTATTTCCACTTTGAGTTCTGTGATTACAACAAAGTGGCCATTAAGACCCAGGAGGGCCTTTATCTGAAGGGAGACCATGCTGGGGTGCTGAAGGCCAAAGCCCAGAGCATTGAAAACGCCTCTCTGTGGGAGTACTGAAACACTTACACCGAATAACACACCTATAACCTAACTATGAAAACCACATACATACCTTTCAATATCTCATTATGTGAACCATTTTACTGCACAAGACATTGAAACTAATGACAGACACCATAACATAAGCACACAACCACACAACCGCAATTCATAATTCATGATTATAAAGTACAGCTCTGAATTAGGAATTATTCCCATTAAATTTAGAGTCTCTGGAAATGCACCAAACATTAAGCTACGTTTTTAACTATATGCTGTTTAAGAAATATCTGTACAGATAACAGACAACTCTTATGAGGCAAGGATGGACTTTGCTGTCCATGCTCCACCCACAGATGCTTTTCTTACATAGATACTGTTGCCAGGTTGGACAAGCTTTCCTTAACCCTTAGGAGCTGCTGATCACACAGGCATGATCAAAGCAAAGAGCACTGCCACCAAGTCAATGCAAAAGTCATTTTGGTTTTATGAGAATAGACAAAGTATAAATGGAGATATAATAATTTAAATATGATTAAATAATCATGCTTCCACATGAGTAAAGGTGCGCAAACTTGGATGGGTCAGACGCTGCAATGATTATATCATTTTTCATCTTATAAGAAATTGAAAAACAAAGTTGGGAATCTACTGACTCTTTACTACAAACAGAACAAAGTGGGGATGGGGTGGATGAACCTGCTGGAAGAGAGATAGAGATAGAGAGAGATAAAGATGGGGAACAAGGGAGAGAGATGGCTGAAAAATAAAGACATGAAACTCGGGTGTATTAAGGCAAAATCAGAAGTACACAAATTTGGCCAGTATTCAGTTCAGAGAGCTATTCCCTTTTTTCCGAGCCAGTGCTGCATAAAAACACAGTACCTTTTTCCAGTGCACAAATGGACCGGACAGCTAGCAAATGGTGAGGAAACGTCCTCTGAATTTTATAAACAAAATATTGAATTAAGGTTGTGAACATCACCTGTGAATTTGCACCTTTAAGTTTAGCTTCCTAGTGGATCCCAGTCTGTTGTGCTCTTTATTTCTCTTCGTCTTTTGTTGTCTCAGGGAAACTTGAGATCATCACTTGAAGTAAAACCTTGTTTGTAACTCTACAATTGTATTAATTCAGCCATCCCTTAGAAACCAGCGGTGTAGGCTTTGATGTTAGCAAGCTAAAAACGTTAACATAGCTAAAGCCACTGAGCGATTTGATTATTTTTTTTTAGAAGATGAAATTATTTCTTACAAATGAAGGCTCTCGTTTTGGCCACGAAGGCTATTACATCCACTTGAATGCTGAGTATGTTATGACAGATGGCTAGTCAGTCATGGTTGTTGTATCGTAGCATGAGTGGATGTGTGTGATACTTCTACAGACAGGTGATATATTCTGTTTCATTGAGTTACATTAGGCTAATGAAATGTGGCAGTCTGTAAATAAAGTCGTGGCTATTGCAATTTGAGGGTGACACTGTGCTGCACACCTCCATGTTTTAGTCTCCACTTTGGGTCACTGCTGGTAGGTAGATCAGATTGTGTGAGATTGTCCACAGGGGTGAGTGTGTGATGCCCTGTGTCATGGACTATCACCCTGTCCAGGATGTATTCCTGCCTTGAGCCCAATGATTTCATGTAGGCCTCACCATTTCAGTATAGCTAACACTGATTCATCTTTCAGACCTACTTGAATAGCCTTGTTGTTTGCCCAAAGCTTGTCCAACCAAGGAACAGCAGATATGAAAGAACGTGCATGTAGGCTTGACCTCAGTTGTCTATTTGCTGTCGCTTTGATTCACAGAATCAGTGAATGAATTGAGTGTACACTGCCCAAATGTCATGAGATGGCACTATGTGATGAACTCTATTGGCCCCATGCTGGGCTCTGGTTAGGAATACAGTATATTTGCCTGTAGACTGGAGAAATACTTTAAGAAATACTTTAATTAATACTGGATTATCCTATTTGCTGCTCACTGACATGCAGACGGTCTGTCTGCAGCGAGATTAAGGCCCCCTGAGATTAAAAGTAGTGTAATTCTTGTAGATTAACATAAACTCTCTGAGCCACCCTGCAGAAGGTCTCTGAGCCATTTCATTTGTATGTATCCATGATGTATTAATACTTGATCAATTGTACTGTATGCCTGGTGCTAACTATGAAATGCTTGTGCTAGTTAATGATGTGATGTAGTTGGGTGCGTTTGTCAGTAATCATGACCTCATAACCACATTACGTGACTATGCTATCGCTATCTAACCAATATGAATATGGTCACCAGTATTTAACACGTTTAATGACTCTGTTATGTTCTGATGCGAGGAATAAGCAATAGATATATGCAAATATTCCATTTCCCATTCGGATCCTTTCACAGCAAGTATCCCCTCACAATACTGGAATAGTCAACAATCTGCTTCTGGTAAAAAGGCTTGTGGGAGTCTCCTTCCCGTTTGCCCTTCAGAAGATATAGGTCTGTGTCCTGAACCAAAAAACATTTTTGCTAGCCTAATGAGGTCATGTTTTAAATAGCAGTGCAGCAGCCCAGAGAGCTGTAGACGAATATCATTGTTCACCTGCGAGAGCTTCTCCCACACAAATGAGAGCACAAACAAATGCATGCAAATTATACACACTATTTGTTTATCGGACATTTGTGCCATCAGTGCGCTTTGGTTGCCGCCCTGTAACTTTTCTATAATTATGTTGCGGAAGTGGAGGAATAAGGGTTGACTGGACCGTTTGCTTAATGGCTGTATTTCCATTTGCACAGTTTTTGTCTAAAAGCTTTACCCCGTCTTGAATGTATCTGAGGAAAGGAAGTGACTGGAAAGTGTTTGTGCCTTTCTCTAAGTAGCACAAAAAAAAAAATGCTGTTACTCAAAAGGCCTCTCTGTTTTTCTCTATCCATGTATCATGTGTGAAGTCTAAGACAATAAAACTAAAGAGTCAAACTCTTTTAAACCACTGGTCTGTGTTTGAATGGCTTGAGCTACTCTGGTGGACGGTAGCTTACTAATATTTATTTGAATGCATTCATAGGATCAAGTAGCAGAAGTTAGCATAAACAAAATGCTAATTACATGCTAAAGTCAAAGGAGAATAAAGCTATAGTTAAACACTTGCTACAGTGGAAGATGTAACTAATATTTATTTGAATGCTTACGCTCACAGAATAAATACTCTTAAACCTACAAAATCATACTAATGTAGCAGAAAACACATTAGCATGCTATGTCTGTGCTAAAGCCAAAGACGAATAAAGCTTCATTCTGTGTTTGAACGGCTTGCGTTACAGTGGAAAATGTAGCTGGCTAATATGTATTTAAATGCTTACACCCATAGAATAATCTTAAGCCTACAAAATCATGGTAATTTTAGGACCCGAAGACACATTAGCATGCTAATTCTATGCTAAAATACCAAGTTAGCATGCTAACACATGAAGCAGAATGTGGACCAGAATGACAAGCTAAAGAGTCATTTACTAACACAATGTGTGTTAGTCATCCTAGCCCTTCATTAGTGGCCAGTCTCTTAACCACAGGGACACTATTTTTGGCTGGTGGATTTCTTTTAACCTAGCTGTGACACAGATGTGTGTGGAAACATTTCAGCAAAATGGTATTCTCTGGTATTCTCATACCAGTACCAAACCCATGCTAACACTACCTGTGAATTGTGGGGGCGTTACATAGACTTACATTCATTGTGTGGAGACTATATTAAAGGAACACTCTGTAATATTGTACTTTAAAATGTAAGCTTCAAAATCGTTGTGATGCTTAACTGACCTGCAATAGAGTAAACAGAGCCTCTGTCATTGCTATTATGTGCTCAGCACTGCAGATACTGCACTATGTAACTTTTGGAGGAGGGTAGGAAAAAACACTTCTCCCCCTCCCTCCCCATTGATTTCAGTACAGTGCTGTAAAAATGAATTACACCCGTTTTCCTTTAACCCCAGTTAAAATGTTTCTTTAACCCTAACTTTAAAATGTGACCCACGTCCCCACAATGCAAAAGTGTATATGATGTGATTCTCTCTCTCTCTCTCTCTCTCTCTCTCACACACACACACACACATCTTGTAGATTCATGTGCAGTGATCTTGGCTTTCAGCGATGTGTTGCCATGGAGACAGGAACTGCAAATTCACCAAAGCAGTGGGTGTAAAGTCAAAAGTGTTTTATATAACAAAGTCACCCCCCCACACACACACATTCTTCTCTCATCACTTGTACCTTTTGAAAACAGTCCAAGAGTATGGGATCAATAATGTAGGTCCGGATGAAACTGTAGAACTGAAGAACCAGGCAGAGCTAATGACAATTTGAGGTCATGCATTTCTCTGCAGTGAAAACACACAGGTTGGTTTTTATACTGTATCAGGACGCAGCAGATCCTTCTGTTCCTGTAAACTGTGAAGAGGGAGCCTCCATGGATCAGATTCGTTTTTTCAGACGATCCCAAATATGCTCGATCAGTTTGGAGACCAATCCAAGATCTTGAACCTTTTGTCATGTTCCTGAACTGTGTTTACAGTGTGGCTGGGAGCATTATCCACAGTCATGTGGAAAAAATGTTGCCATATGGGGGGTGTACTTGGTCTGCAACAGTTTTAGGGAGGTGGTACTTATCAAAATAACATCCTGATGAAAGCCAGAATATTGCCCCATGCATCACACTGACTCCACAGGCTTTGCCTTCTACCCAGAGTGCACCCTGATGCCAGCTCTCGCTTGGCAAGACATGCACCCCTGACTACTATCTTCCATGCGTGGTCCAGTTCTGATGTTTACGTGCCCAGAGTATGTGAGTTTGGTGTCGGACAGGGTCGGTTTGGGAACACCGAGCAAGCCGTGATGCACTGTGATTTCTGACAGCTTTCTGTCAGCGCCAGCGTTACATTTTCCAGCAATGTGTGCCACAGTATCTCTTCCGAGGGACTGAACTAGACTGACTAGCCTTCACAATGACCCTGTCTCTGCTTTAGACTGTCCTTTATTAGACCAGTTTGGCAGGTACTAACCACTGCCTACAGAGAAAACTCCACAAGATCAGCCATTTTTTGAAGTACTCTGACCCCAGTGGTCTAGCCATCACAAACTGACCTGGCCAAAGCTCACCTTATTTTTCAGCTTCCAGCACATTTACATAGTCTTAACATTAGTGTTACTGACACTATTATTTTGTTGGTTCTGACTTTATAGATTTTTTAGAAGGGTATTATTTTCTAGGGTGTTCATACGTTCCTGAAAATATATGAAAACATGTAGACACACACACACACACACAGCAGATTTGGCGGGAGATGCTAATGTCTAACAGATGTGAATATATTTCTTTGTAGGGAGTGAAGACCGATGTCAGCTGTTGATCGGTATGTAAGTGTGTGTGTGTGTGTGTGTGTGTGTGTGTATGATATTTTGCCAGGGGCTTTATTCCTTATAAAAACAGCCACAGAAGTTGCTTTAACTAATAACACAGTAGAGTCTATTCTAGAGAGTGGGGGGGGAGAGAGAGAGAAATAACTAGGCCACGATGTCATTGAGGGCCTGTGAATCTCCCTATGGGCCACAGAGTGACATCATTATCATCAGACTCCTCGCACACATTAGGCCTACAAATGACAGAAAACCCACATAATGGCACATTAAACTGTACGCGAGCGAAAAAGACAGAGGGATTGATGGATTCTATTGATCTGCACCAAATGGACACCAGAGTCCCTTGTGATAATCACAGCAGTGTGAAGATGTGATAGAGGCGTTTGAAAGTAGGTCACTGCTGGATGACAGTGGTCAGCTCTGGGGCAGCATGGAAGTGCTGCCACCTAGTGGACAAACACACACACATGAACTCAAACAACAGTAATGATTTGACCAAACTTTGTGTATACTTTATATATCATTGATATAATGCTTGAGATGTAAAAAAAGTAATTCAGAGTGGTTTGATGTTACATTGTTATTTGTAAAGAATTGTGTGACAGTGGGGTCACAATGTCTTACTCAACAGTAGCCATTTATTTTCACTGTCCAAATTCACCAGTGTTTTAGATATTATACTGATGAGGGTTAAACAGTGTTAAATCTGAAAAAAACTAAGTATTCTGTTGGAACTATTTAGCCACATGATGCCCCAAAAGTACCCCTCAGCCATACATTATCTGAAGGTTAGCAAATAGCCTGCTACACATGAAGCTACCGCTAACTCTTCTGCTAATGCATCATTAAACAGCTTCTGAACACTCTAAGAACAGAACATTAATTTTGGACAAATGTAACACCTGAGCAACTTAAATATTTCTATGAAGTCTCACAAAACAACAACAGTTAGAACCTATACTGTATCTGGCTGCTAGCATCGCCGCTATTAGGCTGTATTTCTATGGCACTTAGCTGCTAGCATTGTTGTACTTTATTGCTACCATTCTGAGGTTGGTTTTCATCTCTCTGTTCATTTTTGACTCTTTAAATGTTGTAATATGCTGCTTCTAAGGTGGAATTGTATGCTTGAGTAAGTAGCTGATTAGCTGTAGATAGTTCATTGTTCAAGTTAACACTGCCATCCCCACCCTCCAGTACAAACACTGGACATTTTTCCAGCATGCAAACAGACCCGAGAGCTAGTGAATGGTAAGGGAACTTTCTTTAAAGTTTATAAAATGATTGAAATCACATACAGCACCTTTAATCATACAATGATATGCAAATGAGTGAACACTCCTGGTCAAGTGTAGAATATGTTTTGTTAATTTCCAAAGTAAAAGAAAGTTAACACAACAGAGAACACATTTTTGCACAATGTAATGCACACTTAATCACTGAAATTCAGATATTATATATTTAAATATTACATGCACAAATATTTAAGGCACATTTAAGAATTTAGTTTTTTTTATGTTAAAGTAACACTAGGAAGGATCCGGTATTTTTGCTCCGGGGCTCACTCTCCAGTTGCAGGGTGTAATTCATTTTTACAGCATGGTCCTAAAATCAAGGCGGTAGGGAGGTGGTTTTGTACCCTCCTCCAAAAATTACATAGTGCAGTTTCTGCAGTGGTGAGCCTGAAGTAGCATCAACGGAGGCTCTATTCTCCTTATTACAGCTCAGTGGAGCATCACAATGATTTTGAACTTGTGTTGCTTTAAACATGTGTTGACCTAATTTCAAATCACTAAAATTATTTTGTGGCCCTAGGGCACAGTTTTTCTCCAACAGTCATTCTTGATTAGTCATCTGGGTCAGTAATCTAAAATACTAGAAGAAATTATTAGCCGCTGGAAAAGAAGTATAACAAATGCAAGCAAAATTTAAGCCTGGATTTTAAGGCTTAATATAGGTTTAATTAACTAATAAACCCACAATGCAATTCAGTTTAATTCAGTATAATTAAAAGACAATGTCATTAAAGGACAATAAACAGTTAGTTAAAAAACGTATTATATATTGGATTAGATAATTAAATTAACATAAATATAACCACCCACACACACACACACACACACACACACACTTGAAGCTATTGCTTTCTTGCTGAGGAAGACAATTCGTGATCATTAAATAGATAAGACATTCCTTTTGCTGCTTCAAACAGAATAATGGTATAATATACATTTTACAACATCGTAAACGTTCTTCCTAATCTCTGCAGAGACAAAAAAACTACACATTCCCAACAGATGGAGCGCCGTCTCTGTGTAAAACCAACTCCTCTTTTCTCAAAAGCCTTAACAGATGAGGGACAAGATGCTATTTTTACAATCATTTAGTAATAATGTTTATATACTCATATATTCCCCTCAGAATATTATGACCACCTCCTTGTTCTATAATTACAGACTGTAGTCCATCTGTTGCTCTGCATACTTTCTTATCACCATTTCACCCTGTCCTTCAATGGTCAGGACCCCCACAGGCCTTGACAGCACAGGTACGATTTGGGTGGTGGAACTTTCTCAGCCCTGCAGTGACACTGACTGTTAGGGTGTTGGTGTGTGTTACACTTGTGCGAGTGGATCAGCCACAGCAGTGCTCTGCAGAGTGGGCGGAGCCATGTTGACCTTGTGATTGGTGAAAATGAACCTGACCCAAGCTTTACCCATTTTAGGACCACCCGTTCTATATTGAGAGGAGTGCAATACCGGTGACATACAGCAGATTTTTAAAATAGATTTTTAAAAGAAATAATTAGAATATTTACAGTGTAGGAACTTCATTATGAACATTAAAGTTCCCAGTGGCTTTAAAGGAACACTAGGTAAGATTTGGTATTTTTGCTCCTTGGGCTTCCCCGTGTAATTACTTTTTACAGCACTGTACTGAAATCAATGGGGAAGGGCAGGGAAGTGGTTACCTACCCTCTTTAAAAAAAATACATAGTGCAGTTTCTGCAGTGCTGAGCCCAGTGAAACAACAGCAAAGGCTCTATTCTCCATATTACAGATCAGTTGTCCATTACAGTGATTTTGGAGCTGTAATTTTAAAGTAAAAATATTACACAGTGTTTCTTTAAAGCATGACCTTACTGCTGATACTGTTTTCATGTGAGGAAACACATGCAGTTATTTCAGTGCTTGGAGCACTAATGTAAGCAAAATTACCTTTTATAGACATGAGGTCAGCAGGAAAATGTATAAATATGCAAGTATTCCAGTGTTAGGCTTGTGCTTCTTTGTATATGTGAGAATTTCAATGCGAATGTCATCATTTCCAGCGACTGATCCTGCATAGCTGTACGTAGGCCAGTGTCATACACACCAGGATAATGCCCAGCAGAGCAACATGATTCTGCCAGAATCCCCACACACTGTAGTCTAGACCCTGCTCTTTCAGAAACACCTCTCCTGGGACTCTGAAAGAAGAATTAACGTTCTACTGTTACAAACCCATTTATGATTTTTGAAAATTAATAAATTACAAGCCTCACAGTGCATTAACGTGATATGTTCAACAGCACTACTACAACTACTACAAATTTTAGTCATATCAAACATTCTCTGTATAGTCTTATATACTCTGACAATTAATATAGAACTAAATGTGTCAGCAGATAAATACAGTAATATAGTACTATTCAAATTCTGGGGAAGTAAATACAGAATAAAATATGGCTTGCACCAAGTTAGGGCACATTTTCCCTAAACATTTGCAGGATGACTCTGTGATGAGTGTGAGTACGTACGAGATGGGGCCACTGTAGAAGACCTGTCCTGTCAATTCATTGATGGTCATCGCCTAGAAAAATTTAACAACACCAAACACAGTTAAAATACCCATCCAAACGTTACCACAGTTCACAGAACACACTACAGTACAGGGACTTTAAAGAAATACTAGAGATTTGGTATTTTTTGCTCCTGGGCCCCCCCTGCAGTAGCAGACAGTAATTCATTTTACAGCACTGTACTGAAATCAAGGGAGGTGGGGAGTAGGTGTGATTACCCTCCCCCAAAAGTTACATAGTGCAGTTTCTGCAGTGCTGAATCTAAAATACCAACAACAGAGGCTGTATTCTCCCTATTATAGATCAATGGAACATTACAATGATTTTGAAGGGGTAGTTTAAATTTAAAAATTGTACCTAGTGTTCCTTTAAAAGTAGCAATCGATTTATCAAGACATTCAGTAAAATACAAACATGAGTATTTACTGCTGATAAAAATATATGTTGTAAACAATGTTCACCTCTGTTTAAGAGTGTAGCATGTTACTGTAAGACTGGCTAATAATATATATATATATATATATATATATATATATATATATATATATCATCATCTTTTCCGCTTATCAATTTCAGGGTTGCGGTGTGTGTACACACACCCCAATTTGTTTATCTTTACACATGTTAATTCAGAATTTGGAAAAACATTATTTTCTCTAGATTTCATTAATCTTTTTCTCATCTATCGTCCCTTACATTCAGTCCATATTTGAAGATGCTGATCCACCGGAGCCAGGACAGCCAGCTGAGCATAGAATTCAGATTCACTAGGAAACCTCCAAACACCTGAGAGAGAGAGAGAGAGAGAGAGAGAGAGAGAGAGAGAGAGAGAGAGGGAGAGAGGGAGAGAGAGAGAGAGAGGGAGAGAGAGAGAGAGGGAGAGAGAGAGAGAGAGAGAGAGAGAGAGATGCAGAGAGAGAGAGAGAGAGAGAGAGAGAGAGAGAGAGAAGCCAGAGAAAAATCAGTCGTATGAAAGTATTTATTATATTGGGGAAAAATTAATTCGACATATTCGCGGTTCGAATTAAATCGATGAAACCACAATTTCTGTATCATACATTCCCCAGTGTTTTAAACAGTAGTTAGGTTTTTTAAACAGCAATCAACAACAAAACAAATCTGCAGAACTATGTTTCCGAATTATCATCTGAAGTCTTCTCAGAAGAGTAGAGGCTGTTACTGCAGCAAATATGGACTAACTCCCTGTTACTGCCCTTAGTTTCACTGGGTAAAATCACTGGGTAAAATCACTGGGTGAGCATGTGTTTAGAAACTTTCGGACAAGTGGTGTGTTCTGAATAAAAAGTAACAGCAATAAGAAAGAGGTTCAAGTGTCGAGTCCAAAATCCAGCTAACCATCATGAATACGAAGGGCAGGGCGATGAGGACGTTGGCCATGGCGAAGGAGCTCACGCTGGCACTGACCAGAAACGCCAGACTGACCGCTGCCAAACTGACCAGAGACATGGTCAGAGCGAAGCACAGAAATGCTGCGAAGGCCGGCTTCAGTCCTGAACACACACCAACACACACACAGTTTATGGCTGTTATGAAAGTTCACTGTAGTTCACTGATAAATGTAAAAAAAAATCACAAGTTCAAATGCAGGTCATCTTATCTCACGTTGTAATATTATATGAGCATTTTTATTTGACTTGTAGCTTCTTAAACCAAGCAAAATATATCTGATGAATATAGGTCTAGTTTCAAAACGTAACGTAATCGACAAAAAACTTAACGCTACCATAAATTTGAAACTGTTGAAGCCAAGTGTCAAGTCTACGGCAAAACACAAGAACGTCTCCACTGCACGCTCTCAGCAGAGTACAGTAAAGTACACCAGTGGTTCTAAAGTGCAGTGCAATACTTAAAGGTACATTACATTCTAGGAGGTGGGGGGGGGGGGGGGGTATCTGTAATCCTTCATTATACAACTGTGTCAAATAAAAGAACATTAAATATTTTCAGAGACGAATCAGAAGACAACATGTCTGAATACCCCAGCAAGTACTGGCTGAGGGGGCTATCTTTTACACTATGTCCGGAGTGGTCCCATCCATTCTGACCAAAGATGGTGACCAAAGTGTCTCGTGGAGCTTGTCATAAGCCTGTAACGAACTACAAATGTTTACAATTTATGTGTTCAAAACTTTTGAACCACTCTGATTTCTGAGACAATTCTGGTCTTCTTTGATATGCTACATGACCACCTTCCCATTGGAAAACTTGGCCTTGATCCAGTATGGAGGCTTTCAAGATGGCGGCCATGTTCTGGTCATAGTCTAAAAGATAGGCCCTCCTCACCCGTTACTTGCTGAGGTATTCAGATAAGTCATTTTTAGATTGAGATATGTCATTTTCACTTTAGTTTCCTTGTGACTTTTGACTCACCCCGTAGATAATTTACATGTGAAATATTTTTACATTCGTTCAGATTTTTGGACTTTTGAGGTTTCCTCTTGCCATCTGTGGATTAACAGGAAAAGGCGTGTACTCACCCATCATGTAATAGGCAATAGCGGAGAAAATAACAATTGGGACCATGCGGTTTGGTATCAAATCCACAAACACTTTGGAGAGGAAATACACAGAGGTACGGTAATATCCACCAGAGTTCTCATGCCTGCAAACACATACGCATAACACACACACACAATTATAACTATGTAAAATATTAGCAGTTTGATGTAATAACAGACTCCACAAATGAATTGCTGAAAATGTCCCACACTCACAGAAAGAGTGCCCTCTCTTTGATGAAGAGCTCCACCGCCGATAAGTTGGCGAAGACCATGTTGATGACGAGGAAGAAAAATGCTCCATTTCTAAAAGCATGTAAATGTAAATAAGCTCAGTTTTGCACTGTAACATTTTGGGATATTTCCAGTGCAGCTTTTTTGAAATTTTTTGATAAAACCTTTAGTTAGAGGTGTTAGAAGGCAGCAAACGTAATGTTTGTTAATACCACCATTAGAGGGCAGCAGTGAGTAATGTTTGTTTAATTGTGAGCTAAACCCACAGTTAATTATAAATAATAAACTGTCAGCTAAAGATGACTATTACATGCTTGTTCTGAACCGAGCTACATACATATTCTGGGAGGAAAATGGTTAAACACACGAGTGGATGGATGGACGGATGGATGGAAGGATGGATACCTGTTCTGCATGGCTTCAGGTAACGTGTGAGGCATCTGAAAGTAGATAAAGCCAACCAGCAGTGCAAAGAATATATTGACCAGTGTCTGAGCATAGGAGGTCTGAGGATTCCTCACCAAGTTCAGCACCGTCCTCCAGCACACTGTCTTCAACTGAACAAGCACATGAACACACACACACACACACACACACACACACACAGGAAAGTTAGTTTGACCTCAGCTTCATCCCCGTGTTTGGTAACTGCAGTTCAGCCCCAGGTCAACAGCAGGTAAATACTAGTACATCATTAACTCATGATTATGACTGGATACATTCTACCAGAGAGACCTCAGGGACTGTCCTTGCGTGCAGGTACAGTTTACAGCAGTAACATTTACAACACATAGCAGACGCTCTTATCCAGGACAACTTGACATTTTAATCACCAGTCTTTGGAGTTACATTTCTGGAGAGGTGCCCGTAGACACATGCGTAGCGTTGACACAGAAGTATAAACTGGGCTTAAGGGCTCTTACAGACATCCCAAGCTGCAAAAACTCTCATATATAAATAAAAGCACACACTAAAGGATATGGGTGACAACAGAAGTTTACTTTTTATACAGGACTGTGCATAATAACTTTTTATTCACTGCCCGCCCACTCTAAAAACTGACTGACAGACTCTTTGCAGATGAACAGGCCAATCAGAACTCTCCCTGTTCTGCTCTTATTGGAGTAGTTTGATGTAGGGCTGGCCTCAACTATTCGGATATTTTTTTTTTTTGGGATAAATGTGGCAATAAAGGCAACCCTCCACTCCACATGTATTCAGCCTTGCCAACATAAAAGTGTTGAACGAAGTCTAAAACAGTCTAACACACTACAGTAACCTACTTCCAACAAAGCATGGCAAAGCTACAGTTCATTTAGTCAGCTTTACACCTCAAATTAGAATCTTCAAGAAGCTCTGGTTTATTCGTGTACACCCTGGGCCCTTAGTGGCACCGTGTATGTACGAGTTAGTGAATGACTCCAGCGAGTGGAGCCATGCTGGGAGCCGCAGTACAGCCTTCATTTTAAAGCGGGGGTTGAATGCTGATTTTCTGAAAAATGCTGGCCTCATGTATTAAGTTTTCACATAATTGTTCACTAATTTTGAGATTCAGATGTTCAGTTTTTTGGATAAATCGATAAAGGCAGGCTCCAGCAGTAAACACAGTACTCTCCCCACTCCACCTGTATTCAGGCTCATCAACATACAAGTCTTTGTGCAAATGAAGCCATTTTACCCACTGCCCAGTGTTAAACACACACACCTGGTAGAAGAAGGATGTGATATAAGTGGGCGATGCTCTCTTCGCTGAGATTAAAGGTTCTGCAGGGCTGATAATCTGCTTCAGCTCCTCAGTCACATCAGCACAGTACTGAGAATCTCTGTAGAGTTCAGCCAAAGACTTTTCTGCCAGATGATATGGATAAATTAGTGTTGTTGATCAATTTTTGAAAAATGTAACAAATTAATCGCACAATTTACTGAGATTAATCGCATTGTCCCGTCTTAAACCTGAAGTTTTTAATAATGAATATTTAAGTGTAAAATAAAAGAATCAATGTAAGATCAGCACAACAACATTATATAAAGTTCAGTAGCTAAGCTGTGTTTACACTGGATAAAACCACTAATACGTCACTAGCCTCCTTGTGTAGTGTGAATTATGATTACGGGAGAAAGTTAGATTTTTGCTCAATTTGGCCACAAAAATACACAAAACCATCATTAATATCATTGTGAATTTTCATATTTAGTCTCTCTACAGTTTTACTTTGCTACAGCTTTCAGTGTTTTCAGCAGGAATCTACAAGGAAATTCAGCATTAGAAGAAACTGGGTTCTGGGAAAACTAGCAGTTTTAATTTCTACAAATAATCTTTTTTGTCTATTTCCTTACTGACCCATGGTGTCATGTTCTACAGGAGGACAGAAATTCCAGTGTTTGTTTTTCGGGTTTTGTTGGGTATCCCATGTTGAATTTCATTTAGGTTTAGAAACAGTTGACTGCAATGACTCTGAACAGAATGAGTGAGTCGATCAAAATCGACTTCGTCCACAGCTGTAGCCCTAAACATTTAGAATCTAGATTAAACACAAACATGTGATTCTTTCACTTGTATTTTACCAGTGGGCACTGAAGGAGACATCTCTCCATTTGTGATGTCCAGAAAGAAATCCGCTGGGTTGTTGAAAGGTTCACATTCGTAGCCTTATCATAAGGAAAAAACAATACAAATCTCATCTTTATTTCATCATTCGCATTACTCTGAATGTGTGTGTTTGTGTGGAAGAGAGAATGCTTTACCTAGATGATGAAAATACTGAATCGCTCTGCTGGCTGGACCTGCATAAACCATCTCTCCTTTGTGCAGAAGGGTCAGGTGGTCAAAGAGTCTGAAGATGGAGTAGCGAGGCTGATGAATGGAGAATATAATAGTCTTACCACTGCGAGACAACCTGGGAGAATGAGAGGTGGACAGACAAAGACAGGATATGCCCATGTGTATGTATGCAACCCAACAAAGTAATAAAATTGTGCTATGACAGAAATGACCTGCATGACACCCAAGGCAAGGACCTCATGACCAGTAACACGACAAATTCAGCTAACATAAGCTAGCTAATATTTTCTAGAACACATCTGTCTTGTGTAGGTTGAAGGTGAAGCTGGGTGTACAAATATATTTTAAAGTGTTTTTGTGTAACTTATAATTGTAATTAAAAATGTAATCTTGCTTTCGCTCTTTTTTTATTTTATTGTAACTGTTGTGTAATGTATTCAACAAAAATTAATTATTAACATGCTTTTACAGCTATTTTTCTGATAGAACTCATAATGAACCAATGTGACCATTAGTGACCAATAGTATATATAGTGACCAATGAATATTTTTCGCCTGCTATTTTCAAACTACTTCATTTGTGTTAAAATGGCACTTGTCATCTTATATTATTTTATATTTTTGTCTTTTTATTTTAGGCAACAGTCACCAAAAAAGGTTAAAAAAAAAGAGCAGGGGAATATTTGAATTTTGAATAATACATTATACATTAAAATGCCTTTACAACTTTATTGTATGCTTAATACAATTCATGCACCTTTTTGTTTTGTCTTGTTGTGTTACTGTTTTTACTTGATTATACCCAAGCAAGACAGGAAAGGGTAACTTAGTATGAAACATGGGAAGAGTGAAGTAATGTACCACTGAACACTAACTGAAAAATGGACAAATGACTCCAAACTACTCAATATAATATACAACATTGGCCTCTCTGTGAATTAGCTGCTGAAAATGGAGAGATGTTTTTGGGGTGTTTACTTGTGTAGAAGGCCAATGATGCTGTTGGCCGTGTTGGAGTCGAGGCCAGTTGTTGGCTCATCCAGGAAGAGAAGGGATGGAGACGTTATGAGCTCCATGCCGATGCTACAGCGCTTTCTCTCCCCACCAGACACACCTCTCAGAAACTCTGTACCTATCTAACAGATAGAGAGAGAGAGAGAGAGAGAGAGAGAGAGAGATGCAATTAATCTCTTCCAGAAAATGATCAGAGCGCAAAGGAACATCAGACATTGGTCTAGACAGCTGTTTACCTTGGTGTTAGCACAGTCCTCCAGGCCAAGATCCTGGATGATATTCATCACTTTATTTTCCTTGTCGTCAGTGGAGTATTGCAGCGGTGACAAACGCAAATTTGCAGAGAATAAAAGGTTTTCTCGGACAGTGAGGGTGCCCATAAGGATGTCGTCCTGAAAGAGCAACAGAGAGAGAGAGAGAGAGAGGGCTAATGAGAAAGACCCAGAGAGAATATCTCTCTCAAAACTTTGGGTGTCTGAAAATATTCACATCACACTACTGAATGTGGTGTACAACAAGGATTTATCTTTGGGCCACATTTATTTTCTTTATATGTGCTTAAATATGTTAGTAATACAGTTGTATTGTTTGCTGAACTTGTGGGGACATGTCCCTCCTTCCTGGAACAAGAGAGAGAATTGTTTGACAAATAATCATTGTAGACACAACTATTGTTTTTAATAATAAATAGTACTATGCCTTGGAAGAACATACGCAGATTATAGATTTTTTTTTTTAGAATTTTTGCATTCCCTCTTTCATCTCTCAGTGTTTTTGCTCTACTTCCATCAAGGTCAGCATTTTTAAAGCAATATTTGTTTTGTTTTTTAAGCTGCTCATAAATGTTGTTAGTTTGTTTAAAAAGTTAATTGGGCTTCATCTATTAGATCAGATCAAGTCACTATGCCCACGTATAGTGTGCTGTCTACAGGCCTTTCTTGGAATTAATGATTGAACATACTACTTTTCACCAAAATACTTTTAGCTAAAACAACAGTATTTTGGCATCCCCCTCTGGAATTGTTCTTGAGAAATTCTACTGTTTACTGTCACTGTGAAAGGGCTGGAATGAAGTTTACATCACTGATTCAATCCTTAATCCATTCAATACATCATTAGGAATTCCTGTATGCTGACATTTTATAATTAAACATCTAAAAACATGACCATAATTAGATGCTAAAATGTCACGACAAATATAAACAGTCCTGAATTTAGTGGATTTTAGACAATGATTTTTAAAAAGTCACTTACCTGAACAACATAGGCAGACATAAGTCGCAGTTCAGAGGTCACCACATTGTTATCAACCAAAACATGACCTGACCGCAAGCCACAGGGGTCTTTTCTTCCAGCAATAATGTCCAACAGCCTGCACACACATACAAACATAGATATATGGTATTTACTGTATTTAAAGCACAATTTATGGTTAAAGGTTGCCCCTAGTCATCTAACATTTTATTTGAAATTAATGAAAAGTATGTTCCAATTTTGCTGCGGTAACAGCTTCTAAAATTTTAGTTCACAGTTAATGTTGGAGCATAGGATTTAATTTAAGCTCCGTAAACTTTAAGGTGTACCAATAAGATTTAAAGTGTTTGTGTGTGTGTGTTTAGGGTTTTGAGCACGAAGCGCTAGAACCCTTTTATAATTTTCATTATTATTATCATTATTATTCTAGTTCTTTTTCTGCACTACAAACGATCGCACAGACAACCGTTTTCTTACCGGCCTCCTACCACGTGAGGCGTAGAGATTAAACTTTGTTCCCAATTCCTTGAGTCCTGCCGAATCAAAAAGGTCCATACAACCACTAAGCTCCGCCCACTTTTTGCTATTAGTTTTACTCAAAATGGTAATTATAACTGACTTTCTCCTGCTCTTTAGTCGTTTTATGGTCACTGGTGCATCATTTAATTGAAAATAAATAATAGTAAAAAATTAGGTTTGAAATTGGGAAGTAAGAAAAATGTATTCATCACTGCATTCACTATGAGTTCCATCAGAAAAAAGCAAAACCTTGTGAATTTGTTCTATTCTTGAGAATAATATTGTATCCAAAACACAAGTGGGTTTTAGTTTTGACGATTTCAATGGTAGCGATTATGAACATCATGTATTCACATTAATAAAATTACTATTTTAATACTCCAGTAACCCTGACTTGGATAATTGGTTACAGCCAGTGAAGCAATGAATTTTTAATACTACCCAACACTTACCATTAAACGACAAAGAGTGGGAGAAGGTTTGATATTTCAGTTGCATTCCAGTTTAGTACAGTGTAATATTGCATTTTACAGTAACTCCATGCCAGTTCTGTGTTTTAATAACGGATGTTGTACTGGCTGGTGATTTACGCAACTCCATTTCTATTTTCAGCGGGGTCATCTGTATGAATGTAGTATCCTTATCTAGTATCCTTAATCTCCAAAACTTTACACGCACTATAAATGTTATCTGTGTTAATGTTATCTGTGTTAATGTTATCTGTGTGCTTTATTTATTATTTATTATATACATTAAAGCCATTTTAGTGAATTTAGATCATTCCTAATTGATCACACACTTAGGTAATTGAATCTTAGGGGTCCATGGATGAACTTACGATGTTTTGCCACTTCCAGTTGCGCCCATGATTGCGTTGAGTCCTGTCTTCATGATGCCACTGAAACAGTCAATCACACAGCATAGTCAAAGTGGGTGCTGTAGGGCCCCTGCTCACAGAAATTTACTAAAGATAATCCCTCCACTTGTACAAGTGACCTAAAGGTATTTCCCTAATAAACACTCACAGATAAGAGACTTTTAACTGATACTGTGTGATAATAATGATCTCAGTATTAGAATGATGTAATTTTCAGGGGTATTTTCCATGTGCTCAGCTTGGGTTTTTTAAACAGGGGGAATACATTAACATTCATTAAGGTCCAGTAAGAGAAAATTTTCTCAAGCCAAGGTCCAGAACATAATGTATAGCCTGCATTAAAATCCATGCCATATCCTGTACATTATAACTGCTTTATAATTTGGATAATACTTAAACTAGAGAAAATACTCACTTTATTATTTTTTTTTTTACGTACAGTTAAATTGGTTCAGCTGTAGATGCATGTTGCACTAAAATGTTTATATTTTGATATTTGTGGTACTTTGAGGTATTTATTTTATTTTATTTTATTTACATAGATTACTCTTGTTTCTGATGTCACTTAAATAACACCAATTTAGTTGTCTTATGTCTTACTCTCTCTCTCTCTCTCTCTCTCTCTCTATATATATATATATATATATATATATATTCCATTCACTATTAACTACTGTAGCATCTTTGATTAAGGAATTATTATTTTGTAAATTATTATTGCATTTTTTAATAAAACATATTCAAAGACCCGAATGCATAAATAAATGAATAAAAATGTAAAAAACAGTCACTGACCTGACATTTTTGAGGATGTCCTGTTCAGGGGCTTTTCTGCGGCACAGTCCACGGCTCTCTCTCACTACGTAACGGATATTCTGAAAGGTTAGTGTGGGTCCTGGAAGGTTCACACTCACTTTCTCGCTCATTTTATGTTCTACCAAAGGTGGGAGATCCATCTTACACACATTCATGGTGCCGGACGGAGGGGATAAGCTGTTGGACAGACAGACGGATACGAAGGAGAATGGGACTGAATTTTCAGGTTTTTGAGGACGTCTCCAACTCTTTTTGCCACCTTTATGCAACCAGTCAGCTGGCGATCAAACCCATGACCACTATGTGAACTCCTGTCAAAGTCCTTCTAAAAGTGTGTATGAGGGCGTGATGCTACATAACCTGCTGCTTGATTGGGAGGGAAATTTGCAGAAGGTTCTGTGGAGATAAGGCCTGAACTTTGATATATGTCTGTAGCAGAAATCACATTCAAGTTGAAGTAGGTCACGTTGCACTTCAGGGGGTTTGGGGAAGATGCTATTCTTACAGTCCTCAGAAAGTCATTTCTACAAGCGCAATAAAAGACATATATCTCTAAATGCAACTGACTACATGCAGATTAATTACTGATGCCCCTCTCAGCCGTTCAAAATCTTTTCTTGGTGCTCTTCATCCAGCAAAGGAGAAAAATCCTCAAGACAAATCTGGATTCCATTCCCAGTGAGAACGACAGTGGCAGTAATTAGTCACAATTATGAGGCTAACAAATGTTTAAGTAAAACAGAGGTTTTAATTAATGTTTCATTAAATTGGGCTCAAAATCTGCAACCTTCATATTACATTATTCTCAAACACTGTGCGATTGACCCAGAGGACAATTTTACTGCTCATATGTCGCTCTGTAATGGCTCAATAAACATAATTCTCCTAAAATTTGTTATAAATAACAGAATGAGACAAAAAAAAATAAGTCAGGAGACACGAGAGAGTTAAAAGAGAGGGTACGGTTTAGTTCATCTGGCAAATCTGAGCAGTTTTGTCCTTTACTGAGATCTCCAGGAAAACTCCAGAGGAGACGTGTGACATTACTTAGGTCTTTATTTCAGGAGACATATTTGAACAACAGGACACAATGATAATACCTCCTTTGTATTTCCATTTGATCTTTATGTCAAGGAGAAACTACAGCAATATTAGAGTGATATACTGGATTTCTTTCCTCTGATGAGCTACCAACTGGTAAAAAACTATAGCAATATATGGAAATATCAGTTGATAGCAACATGCTAGCTGAATAACGCTAGCAATGAGTGATAGCAATGAAACCTTTAATTTATGTAATGTATCTACCTTCTCAAAACACTAAACTTAATAGTAAATATTACAGATTTAACAGGCTATAGTGTCTGTACACTGATCAAACGGATACATCTTTACCATTACTAATCAGATGCTTTAATGCTAGCTACTGATAATATGAACATAGTTGATTATAGTTCGTAATTATGAAGTGCTATGTTTAATTACATCACTATTTTGAAGTAGAAAGTGATCATTTTGAAGAAAATCCTTGTGAAAAGGAATTACTACATAGATTTATATATTTTTCTGCATATATTTATGCAGAAACAGGCTTCTTTAAGGCTGTAAGTTAGCATTATGGATGTTCTAGAAAACCAATATTTACAAAGAAATTTTGGAAAATGTGTTTTTATGTGTTTATTTTTTATCTGGTTTTATACTAAGGGTCACTTGGTAATTGTGCTGCAGAGATTACTGCAGGTCTTGATGGATTCAGAACAGGAGGCCCCAATACAAAAAGAAAAAACCTTCAATAATTAGTCATCTGTACCATGCTTATTTATTCATTGCAGCTACCCATGTCTCATGGATGAAAAATAACATAACACTACACACTTAGCCAAATGGGTGATCCATTAGCAAAATGGGAGTCTTCTTTGGCATACATTTTACTGGATTGTTGGTACCAACTTCTCAATACCCTTTCAAGTTTATAAAGGCTGTATAAGCTCAGTGTTTACCTCCCTCTGCTGGTGGGTAACAGACATAAATCAGATATAGTGCTTGGCCATGTTCTCTTCCTCTGTAACTTCCTCAGCAGAAAGAGAAAGCCTAGCATATTTGGGGTAGGGGGGTTTTGCCATTGATTAAACCTCTAAACACTCATCTCTGTTCATAATTATGACATACCTAAAAGCTATTTCCAAGAACAAACGTTGAATAACTTTCCTTAGCTTTGTAACGTATGAAACGTTCAGTCTGAATCCATTTTGAAACTGCTTTCGACACACTGCAGTTTCAAAGGGGAAATGCTCAACTATGGCATTGACTGTTTATTATTTTGCGCATATACAAACAACACACATTTAAAATAATTAAAGAAATTTCGATTTTTTTTTTTTTGACTGATTCCAATAAAATCATAAAGGTATGATGGTCAGCTGTCCACATACTTTATATACTCACCATACCACATGCCACTTTAATGCAGAAGTGAACACCACCCTCTACAGACAGACCATTAGATATATCACAACACTGGCTTCCAGCATTATGTGTGTTTTTGGATAGATTTTAATCTCTCATTTAAAACTGACATGATTATTCCACATTTTACATATTGCCTGAAAAGCTAGGCACAGTCTAACAAATCAATGCATATATTCTTACCATTTTAGATCAGAAACCAACAGCTTCCATAGCTGTCTCTTTTTAGATATATACAGACTTCTGAGCTGGAAAAACTCAGTAAAATATGTTAATCTAAATATAATACAAAGGTATTACACAACACAGCCCCTCTTACTCTAAAGATATTTATCTTGCAAAAACAAGTGCTCAGATTACTAGAGATTTCGTCAGAGGAGGCTGCAATATTCCCAGTCAAAGAAGTGTTTTTAGTCAGTCAGCATTTCTGGAACAGTATATAAAGAGTTATATTTACTGCCAGATTAACTTTTATCGTTTGTTTTAAAAGATGAACTGATATTGTGGTTTATTAACAATGAAATATATGTGAGCATAGAATCTGAATTTTTAATTGAATGTTGATTATTGAGTTATTCTGCTGCCTCCTTTTTTTTCCCTCCTGTGTCTGTGTTGTATTTTCAACACATGATCACTCAGATCTACTAATCAGATGTTCAACGGTCCGGCTAAAGCTCAAGTGTTATTGTACCTTCACAGTTGCTGCCCCAAGACAATGGAAAATCCTACCCTTCAACATAGGTGTGTACCATTGTATTCTTTAGCTTTCGAAGGCACTTAAATATCTGTGAGGGATTTTCCTTTTCTTGTTGTCATTCTGTTTTACAAAACTTCTCTGCTTAATTTTATTGTTTTCCTTAATATGTTGAATTTCATTTAGTTTTGTTTTACTCTTTTGCCAGTTTGCTTTTGTCCTCTGCAAATATTTGTGCTTTCTTTGTTACGCTGTAATCAATTTTATGCTCTACTATTCAGCTGCAAGTTTTTCTTTTCCTTTCCTTTCCATTTCTATCTAGATGTTTAATATCCTTCTATATTGTAAAGTACTTTGAGCAGCAGCAGTTTATTTTAAATGTGCTTTAAAAATGATATTACTTACTTACTGTGTTTTTTTAAAATACCGACTCTATGGAATATCACTGATATATTGTTTTGTTATTTTATACTTTTATGTCGTCGTTTTAAAAGCTGGCCAGGAGCTACAAAAGAAAATTAGCATTTAAGGCTAACTCTGGCTCATTTAAAATAACTGTCTGCTAATATGTCAAATATATGAATAAAATTTAAATTCAAATTAATGTATATATATATCAAACAAAATGTAAGTAAATAACTAAGCAAATAAATAAACAAAGAGTGCTGGCCACATTAGACCCCTGTAAACTATTTAAAAAGAGCACTAGCATGGGAGGTGCCAGCGTTGTTTTTCTGTGACGGAATAATGCACTTGGCGGCTATCCTCCAATCCGCGGGAAGGGTTTTCAGCCAAAACCACACCTCGTTGTGATGACAGCCAACGAAAGGTCCGTGACACGGGTTATGGGCGGGGCTCTCCGTCTCTCCAGCACGACTTTAGTTGTTTTCTGCGTCGCTTCATTATTTCGGCTCCTCCCTCTCTCAGTGTTGTTTGTGAGTGCGAGCCGGCGGAGAGAGGGCGGACGGACCGACGGACGATGGCAGTCGGAGCCTAAAGCCTCGAACAGCTGTCGGATGAGGCCGCGACGGAACAGTCGCTTCTGAAATCACACAAAAGACCGGAATATATACGCATAAATATACACGAATAAAACGCCGAGGAAGTTAAACTAGAGCCGAGGAGCGGTTTAAGCAAAGCCGAGGGCCGGTGTCCGCGATGGAGGAGAAGAAGGAGGAGAGTGAGGCGGAGATCCAGGAGCACGGCCCGGAGCATTGGTTCTCCAAATGGGAGCGGCAGTGCCTGGCCGAGGCCGAGCAGGACGAGCCGAGCGAGGAGGACGTGGAGCAGAGCCAGCAGAAACTCTGGCACCTTTTCCAGAACTCAGCCACGGCGGTGGCGCAGCTTTACAAAGGTCCGAGCCGGGACAAAGCGAGAACAAAAACAGAACCCTATACGTTCACATACACATTATATACATACACTGTGAAAAAATAACTACTTCGTGTGGTAGCAGTCAAGTAACGGGACTGGGGGCTTTTCGCCTCGAAGCTTTGCTTTGTTGTGACTAATGAGTCGAATAAAACAAGTTCAAGTGCTTGTTATCGCTTGAAATAGTTGTTTTAGGCTGAAAAGACGACTGCTTTTCACGGAGGAACGTTACGTTAATTAAAGTAAGGCGCTGGGGTAGCGCCTGCGTTAACGTTAGCTCGCCAACTGTTAACGCTAACGTTACATGTCAACGGCAAACAAAGGGCAGCGGCTAACTCGTTGCTTTTTTACTAACACGAACACAGCCTTAACAGAAAACAACCGTTGCTTTTTATTAACGAACACCTTTCACGGCCTGGAGTCTTTAAACTTATATATTTTAAGTTCTTTGCGCGTTACTCATGAAGGTCGGCTAATGAAGCTAGCGCTAGCTAAGTTAGCTCCGGCTGTCTGTTCGTACTAACACAGCGAAGGGTGACTGTGGTATTTTTGCCTCCCCGGCAGGGAAAACTTAACTCGAGAATCCACTTATTCGTGTGCGAACACACGTTAAAGACTGTAGAAGCGAACCTCACGCGATGAAGTGTTTTTACATTTAATAAGCGGCGTTATTATTTTTTTAAAAAGCAGAGCTTTCTTAGGTTGAAACAAAATGGCGAAGTCCAGGGAGGAGTTCCAGTGACTGAAAAGAAGTCGAGTTTTTTATAGGAAAACGAGGCTCTTTTCTATCCGACCCAGCCGTTTATTAGAGAAGCAGGGACACACTGTGAAATGTGTGGTTAATAAACCGATGTAAAAGACTAAAGTCGTGTCAAAGAAAGCGATGAAAAAGTGCTGAAACAAAATGGCGAAGGAAGGAAGGCAGGATTAGCCAGAGTTCTGCGGTTCGTTGTTGAGTTATTGTTGTTTATTTTATGGATTAGGTGTCTTTACACTCTCGAACGTGTTCTCATCTCCTTGGTGATTATGGCTAAGTTTTTATTTGGTCGGTAACCAGCCACTCCGGCTATGTTTTACCGTGGCTTATGTGTGGAGCTCAGACTCGCTGCGTGGAGCTGTTTAGTCTGTGCTTACATGGTGCAATCTTTCTGATAAACTAAACCTACTACTCCCAACAAAATGGCGTAACGTCGTCCTTACACAAACCACATTTTAGACCTCAAATTTTGTCGGTCTCAGTCAGGGCTCCAGAAGAACCCGCTTGAAGTGTCCCCCACACCTTTTGTTTCTTATACTTGGGGAACATTTATAGGCTGTAGCTCCATGTCCCGGCCTCAGGAGATGGTAGTGTAAGGCTTCAGTTGGTTGCCAGCGGTGTTTACTTGTCAACAATAGTACTGTATGTCCTCAATATGAGATAATATTACACCCTAAGGGGATACATAGTCCAGATATATTTGGTGTGTTCAAATGGGACCCATGTGCTTGTGAATGACAGGCATTAAAGACCCCCCCCCCACACCCCCAGTACCGAAAACCAAAAGTACTTGAACATGTCCATGTGGTGTCTTTTACGTGCTGTAAGAAATACAAACAAAACAAGTAGCCAAAGACATGGCTGAACAGCTGTGCTTTGTAACTGAAGTGTATCAAAAACGTCGCAAAGTGGATTCAGACAGGTTTCTTACATCACAAAACCTAAGGAACTGATCCCATCCATTTGTAGGCCAACAGTGGAGTGCTGGATGCAGAGCATTGGGGACTAACTGAATGTTTAAAAGTTTGTGTGTACTAATTGAAGGAAATGATGTATCTAAGGCACTTTTAAGACATTTTCTAGGTAAAATCTTATAAACACTTTTACACACAGAACGGAGTTGAATGGAGTATAGGAGGGGACGTTTTAAGCCAGTTGAAACCTAATTGTCCTCGTTTTAGCAGAGACAATTCTGGCTGTGTAAGCATTAAATGTCAGTGTCATGAATGTGGACGGGAAATGATGATGGTGATAATGACATTTCCTGTCCTTTCTTCTCCCTCCCCACAGATAGAGTTTGTCAGCAACAGGGGCTTTCTTTGTGGGTTCCTTTTCAAAATGCTGCTACAGCTGTCACCAACCTCTATAAAGGTGAGTTAAAACCCCTGGTGTTTGAGGGGTGCTGTTTGTTATGACATGACTCTGAGGTATGAAGGCCACACAATGCAGCACATGGTAAGGATAAAGGAGCCAGGGGAAAGATAGTAAGCATTGTGATTAATTTAGCAGTGGGTGACATGGCAAAAATATCGGACCAGTTTACGTTTAGGTGCATGTAATTATACTTTGACTTTTTTATTTATTTATTTTTAAAATTACGGTTTACATAGTGGACAGCATTCAATTTGGGGAATAATTGTTCTCTATTTAATACATGGGCAGTAGAACAAAGTTGACAAATTATTAGGTGTAGAAGTAAGTTTAAAGTGTTTTTGTCCAACATATATTTGTAATGTAAATATGTTTACAAAAAAGCACGGTATTTAAATAGTTAGCAACAAAACTTACACATACTTTTGGATTTAATGTTGTCCACAAGGACAGAACAAATCAATGCACACGTTTTGCAGCACTTTTTCCTGATGGAACTCATAGCGAATGCAGCGTCCATTAAAATTGTACTCCCTCTATTTTTAATCTACTAAAATTTTAGGTTATTTTTGTTGAATTAAATGACAGTTGTCATTTTTTTAAATACTGTGCAACAGTTAAAATAAAGTGACAAAAGGACATTACACAAAAATACGATTACACCTAATATTTTCTAAATTCACAATACAATTTCTATTCACAATACACATGGTAATATAGTTTTTTAGGATACGAATTATGAATTGAATACATTCTGATTTTATTTTAAAAGCCGTTTTGAGCCATTTGTCAACCCGCATTAATGAGAGTTGCAGGACATAGTTCTGAGGTGTGTTGTAGTTTCATGCAACATCTAAAAGTACGGTGTATAATAGGAATGCTATGACGACATCGGTGAAGTGCTGAGAGCTACTGGGGGAAACAAAGCCATGCTATAGTTGTGGTTAGCCTGTTGGACGATTCGCTGGATGTGAAATGTCTAGTGTAGAGATCAAGACTGGGCAGGAACTAGTGTTGCCAACTGTCCCATAAAATACGGAACCACTCGATATTTGGAGACGAAAAGATGCGTTCCGCTTTGAACCGATAAGGGTTCGTTTTGTTCCATATTTTTGAGGTCACACTGTAATGGAGACGGTTTGAGCCGGAGCGAGGGACGGATTCTCCTTGTCTCCGGAATAGGGAATGTGCTTCTTATTGGTCGCCACCTTTATTTAGCCAATCAGCAGGCAGCAGTGGAGTCACAGTTCTTTCTTTAGGGGGTTTTGTGAGCAGCAGGTTGGTGCTGAAAAACTGGGAATTTAAAGCTCTGCTTTTAGACAGAACTTATGTTAGCACCATGTCCCCTTTATTAATATGTGTTTTTATTTTTATATGAACATTTCTGGTACCAGTCATCCTTTCCAAGTATACTGTTGTGTTTGTATCTGCCTCTTTGAGCTCGTTTTCTCCATGTTGTATTGAAAATATATCATATATTGGAGCAAAAACAGCAATATTTATAGTATTGTGAAATTTGTGTGTCGTTTCACACCTTTGAGTTGAATATGCTGAAGAAACCTGCTCTCAGAGGGTTCGAAATGACACCAGGCTTTGTTGTAGGCCTTTATGAAAACCTAACTTTATTAGTGTCAACATCTTAATGACACAAAGTGCCACTTCTCAAACTAAATGTATGCCAGTGTCTTTAAACTGACATGTGATTACGTGATTTAGTCCAAAATGAGACATAATTTACATGCTAAAAGCCAGTGCTAGAGTTGATTTCATCATAGATCTTTATTTAGATACATAGTTACCATTCAACATTTTCATACTTGGTTTGTGTTTTAAAAAGCAAGGCAGCGACAAGAAATCTCATTCATTTAATAAAGTTAGTTGCAAAGATCGATTTCAGGCTGCGGCTGTGCAGGGGAAATTAATTTCACATGTGGAAATTTGCTGCAAGTTCAGTTTTGGAGCATATTGGCGCACATATGTGCCTTTACCTGTGGAGGCTTGAATTTGTATAACTGAAGTCTAGCTTCAAAATGGAGAAAATGCTCATAGTAAATAGTTGTAAGCACAACATTTTTATACAACATGTTCTGGTTCAATGGTTTTTGTTTTGTTTTTGTTTTATATTTTTTTAAAAACTTGTTAGTGATTGTTTGTGACTTGAAGCTCTAATGAGTGCTGTGCAAGGTTTTCAACAGCTGAGAATATGAGGAACTCTCACCTCTCCCTTTCATAGCCCCCTTTCCTCTGAAGCAGAAGTGAATATAGTTGTACTTACTATTTTCAATATTTCTTCATTCTCAGCACAGTATGCTAGCCAAGGCTAAGAAGCTACCTGACTTGTGTAGAAACGTTTGTGTATCTGGCTGCCCACTTTCCCACACAGCTTTCAAATAACACAGCCCAGTCAGTTTTTTTTGTGGGCTGCTTAAGTCAGAAAATCTTTGATTCAGCAAGTTCAGAGCTGCCATTAGAACCCCCTATCTGAGTATCTCCAGTCACAGCGCCCTAGTTTCTTATGTGTGAGTGCAAAAGTGGGGTGAAACGGGCACAGAAACCACAAAATTCAGAGATGCTGCTTGCTCGTTTCTCACAGCTGCGTGCTTGGTGGCGGGGCGAGCAGTTGCTCGTTCTCATTTAAACGAACAGCCACTCAAACGGGCCTTTTTATACAAAGCCGTATAGACGGCGGGGGAATGAATAGCTCTTGTGCTGCTTTGTCCTGGTGGTGTTTAGACCAAAACTTGTCACAAGTCTCATTAAGACCCAAGGGAATGATGTCTTTCCTGACTTGGCTTGCTGTGATTGAACTGTGTTTCTGTTTTCTGGGCAAAATTACGTCGGAGGAAGTTTACAGCAATTTTTCCAGCAATTGTGTTTAGATTGAATTAATATTTAACTAAGTCTTTAATATCCGTAAGACTAGGTAATATTTGGTCTTTTTGCTCCTGAGCTCTTCCTACAGTTGCAGAGAGTAATCCACATTTACAGAATTGGATTTGGGTGTGGACTGGGCGTGTTTTTTATTTTTTAAATATATCCTCCTCTGGAAATTACATTGTGCAGTTTCTGCAGTCCTTAGCCTAGAGTAGCATTGACAGAGGCACTATTCTCCCTAATACAGCTCATTGGAGCATCGCAGTGATTCTCAAGCCAATATTTTAAGGTGAAAGTAATACCTAGTGTTCTTTTAACGAAAAAGTAACATCGATATCAGGTTAGGGACAAAGTGTTATCTACCAGATGATCTCTGATATTCATTTTAAGACTGGAAAGCAATATTGTGGTTTGATGTGATCATAGTATATATGTATACAAACCCAAAGCACAGTTGCAGATGTTTTGCAATCCACAGCAGGAGAGCAGATCACATTTTTAGGCATATGTTAGTTGCAGCTGGTTCATGGTTCACAAGTTCAAGCCCTCTCATCTATATATTACCCAACACTACTGAACTATTCAGCAGAATAACTTCTAGGTTGTGAATCATTTTGTGTTATTCTTCCAAGTAAAAAAAGGCTTTGTCTTTGGCTTAATGATTAACTTTTGGCTTCATGATGTAACACTAGATTTTTTTTTTATTCCAAATCTAGTGTTACTGAGATTAATGTGGATCTTTTTGTGCCTTTGGTGTTCTTAGTTACTGTGCAGTTTAGGGCAGACCTGAGCCATGAATGAGTCCCTTAATCAGATGTCCTGGGTTTTACATTTAAAGAGAAACACAGGCTCTTTTTTTTTTTTTTGAAAGGTGAATTTATAAAAAGGTACATCTTGTATTCTTGTTTTTGTCTGTTAATCAGAGAAGGATTTCTTTACCCAAGTAGTCTGTGAAAGAAATCACTGGGTAGCATTTGGCCACATGCTCTGACATAAGAGAGTCTACAGGGTGGGGACTGGAATCAAAACCCAGCATTTTAACGGTGTTAAACTTGTTAACAACTTGGGGGAGGTGGGTTTATGTCAATGATGCAAGATTTCTAAATAAGCGGGATACCTTAGGCCCAAAATGAAGAACTGTCCCGTCACAGTTCCTTTGTACTGTTTTACAAGCATGACTTTTGATTAACTATTTAAATGTGTTAGTGAAATGAAAGCTATGTGAGGTATTTCATACCCTGAAGAAAGGTTTTATTTTCATCAAGATTTCTGAAACTTTTTCTAAGTTAAAAAACAAATGCATTTCATTTCATTGTAGACATGTGTTTTCAGTCACAGTTTTGTAATCCGTCAGCGTACTGTACAGAGAAAGGAAACGAGTGTTGCATGTTAAGGCAAAACGACTAAACAAATAATCTGCTCGTTTACCGCAGGTAACACATTTGCTGATTAATTTCAGGATTTATTGGACCCTGATAGAACTTGTGATATGAAAATAACCTGCTGTTGCTAACTTTCTTACTACATTCCTGAAATTAATTTGTCTGGCCAACTGGCAGGGTGCTTGCTTAAAAGCAAACAGTTGTAACAGAACAGGCACACTGCTAAGATTAAAAGGCATCTATAGATTTAAGAGGTTTCTTTGAGAAATGCATGATACAGATTAGTCAGTCGCAGGTCTTTGTTTTGGTCTGAGAGAGACAGGTATGGAAAGGTACGACAGCTTCAAAGCAGCAATCCATTCATTGGTTCATTCGTTAATTTTAATTAATCTGTTGGCATGTTTGCTGACTTCAGTTCAGACCTGTAGTGCATTTTATTTAATGTGCAGTGGAATGATGATTTAAGGTGGGTGAATGTGGCGTAGATACAGCTTAACTTAGCACGAATTTCGATGTCTGCTATTTACACTAATGCTAAATTGCTAAAGCTACAATGTGCTAATCTTAAAAGCTCACTCAAGTCTGGGCACTGGGAAACTCGCCTATTGGGGCCAGTGGACATTTCCAGCCGCCGGAGGCTCGGGTTCGTTTCTAGAGTCATGGTTCGTTGGTGGAGGCAAAAAATATTCAAATGCCCGGTTCGTATCTTGGAAAGTTCGTTAGTAGAGGTTCCACTGTATTATGAAATTCACATTCAGAGGTCATGGTTGTTTTAGCTATGAAGCTGTTGCTTTGTCCAGTCTTCACTTCATTAGTAAATATTAAAGGTAATGTCTACAATTTTGGAGAACTGCTGTTCTCTGTGGTGGTTTCATGTTCAGAAGCCCCAGGTCTTGTAAAGTGGAATGGTATGGTCTGAGGATAAAAATGATTGTTTGTTTGTTAGTGGTTGAAGTTTAACTTGATGATAAACTGTTTGTTCACCATTGATGTAAGTAATGAACCTGTAACAGCAAAAAATTACCCACCAATGGAGCATCTCTCTTCATGTTATTCAGTGTTCTAGTTCTCTGCTGTTTCTCTGCCATGAGCAGGGAGAGGTAGTTTGTGACACAAGGGTTTTATTGAACGTAAGAAAAAAATGTTTTTGATTACCATCGTGAATGTCGCCTTTGATTGCTAGACTTTTAACCTCGACTCTTTGGCTGTTAAGCTACGTTCACGTTGCAAATCTTTTGGCCTTAATGTGACACAGGTCTGAATTGTTGTTCTTTCTTCCCTCTTGTCTTCAGTGCTGTGTGGACATGTCAAACGTCATCTTTTTATATCAGATTTGTGGGCATGTGACATGAATGTGAATGGTCATCTCTCTTTTTATTTTTATTTTTTTGCCTGTACATGTGGCTAGTGCTGTCACCATTAGCCATCACATATGCTTCCTACATAGTGCCCTGCACAGGTGGTGATTACGCCATTCCCTGAATATAAATGGCTTTGTATTTAGACATATTGTGCTGTATTTTGGTGTAGAAGTCATTATTTAAGAACCTACATTGTGCCCTTCCACAGCCTCCAAACAAGGAACTCTCATAGCCAAATTTGATCTGAGCAAAAGATCTAAATTAATTAATGAGGCTTGTAATGTGAATGTAAATATACAAGCACATCATTCTGGTTCCTTCTTCTGTTGGAGCAGAGAGCGTGGAGGCCCACCAGAGAAGCTATGAGCTTGGCATTCAGATCGGCAATCAGAGGCGAAACAAAGACGTTCTGGCCTGGGTGAAAAAGAGGAGGCGGAACATACGTAGAGAAGACCTCATCAGCTTCCTCTGTGGCAAGGCCCCACCACCACGCAGCTCCAGGGCTCCACCTAGACTGGCAATGGTGTCGCCAAGCCGGCCCACATCCTCGGAAACGAGCTCGTCTGTGGAGACAGATCTGCAGCCTTTCAGGGAGGCCATCGCTCTGCATGGTGAGTTTGCTTTTAACAGTCTGCTATATTTTGTGTGGAGGAATTCAGGTAACACACGTGATATGAATGTCAGGACAAAGCAGGATGTAAATAAAGGGAAGTGCCTATGTATTTTGCAGCGCTGGAATTGGAGCTGAAAGATATGGGCAAAGTTTATATCACAATATATTTCGGTCAATACGACATGATTCTGATATCGATACGAATAATTAAAAAGCCACAGAAGAACTGAAAGTAGCATGATATCACCATCAAAGAAATATTAATATTTTTAAACTACCTTTAAAATTGAGTGTAATGAACTGATGGCAGCGCCCTGTAATGACCGTCAGTCAGTGACAAACACTGTAAACAATGTACAGTGGAAACTCTACTAACGAACTTTCCAAGATACGAACCGGGCATTTGATTATTTTTTTTACCTCCACCAACGAACCACGACTCTAGACACGAACCCATGCCTCCGCCGAGCCAGCGGCTGGAAATGGCCCCAATAGGCAAGTTTCCCAGCGCCCAGACTTGAGTGAGCTTTTAAGATTAGCACATTGTAGCTTTAGCAATTTAGCATTAGTGTAAATAGCAGACATCGAAATTCGTGCTAAGTTAAGCCGTATCTACGCTTCGTCTCCCCACATTCACCGCCTACTCTCCGTTATTCCACCCACCCCCCACCTCCCATTTCCCGAACTTTTCCACTTACGAACCGGGTCACGGAATGGATCAAGTTCGTAGGTAGCGGTTCCACTGTATATTGAAATATAGATTTTCAGATTTGTTGACCAATAGTTTGCAGCTGAACTGTAATGAAGGCATCTCTGGTAACTGGCTAGATGCTTATACACTTGCTTATGCCTCTGATTCATATCTATATCCTGCTGAAACTGGGCCAAACCTTAAAATTTATATTACAGCTGTGGATCACCAAATGGTGTTGCCATGGTCACAACATAAACACACTGAACACCCGTCAGTCGAGTTTTTGCTCACATATGAGGTTTGATCTAATCTCGCTTGTATTACAAAGTGTTTTGCTTACAGACACCACTTCCCTAACAGAGGAATTGTCACGTGTGACATGCGTTATGTATCTCCTCTCATTTTAGGTAGTAATGTTATGCATCAGATTTCTTCTGAAAGCCAAGTGCTGATGAATAAATAAATGGATGTGTGTGTGTTGCAGGCCTAAGCGGTGCCATGGCAAGTATCAGTATGCGCTCTGGCGCTCCGGGGTCCCCTACACACCTGAGTGCTAGCTCCGCTCCTGGGCGCCGCCGGAACGGTCTCCACGATGTGGACCTCAACACCTTCATCGCAGAGGAGATGGCGCTCCACCTGGACAATGGCAATCGGAAACGGAGCTCTGCCCAGTGCAATGATGTCATCACAGACTCTCCCACCCACAAACGCAATAGGATGATCTGAGCTCTTCTGAGAAAAATTACAAAAAAAAAAAAAAAAAAAGAAAACAAACTAGTTAAAATAAAGTAAACAAGAAAAATAAAAGTGAAAAAAAAAAAGCCACTCCTCAGTCATCCTCCCATCTTTACTCTGACCAGGAAACTATAAGCAGCCAATTTAAAAAGTGCTCGCGCCAGGCCAGTGCTTTTCTCTGATTGGTCTTACGAGCCCAGTGAGGTCACAGTGGGAGGTGGAGCTCAGCGCAGAGGCCGAAGTGCCCTTCCATACAATTGTCTACATATAACACACGCACATACGCGCACACGTTTCATTTACTCTGGTATTGTTTTTGTTTGTTTGTTTGTTTTTTTTCCTGGTTGAATGTCTTGAGTCCCTGATGTTGCATTAAGGCAGAACTGACACTTTACAGAGTGCAGGAAAAGGAATAATGACACTTTTATTTCTCTTTATTTTTATTATTTTTTTGTATGTGCGTGTTAAGGGCAGTGTGTTTAGGTTGTGTGAGTGTTGCTGTGAATGTGTGTGTGTTTGCACGTCTAACACTGAAATGTGTGTGATTGTGGATCTTACTTGTCTGTATATGTGAGTGAGAGAATCGCAAGTATTCTGACATTGTGTGTGAGAGTGTCTGTCTGTGTGTGTGTGTGTGTGTGTGTGTGTGTGTGTGTGTGGTACCTGCCTCTTCCAACAGCGCCTGTCACTGCCCCAGCTCTCAGCTACCACACTGCGGCTTAAAGAGCAACAAAGGCTTTTTTTTGTTTGTTTTAAATTTTAAAATATTATTTACTATGTTATTTTATTTGTATATTTTTTTGCCGTCTTTATTATTTTTGCTGCTCAAGAAGCAGGCACAAGTGCTTCGATAGCTGTACTTACTCTATTGAGCACGACCCTGAATCACTTATTATTTTTTTTTCTCCCCTCTGAACCTCCCTCACCCTCCCTATGCGTTCATTCTATCATCCCTATACTCTGTCTTTCCCTTTACCTCTTTCTCTCTTTCCTACCCCCCCCCCCCTCCCTCTCCCCAGCACCTTCGTCTCCAGTGTAACATTATGTAATGTAAATAACTGTAGGTGCTGACATAGACTTGTGGTACATATTGTAAAAAAGAGCTGTGCAGAGACCATTGAATTGTTAATGTACAATAATGATTCTTGCATTAAAGAAATCAAGCTTTTAACTACCTCTTCTTCTGGGCGTAATGTTAGACCAGGCACTTACTGACTCTTCCTCGCTTTGGAGACACATGTCCTGCTCAAAAATCTGCATTATTTAACACATTTCTCTGTGTTTAGTAATGGGGAGGAGGAGGGGGGGGGTGTACTGTTGACTCAAAACACACTTAAAATAGAAGCCAATGAGCAGATGATGATGCAGCTGTCCACTGACTTTTGTTTAGCGTTAACATCTGGTTGTGGGCTTTTTTTAATTATTATTTATTTATTTATTTATTTTTATTTCTTGGGTAAAGTACATGGAAATGAGTTGGAAAATATTGTCTTTGTTCGCCATCCAATTTGCTACAGTCATGGCAAATGGTAATGGAAAGTCTCTCTATTTTGTCAGTTATAATGTATTCAATACACTCTTTACTAATTCACAAATGGAGTCCACCTTAAAGATTTGCTGTCACGAGTAAAAGTCATTTTTGTCACGGTAATGGCTTTAAAACACAGTGTACTTGTGCCATCGGAGCCCACAGTGTTGACTCATTCTTTAGAGCAGAGTGCTTGTACTTTGCTTTGGACTGCAGTTTTTAAAAGTTGTGGAACAGATAGCTGTGAAGGTTGATGGTATGTTGTCTTGTGTTTCAAGAACCACTGAAATGTTAATCAGTGGTTAAGCATTTTGTAGCATTCTTTGGGCGTCAAACACCTGTTCTCTAACTGACTTCAGGATGGCTTCTGCGGTCAGAGCTTTAAATATTGACTGCATCCTGTTTCTTTACCTGTACAGGAGGTCCTCCGGTTACGTCAGTCCAGAGTTACGATGTTTCGTGGTTACGACACATCTCCCATTTACTGTACAAAGCCTTGTTTCGACTTAAGTGGTTTTGCGTCGTAAACTTCGTGTTTGGGGTGCGCGGCGGAACAATACACGGTTACGCGGCTCGGGACCGAGGAGGATAGGATAAGTGCTTACAGTATGTTATTTACGTACAGTGTGTACGTATGTTCCGACTTAACGATGCGACGTAAACGGATCAACGTCGTAAGTCGTGGACCCCCTGTATTTGATTTAGCCTATTGTTTTGATGCTGGTTTATTTGACTCAATTGAGGTGGTTGTTGTTGTTATGGATATTTTCATCATTTTCCAGACTTTACAAGCATTCTTGCTTTTACAGTTTTAGACTGAAATAGCTAATTAGCTGTTAATATATTATGTTTCCTTTTAAATGTGTCTGTATTTGTTTGAACTTTTTCATTTAAGGGCTGTAGTGGGTGAATGGAAATGAGTCTCAAACTTTACATTTAGCAGCGTTAATTAGAGTTTGGTCATTTTTAAAAGCATTATTCAAGAACTGCTTCATAGGGAGCATCCTGCTAAACTCACTGAAGCAAATTAGAGTCTTTAAGGCTGTTGAACTTTACAGCTCCGCCCGAGGAAGAAAGTGTTAATTGGCTGCTACTTCGTGTTAAATGTGTTGCTGTGGGGTCCTAAAATCCCTTAGTTATTTTGGACTGTTGTGCTCTTTTTAAGTGTATATAAGTATCTCTTGGTATTTTAAAAAAGAAATTTTAAAAACCTAAACTGAAGTTTTCTTAATCGTCCTTTTGGTCAGTTTTGATGGAGAAGATACTGACTGACGTTTTAAGGTCATCAGACTTCCTCTTTCTGGTTGGTTGGTTGTGCTAGACGTTACATCATCCATTTCAGGACAACAAATCAGATTGCAGCAGAAGGGTAAAAAAAAAAGCTCAGATAAATATGGAACGCTATACAGTACGATTATTAATAAGACTTCTCCAGTCCTTCGCTGCCCACTGATTACTTTTAGAATTGACAGGATGTTTTTTGTATTTGTTCTTCATGTACATTCCTTTTCACCACTCAAATCACTTATTTTTGATTTGCTAAGGAAACAAATCCCATACAGAGCACTATACTGTACGAGTTAATGCATGTTTACAGCATATTTGCCAAATTTAAATTAGAAAATTAAAATGACAATTACTTTATGGTTGTTGAAGGTAATATGTAATGCAATTTGGAATCCTACCCCTGATCATTCATTCATTCATTGTCTGTAACCACTCATCCAGTTCAGGTTTGTGGTGGAACCGGAGCCTACCCGGAATCACAGGGCGCAAGGCAGGAACACACCCTGGAGGGGGCGCCAGTCCTTCACAGGGCGACACACACTGACACGCTCACACCTGCGGACACTTTTGGATTGACGACTCTCAAGTAATCGACAAAGCAGAGGGGTGTTTCAGGTTAGTCACTTAAATTTAGCGTCAAGTTAATGTGTCCAGTATAGAAGGATTCCTATTGGATAATCCTCATATTTGGGCTTAAGTGGTCTGGCTGACTGTGAAGCTCTGCTTTATTGATTGATTTAAAGGTGCAGTAGGCAAATGTCTCTCATAATAATTGCCTTTAGAATACCTAACATGAGCACCATCTTGAGGACATGCTTCAGAAAACACTTTGCGCCAACCGTGCTCCAGTTAACTTTTACAGCACTATTCTGAAATCAAGTGTGTGTGGGGGGTGGTTTCCTACCTGCTTTCAAATGTTACATAGTGCAGTTGCTCTTGTGCTGAGCCTGGAGTAGCAAAGACAGAGGCTCTGTTCTCCCTATTACAGGTCAGTGGGACATCATAATGGTTTTGAAACTGTAATTGTAAGACAAAAAATGCTACACAGTGTTGCTTTAATACGCTGTGTGCTGTTCAGGATTTGGATGTCTGACCTCTGGCTGTAGGTAGGTGAAACTGCCCAGAGAACCTTAAAGCCCTAAGTGAGAGTCATCTAAAGCCAGAGACATACTTGCTGTTTGGCCATCTGTTCTTCACGTACTCGCCTATATGCTACGCTTATAATTGTAGCTTCCACTAGAGGGCAGACCAGAGAAGGACGTGGGTAATCACAGACTTGGCTTTGACAGCCATTCTTCAAACCTTTCTTCGCCTTCACTGCCCCCTACTTGTTGTGTATGTACTGCACTCTGAGGACAACCGACACACGGACCAAATTTACTCACAGAGGCTAGCCTAGCTGAAGTGTTCCTACTGAAAAATTGGCTCTGCATTATCTTTAGTGTTACATTTGTTGATCCCAAGACCCCAACTGTGTTCTTAAAGGGGACATGTCTGTGATATGTTCAAATAACCACAAGGAACAAACACCACAGCAGCCATGTCCCCCATCTAAACAGCCCAGTGCCCGTTTCTTTAAATGAGTATGAGCCACAGCTAAATGCAACACGAGAGCCCTGTTATGCTCTGTTTAACCTCGTCTTTGCGCGCTCCCATAAACGTGGCCTCAGAGCTGTGATTGGAGAAACTCAGACGAGGGGGTGGGACAACTCTAAAGTCTCTCCACTCTCCGTAGGAAGCAGTGCCAAATCAGAAAGACGCATCTGATCCCAGGTTCACAGATTTGAATGATCATATTCCACCATGCCCTGTGAAGGACTGGCGCCCCCTCCCGGGTGTATTCCCGCCTTGCGCCCAATGATTCCAGGTAGGCTCTGGACCCATGTTTAGTATGAGCAAATGAATGTGCTTCATAATACGTGTCATAATACATCAGATTTGAGGTATGGTCTGTAACGTGGAGAGCTAAAGGAGACACAGCACGGGGAACACAGGACCTTGGGAACATAGGTAAAACAAATACAGAGCGACTGTTTCAGGATTGTGACAGGTTCAGTTCCTGTTCAGCGCTTTCTTCTGTTTTTAGCCTTTGCTGTCACCATAGATTTACGAAATACGGTTTCAAACGGTACATGGTTTGATTTGAAGTGAAGTGCCTTTTTATGGTCTGAAATTAAATATCTGGCAAACATGTTTTCTCCAATGACAGAGTAACTGTACACTGTTATTTATATATATATATATATTGTGAAATAAAGCCACTGAAATTGAGATAAATAAATTATTCCTTATACTAATATTATAAAGTGCTAGAAAATAAAACCCCAGCTCCAGTCCTGGAGCTCCCCTTTGGCTAGTTTGTTTTTTACCCTGCTTTAAGACTCCAGATTGAGCTCAGGAAGGGACTGACAAACAGCTGATATATGAGGAATGTGTTAAATGTAGGTAAACACAAATCTGGGAGATTAAACATAATAATCCAATTTAAACTTCTTTGAAGGGAATAACTTTGAAACAAGTGATGATAGGAACCAGACCTCACAAGTCATTTGAGGATCATTTATGTTTACGGGTGTAATATAAATACAGACTGTACTATTGAATTTGCTTAATTTATAAATAGGAAACTATTTAATCTTTATATATTGTAAACTGTTAATGAACTTTACAAGTATCAGTCAAGTATGTACGGTTTTATTCAGACAAACAAGATTTAGATACGTTCATTCATTGTCTGTAACCCTTATCCAGTTTAGGGTCGCGGTGGATCTGGAGCCTACCCTGAGAACACACCCTGGAGGGGGTGCCAATCCTTCACAGGGCAACACACACTCACACGTTCATTCACACCTACGGACACTTTTGAGTCTCCAATCCACCTACCAACGTGTGTTTTTGGACCGTGGGAGGAAACCTGAGCACCCGGAGGAAACCCACGCAGACACAGGGAGAACACACCACACTCCTTACAGACAGTCACCCGGAGGAAACCCACGCAGACACAGGGAGAACACACCACACTCCTCACAGACAGTCACCCGGAGGAAACCCACGCAGACACAGGGAGAACACACCACACTCCTCACAGACAGTCACCCGGAGGAAACCCACGCAGACACAGGGAGAACACACCACACTCCTCACAGACAGTCACCCGGAGGAAACCCACGCAGACACAGGGAGAACACACCACACTCCTCACAGACAGTCACCCGGAGGAAACCCACGCAGACACAGGGAGAACACACCACACTCCTCACAGACAGTCACCCGGAGGAAACCCACGCAGACACAGGGAGAACACACCACACTCCTCACAGAAGATTTAGATACATTAATGCTTATTAGCAATGTAGATTGTCTACCTGAGGCTTACTTGAAATACAACTCAGATTACATAAAGCCTCACTCATGAACAGCATTAGACCGTAGGTTAGCACTTTATCTCAAAAATAAAAGAGGCTTTTATCACTTTGTATAAGCTGTATGATTTCAAACTTATTTCAATTATTCATAGTGCACTGCTGCATTGATATTTAGCCTCTGAAATATCAAATAGTAGGGCATTTGATTAATAAATATTTTTAATCTCACATGACAGCTATGTACTGTAGCTCACACTAGATTTGTTCCCAGGACAGGAGAGTGTTTGGCACTGTAACAGCTGATTAAAGCATTAGGCAAATAGCACCAGGCAACCCACTAATGTTGGAAGTTTGTCAGTCCCTGAAGTGTGTATAAGCTCATTTGCCAACAGGCTAAGAGGCTGCTTTTGTCCAAAAATCCAAGACTACAGCCAGTTCTGGACAGAAGCTTAGATACTAGGATGTATCTCACAGCACTAAGATAATGTTCATATGCCCCTGGTCATATGAAGATGTTTTGTTTCTAGCTGAAAGTAATTGCATACAATCTACAGAAAACACACTTTTCTCATAGATAGGGTGGCACAGCAGGTAGTGTCGCAGTCACACAGCTACAGGGACCTGGAGGTTGTGGGTTCGGGCCCCTCTCCGGGTGACTGTCTGTGAGGAGTGTGGTGTGTTCTCCCTGTGTCCGCGTGGGTTTCCTCCAGGTGACTGTCTGTGAGGCGTGTGGTGTGTTCTCCCTGTGTCTGCGTGGGTTTCCTCCGGGTGACTGTCTGTGAGGAGTGTGGTGTGTTCTCCCTGTGTCTGCATGGGTTTCCTCCGGGTGACTCTCTGTGAGGAGTGTGGTGTGTTCTCCCTGTGTCTGCGTGGGTTTCCTCCGGGTGACTGTCTGTGAGGAGTGTGGTGTGTTATCCCTGTGTCTGTGTGGGTTTCCTCCGGGTGACTGTCTGTGAAGAGTGTGGTGTGTTCTCCGTGTCTGTGTGGGTTTCCTCCGGGTGACTGTCTGTGAGGAGTGTGGTGTGTTCTCCCTGTGTCTGCGTGGGTTTCCTCCGGGTGACTCTCTGTGAGGAGTGTGGTGTGTTCTCCCTGTGTCTGCGTGGGTTTCCTCCGGGTGACTGTCTGTGAGGAGTGTGGTGTGTTATCCCTGTGTCTGTGTGGGTTTCCTCCGGGTGACTGTCTGTGAGGAGTGTGGTGTGTTCTCCCTGTGTCCGCGTGGGTTTCCTCCGGGTGACTGTCTGTGAGGAGTGTGGTGTGTTCTCCCTGTGTCTGCGTTGGTTTCCTCCGGGTGACTGTCTGTGAGGAGTGTGGTGTGTTCTCCCTGTGTCTGCGTGGGTTTCCTCCGGGTGACTGTCTGTGAGGAGTGTGGTGTGTTCTCTCTGTGTCTGCGTGGGTTTCCTCCGGGTGACTGTCTGTGAGGAGTGTGGTGTGTTCTCCCTGTGTCTGCGTGGGTTTCCTCCGGGTGACTGTCTGTGAAGAGTGTGGTGTGTTCTCCCTGTGTCTGCGTGGGTTTCCTCCGGGTGACTGTCTGTGAGCAGTGTGGTGTGTTCTCCCTGTGTCTGCGTGGGTTTCCTCCGGGTGACTGTCTGTGAAGAGTGTGGTGTGTTCTCCCTGTGTCTGCGTGGGTTTCCTCCGGGTGACTGTCTGTGAGGAGTGTGGTGTGTTATCCCTGTGTCTGCGTGGGTTTCCTCCGGGTGACTGTCTGTGAGGAGTGTGGTGTGTTCTCCCTGTGTCCGCGTGGGTTTCCTCCGGGTGACTGTCTGTGAGGAGTGTGGTGTGTTCTCCCTGTGTCTGCGTTGGTTTCCTCCGGGTGACTGTCTGTGAGGAGTGTGGTGTGTTCTCCCTGTGTCTGCGTGGGTTTCCTCCGGGTGACTGTCTGTGAGGAGTGTGGTGTGTTCTCCCTGTGTCTGCGTGGGTTTCCTCCGGGTGACTGTCTGTGAAGAGTGTGGTGTGTTCTCCCTGTGTCTGCGTGGGTTTCCTCCGGGTGACTGTCTGTGAGGAGTGTGGTGTGTTCTCCCTGTGTCTGTGTGGGTTAGCATCTGTCTTTGTTTTCTTGCCGTAGAGTTTATTTAAACAAAATCCCGACTGTTCACGACTCTAGTGTCCACTGAAGGCTGCAGGCCTACGTTTAAAAACCCAACACAGCAAATAATAACCAGTTTTTACATTTGTCTCGAAGCCTTCACCGACATTAGGCTCAGGAGTGGCGTAAATGAGCGCACACTGATTACATTTCTTTAAGACTGCCCTCGCTTAGGCTGGTTATTAAGGGTTGAGAATGTGTTGATATTCAGTAATTCTCATACTGAGAGCAAGCAGCTCATTCATCTTCAAATTAAATTTCGGTGCTTAAGGAAATGTCAGCTCACTCCAGACCTGGTGAGTTTATTTATGCTTTCAATTAAAATTTCAATCACAGCGTCGCCGGGGTTAAAACAGGTGGCCGACCGTTTCACTCAGAACTTTCTCTGTTTGTATCTCTCTCATCTGCTCCTTTACTTTCTGTAGGTCTCTCATCCTCTGTGTAGCACTCAGTCTCTTTCTCTTGTGACTTTTCCTCTTTCTTTATTTGTATACTACCACATTTTCAGTGTCTTTTCCCTTCTCTCCACCTCTATTTTTAAATATCACACTCATTCTCACTCTCTGTAGAACTCATCTCTGTTTCTCTTCCTGCATTTCTTTTTATTTTCACCTGTATTTGGCTTTCTATCTATATGTAAGTTTCTTCCATTCTAGACTCTCACTTGTCTGGCATCTGTTTCTCTTTCCCTGTTTCTCCCTTTTCTCTTTCACTTTCTTTTCCTTAAATCAACTTCGTCCTCAGTGTGAGTCTTTCTTTTCGCCCTTTTCTCTTTCTGACCCCCACTCATTTCAAGAGTGTTTTTCTATTTGGTTCTCTTTATTAACTTTCTTTACTGTACTGCTTTCTTCCTTTCTTTTTCCATTTCATCGCATTCTCCTGTGTCTGTTGTTCACTCTCTCTCTCTCTCTCACTCTCTCTCTCTCTGATTGCTTCTTTCTTAACTGTGTTCTTTCTTTAATGTTGTTTCATTCTTTTTTTTTCAATTCCATGCTCCCCTGTTTGTGTCATTCTCTATCACGTTCTGTATGTGTATTTTTGGTATACTCTATTCTCTCTCTCTCTCTCTCTCTCATGCTCCATTGATAAATTTGAAGATTCACATGAATTGAGATCATAGGGATCTTGGGCCTCTTTTCCAAAACCATCCCTCTCTCACTTCTTGTCCTCTCTCTCTCTCTCTCTCTCTCTCTCTCTCTCTCTCTCTCTCATTCACTCCCACCCAAAGTCTCTGTAAGCTCATCGCCATAGCAACCCCTTACATATCTTTGCAGTCATATTTATCCATCCTGGGGATAAACAGCACCATGATGCAACACAGCGTGAACCCGAGCCTGAGACAGAAACCGTACAGACCTGTGTTCCTTAAAAGTGTGGCTGTGTATATTCAACGTTATTAATGTGTAACATATTCATCGAGCGGAAATGTTTTGTATGTTATTAAAAAAAATACAAACTAACAAACAATAGACTAGACTACCATTGTCACAATGTGATGAGGTCATGTGATCACAGAGATATCAGTCTACAGAAAGAACGCTGAAATTGTCCACAGGTGTGTGTGAGAGTGACTGGGTGAGTGTGTGAAATTGTTCACAGGTGTGTGTGTGTGTGCGTGTGTGTGTGTGTGTGTGTGTGTGTGTGTGTGTGTGAGAGAGAGAGACTTAACTGCACAGTTTTTAGAATAGGACACTTTGAAACCTGGGCTGGAGGGGTTTAAAGTCTCTCAGGTCTGTGCAGTAGTGCCACTGTGTTCTCTGGAGTGACAGACCTCGTTAATGTTTAAGTATAATATGTTGTAATGTAAATATAATAACGGCTTAAAGCAAATACCTAATATATTTACCTTAAAATCACAGCTTCCAAATCACTGTGATTCTTCACTGAGCTGTAATAGAGAGAATAGAGCCTCTGTCATTGCTGCTCCATGCTAGGCACTGCAGAAACTGCACTATGTAACCTTTGGAGGAGGGTAAAACCCTCCGACCTCCCCAGTGATTTCAGTACATGAAAAAAATGTTACCTAGTTTGCCTTTAATAGGGTGACCAGACGTCCTCTTTTACCCGGACATGTCCTCTGTTTTAGACTTAAAAAATGTCCGGGCGGAATTTCACAAACGTCCGGGATTTTTTTTCTAGAGCTTACATAGAACTTCGAGAAGTTTCGTTCAAAAACTAGTCCCGCCCTCCCCTACTCCGATTGGTTCGCTTGAGAAGGGGGCGTGGTGAAGTAGCCTAAACTCTTCTGATTGGACGGTCTGACTGTAGAGCTACCGTTATTGGTCGATAACCTTCTCTATAAACATTTAATTGGTCAGTCTGCACGTCAGTAGTCATCCAACCCCTCCCCCACTCCACGTGTCCTCTGTTTCACCATCTCACATTTGGTCACCCCACCTTTAATACTAAGTTAATATTGAGATTGTGGGTATTATTAATTTATATGTGCGAAATAAACCATTTTAACAAAATGTGTTCAGAATCACAGAGTGTTAATTAGCTAATGCTAAACTTGGACCTCGCGTTAATGCCTGGATGTCTTAAAAATCAGGGCTACCTTTTAAGGGAATATCTATGATTGAAATAATAATAAAAAACACCTTTATATAAAAGGTCTAAGGTGTTTTACGGAGCCCCAGTGTCCATAAACGAGTAAAAAAAAAGTTTCTGTGAGAAATGCTAGGCTTCTTCTTTCTCTGCTCATGGCATCAAAATGGAGATATTATTGACTTATTTGTGCCGTTTTATTATTTAGACAGGAACCCACTCAGAATTTGTGAATGCTAGTTGGCTACATGAAAAGACACCTAGCAAAAGAGCTAAACCCCTAAACAACTCGACATTTTAAGGAATTTCTGTGTTAATTCAAACAGTGAATAAAAAACTTAAGCCACGTAGCTACAAACTACAGTCCCCTCAAACCCATAGGTCCACCTTCTGGAAGTAAACAAACCAGAAAGAACTTCAGTTACCCACAAACACCAACGTTCCCTTTAAGCCGCACTAGTTTCCGTGTGCTTTCAGGCAACTGCTCAGAGTCACCGCTAGGTGGCAGCAGCGACCAAGGCAAGAGAAGAGCCCCGGCGAGGAAAAACCTCATCACCGGAGGAATTAAAACATCTTCGCATAAAAAGCCTTGCGTACGTGGAGGTAGGCCATCATTCCGGAGAAGGAGAACAGAGGAAACCAGAGGTCGAGCTTGTTTGGAGATGCAAAGAGGGTCAGAAAGGAAGAGTAGGAACAGATAGAGTGAAAAAGAGGGCAGAGGGAGGGAGAAGTGATGACGAAAGACAAAATCTTTGCAAGGAAGATGAGCCATAGCAGGCTCAGTGAGAAAAATCACAAACAGCAAAGGCTAGATTGAGTGGGAAGAGAGAGAGAGAGAGAGAGACAGACACGAAGGGCAGGGAAGGGAAGGGAAAGGAAGGTAAAGGTAAGAAAAAGAAGGCCGGGGGTTTGGGAATTATATAAGGCTTTCTATAGGTTTATGTAAATATCCAAAGAGAAGACTTCTCTCTCTCTCTCTCTCTCTCTCTCTCTCTCTCTCTCTCTCTCTCTCTCTCTCTCTATCTCTCTCTCTCTCTCTCTCTCTGGCTAGCCATATCTTCTACTCCTTTTTTGTGTGTTGGACTCTGGAGTTTGCTGTAACCCATCCACAGGTTGGCCTTCCTCATCCCACTCATCGCTCACCCACTTTGGCAGACTTCCATTTACAGACACCACACACACACACACACAGAGTTCAGATGATGGGAAAAGATTTTCTTCACTCTGGGTTGTTTGTGAGTTGTATGTAATTTCGCAGCTACAGCCTTGGGGCCAGACCGTGTGTGTGTGTGTATATTGGAGTGTGTATGTGCGCACGTCAAGTTCGATTCCGATTTCTTGATCATTTGAGAGGATATGCATACTTAAAGAGTACAGTGTCCGAGTGCTGCGTACTCACTCCCATTAAAAGCCTGCAGTACTCTCAGCTCTGGCAGAAAACGAAGACCATTTTTACGCCACTGCACATTATGTATGTAAAGTGATTCTGATGTGATGTAGGGCTGTAGGCTAACTATTGCCATAAGTGATATGGAATATATAATTGGGATTAATCCAATGATCTAGCAATTAATTATCTGTGTTAGTGAGGGATATAATTAATTCATGGCACAACTCACAGTTATTTTTACGTTCACTGAATCACTAGTACGACTCAATACCAAGAGAAAAGAGGGACAAACAAAAGCTTTTAGCAACTTATAAACAACTTTGTATTAACTCTCTATATGTGATCATGGTTAATCACATTGTACTTTAAGACTGAAGCTTTTGAAAATTAATATTTAAATGTAAACTATAAGAATTAGAGTTGATTTTTAAAATGTAAATATTTGTAATCAGGCAGCACGGTGATGCAGCAGGTAGGTTGTGGGTTCGATTCCCGCTCCAGGTGACTGTCTGTGAGGAGTGTGGTGTGTTCTCCCTGTGTCTGTGTGGGTTTCCTCCGGGTGACTGTCTGTGAGGAGTGTGGTGTGTTCTCTCTGTGTCTGCGTGGGTTTCCTCCGGGTGACTGTCTGTGAGGAGTGTGGTGTGTTCTCCCTGTGTCTGCGTGGGTTTCCTCCGGGTAACTGTCTGTGAGGAGTGTGGTGTGTTCTCCCTGTGTCTGCGTGGGTTTCCTCCGGGTGACTGTCTGTGAGGAGTGTGGTGTGTTCTCTCTGTGTCTGCGTGGGTTTCCTCCGGGTGACTGTCTGTGAGGAGTGTGGTGTGTTCTCCCTGTGTCTGCGTGGGTTTCCTCCGGGTGACTGTCTGTGAGGAGTGTGGTGTGTTCTCCCTGTGTCTGCGTGGGTTTCCTCCGGGTGACTGTCTGTGAGGAGTGTGGTGTGTTCTCCCTGTGTCTGCGTGGGTTTCCTCCAGGTGACTGTCTGTGAGGAGTGTGGTGTATTCTCCCTGTGTCTGCGTGGGTTTCCTCCGGGTGACTGTCTGTGAGGAGTGTGGTGTATTCTCCCTGTGTCTGCGTGGGTTTCCTCCGGGTGACTGTCTGTGAGGAGTGTGGTGTATTCTCCCTGTGTTTCCTCCGGGTGCTCCGGTTTCCTCCCACAGTCCAAAACCACACGTTGGTAGGTGGATTGGCGACTCAGGTGTCCGTAGGTGTGAGTGAATGAGTGTGTGTGTGTTGCCCTGTGAAGGACTGGCGCCCCCTCCAGGGTGTGTTCGCGCCTTGTGCCCAATGATTCCAGGTAGGCTCTGGACCCACAGCGACCCTGAACTGGATAAGGGTTACAGATAATGAATGAATATTTGTAATCACAGAAATAAAGTTAAAATGTTAATACTTGTGTTTTTGGGAGGGAAGTAAATGTGTAATACGCATGACAAACCTGAGTGTGGAATTTTTTTATTTATTATAATATCTCAGTGTTATTTTGATTATTTGTGAATTAAAACAAATTAATTAGCGGAGTTTCAGGGAGACCTTCAGTATCAGACAAAGAAGCTTTAAACACGGCGTTCATGATTTTAATCAAAATACTGTTTTTATAAAATTCAGAAGATGTTGCTGTATCCCGATCCATTGGTGTGTAACTTTGACTAATTTTTGCTGTTTGAGATGGAGACGGCCAACTGCACGAAGGTAAACACAGACCGAAAGTGCTACAAATCTCAATAACTTGAGTTAAAAAAAGAGGTAGAGGATTAAACAGGAGCTCTGTGTGTGTGTGTGTGTGTCTGTGTGCACGCATGTGTGAGAGTAAAAGAGAGACAGAGAGTAAGACAGTGTTTGAGCATAAATAAAAATGTAATCTAACCTGAATTGAACAATAGTGATGCTGTGTTTACATCGCTACATAAAACTGCTAATGTATATGTTTTTATCTATAGTCCTACCTCTACTCACCAGTGTACAGTCTGACATGTTATGGCAGTTATGCCTCTTTTTCGCTAGGAGCTGCATTTTGTTTTTATGGCAGTCCACAAAACCTCCCTCAGTTTCAATGAGGCTACACTATGTCATGCACTCAGACTTCATAAGATAAGGTTTATTTAAAGAGGCAGTGCTGCTGCATTTTATTCAAAGTGGATTCTCCTCCTTTCTTATTTTATTTCACTTCAGAGTATTCATTCATTCATTCATTCATTATCTGTAACCCTTATCCAGTTCAGGGTCGCGGTGGGTCCAGAGCCTACCTGGAATCATTGGGCACAAGGTGGGAATACACCCTGGAGGGGGCGCCAGTCCTTCACAGGGCAACACACACACACATTCACTCACACACTCACGGACACTTTTGAGTCGCCAATCCACCTGCAACGTGTGTTTTTGGACTGTGGGAGAAAACCGGAGCACCTGGAGGAAACCCACGCAGACACAGGGAGAACACACCACACTCCTCACAGACAGTCACCCGGAGGAAACCCACACAGACACAGGGAGAACACACCACACTCCTCACAGACAGTCACCTGGAGCGGGAATCGAACCCACAACCTCCAGGCCCCTGGAGCTGTGTGACTGCAACAACTACCTGCTGCACCACCGTGCCGCCCCGCTTCAGAGTATTTTTACATTTAATTTAATTAATTTATTAATTTATTTTCACTAAATTATTGCCTACTTTGGTGCAATATTTGGTGGGTGTTACTAGGGGTAAAAAAAAATCAGAAGTTGTCCTCTTCCTGTGACTACATTAATATATAGTGTATATTCACCATTTCAGTAGATTTGTCATTTTTCTGTTTTCCTGATGTCTTTTTTTTTTGTGGGAAAAAACCCCCAAAAACACTAATACATCACTAGACTCTGTGAAAACAGTGAGGTATGAGGGGAAGTTATGGTCAGATTTGATAAAATGACTCATTACCACTGAAATATTTAATGATTTCAGAACATATTTATATCCCTTGTGACACTGGACAAGGCATTGGTGTCGTGTTCATGTTTCATTATTAAACACTACCCCTTTGTGGCATGAATTTACTCCCCTGGAAAACAACAAGGCAAAAAAAACATTTAAAACCACTAGGTAAGGTTTGGTATTTTTGCTCTTGGGCTCCCTCTAGAGTTGCAAAGTGTAATTCACATTTACAGCACTCTAAAGCATCACAGTGATTTTGAAGCTGTAATTTTACAATTAAAATACTGCCTAGTTTTGTCCGTATTGTAATGACAGACAGATGAATAAATATCGACCTCAGTACTGGAGCGTATTACCAACCAACTGGATGTACAGGTAGGTTTCTAATTTAAAGAGAGTACGTACGTTGTTGCTGACCAGTTTACCCATCTTTCTTCTGGCTGTAAATGTAGTTTATATGGAGGTTTATACTCCACCGACATCAACATCACACTGTTTATGAAAGCACCTAGGCCTCCTGAGTGGTGCAGACACCTCATGTCACTTCTCACCTCCAAGGTCCCTGCTGTACTTTGCTTTTTTGATTTTTAACGAGGTGAATGTAGGGACACAACTATGAAGAGAAAACCTTGCAGAGAGCCATCTATAAAATCTTCAGCTACAGCAAAGAACTCATTTGTTTTTATCCGACTCACAACGGCAGCCTTGGTCTAAGAGTTTAAAAACGCTCCTTGAATCAGTGGCCGACGAAAGAATCCAGCGAGAGCTGGACACTTCAACGAGGAAGGAACGAGCGCTACGGATCGTTCTGGACTAATAACGGTCCCAAACAACAACAGCATGGCAATACAGGATGAGTAAACATCACTATATATTACCACTGCCGTTGCTGTGGTTTCCAAAGTCCACTGTTCACATTAGAGACAGGGTTTTGCAACTTCACCAGCTACGTTTTGGGAGGAAGCTTTTGTAGTGAAAACCACCCAGGGACCAACATGTGAGTACAGCCAAGTAAAATAGGGACCATGAAGTGGAAAAGCACCTTATCGTCAGACGATTGCCATTTTCAACCCTAATGATACTCTCTCTCTCTCTCTCTCTCTCTCTCTCTCTCTCTCTTTCTCTCCCCCTCTTTCTCTCTCTTTCTTTTTCTCCCTCTCTCTCTTTCTCTCCCCCCCTCTCTCTTTTTTTCTCTCTTTCTCTTTCTCTCTCTCTCTCTCCCTCTTTTTCTCTCTTTCTCTCTCTGTCTTTCTTTCTCTCTCTCCTCTCTTTCTCTCTTTCTTTTTCTCGCTCTCTTTCTCTGTCTCTCTCTCTCCCTCTTTCTCTCTCTGTCTTTCTTTCTTTCTCTCTCTCTCTCTCTCCCCTCTCTCTTTCTGTTTCTTTCTTTCTCTCTCTCTCTCTCTCTCTCTGTCTTTCTCTCTCCCTCCCTCTCTCTCTCTCTCACTCTCTCTCTTTCTCTCTCACTGTCTCTCTCTCTCTCCCTCTCTCTCCCTCTCTCTGTCTCTCTCTCTCTCTCCCTGTCTCTCTCTCTCTCTCTCTCTCTCTCCCCCCCCCCTCTCTCTCTCTCTCTCTCTCTCTCTCTCTCTCTCTCTCTCTCTGAGTGAGAGAATGGCCAGGCTTACAGTGCGAGTTCTCATGACTGCTACCCAGCAAAGCGAGTTATCGAGTGCCCTGTCAATTTGGTAAGACAAGTGAATAAAATTCTCTGTCCAAATGTCGGACAGTGTTTAATGGCCTCACAGACCTCCACTGTTATTTTAATTAAATACAGAAGTTCCTCCGCTGTCACCATTTTTGATTTTTACTCCGAACTGCCCTCTACTGGACGTGTTGCTCTAGGACGACGCCAACGGAGCTGACGCAAGGAAATATATGGGCACTGACGGTTATATCACTGGAAGCACACACATACATTTCCGTACGCAGAGGGAGTATAAATGAGCCTTAAGTCGATCTGATATGGCAGATTTGGGCACTTAGTGCTCTCCTCCAAACACATTGAGCTGTAATTTGGAAAGAAGCACTGGAGTATCACGTGTCTCTTCACTCGCCGTCCCATTTTCTGTGATTGGGGAGTGTTAGATAGCGAGGGGAACTGACAGCAACAATATTTAACAGCTAAACCACGCAGCTTAAAATGAACACTTGTTTCCCTACCCTCCACCAAAAGTTACATAGTGCTGTTTCTGCAAGTGCTGAGCCTGGAGTAGCAATGACAGAGGCTCTATTCTCCCTACTACCGGTCCTTGGAGCATCACAATGATTTTAAAGCTGCAATTTTAAAGCAGAAACTACTACATAGAGTTCCTTTAAAAACCACTTCTGGTATTGTCAGATCATTTATAAGTTTGATAACTATTCGAGACTTAATTCCATAGTGCAGCTTGAGATGGGTGTGTGATGACAGGCGTATGCTCAGTATACACTCTTCCAGCGGTAAAGTTGCCTACGAGGCTGTCGTAGCTCTAACAGTAAACCACTGACCCCACGCTTGTCTTGGCTGTTTGACCACGTTTGGGACAAGACGGACAAGTTGTAAATACCGTTTGTTTTGGCTGAACTATAGCTTTAATTTGATAAAGTGAAGCCGGCATTCGAAAGGCAGTTTGTTTGCTCTCTGTGTGTGTCCCTGCTTCTGTTTCATTTCCGGCTTTTAAAGGCAAACGTGGCTTTTATGTTCTGGGCAGGTTTCAATTAAGCCGCTTTCATAAAGTAATTGCATTGATCTCGTTAATCTGCGAGTGGAAGTGTATTGATTGGGAAATCTTTTAGGCCGAAGGGTCTCACACTGCTGGGGCACTTTGAATGAACCTGGATGCTGCTTTGCCAAAAGCTATCTCTATCTCACTTTTTCTTCTCTTTCTCTCTGTGTGTGTGTGTGTGTGTGTGTTTGTTTCACGGCTTCACGCAGTTTCAGGCCACTCAGCGATGTTCTGACAGAAAGTTTCTCCCCCCAATCTGGGTTATCCTCGGCTGGCCACACACACAACACACAAACACACAGAGAGCACTTATAAGAACAGACAAGAAATATGCTAACTTTAGATTGAGTTTACTATTCCCGGGATAATCCCTCATCCCTCTCTCTCTCTCTCTCTCTATCTCTCTCTCTCTCTCTCTCTAAGAGCTGTTACAGCAGTGTGTCCTCTCGCTCCGTGCCTGGACCTGTGCATTACTTTGAATAATGTATATTGACCTTAGCAGCAAATCAAGAACATCTTCCTGTCTCCTGTGTGTGTGTGTGTGTGTGTGTGTGTGTGTGTGTGTGTGTGTGTGTGTGTGTGTGAATGTCTGTGTTTAAGATTGAGTCAATGGATTAATGGCATTTCAGTATTTTAGTCATGTCCTGAGGTTGATGACTCATTCCATATTTTCTAATAACATCAGCTTACGCTGAGCATTTTCTAATTTCAGATGAACTGAGGAACTTGTATTTTTAAATTATTATTATTAATCATTCATTCATTCATTCATTGTCTGTAACCCTTATCCAGTTCAGGGTCGCGGTGGGTCTGGAGCCTACCCAGAATCACTGGGCACAAGGCGAGAACACACCCTGGTTATTGTTGTTGTTATTATTGTTGTTATTATTATTATTATTATTTTGATATTTATTAACCTCTCTGAAGACCCAACTCATGTGAGACGACATGCAGGTATTTTCACCTCCTGTTTTAATCCAGATTAATCAAAGAAAATTGTTGATTGAATTTAGTTTCACGTTCTTACAGAAATAAAGCAAATAAAGATAATTACTCGTGATCTGTAAAAAGAACATGGAAAGGATAGCAGCTGATTTTCTGAGTCTTCAAAGCGCTTTTGTAACTGTGATCGAGTCCACACCTCTGCTTTACATATGACCACACCCTCTGACTGTGTCAATTCCACATATCTATAATACATATCACCACAGCTCTGCTTAACCGGTTTGATGTGTAAATGGAAGCAGATCCATTAGGGGCCCAATGGGTTCACATTGAATGAGTAATGCAGAACTGTGCTAACATTGTGTAGTCGTATGTGTAGCAGCAGCTTTCAAATAGAGTGTGAGTGCACTCACTTGCCTCATGATATTTACGTCATGAAAGGCCAACAAGGATCAGTTGATAGTGTAGTGGATAACACCATTGCTTTTCACATGATAGACAGGGGTTTAGGTCTCAGCTTAGGTAGGTACACCACACTATACCAGTCAGAGTCATAGGGCAAAACCCTTAAAGATGCATTAGTGCACTTCTGGGACTTGATTAAAGAAACTCTGGGCAAGCCTTTCTACCAAGCGCCTTAAAACTAAAATGAAAATTATAAATCTAAGACAGAGAAATGGAGTGGAGACAGTGGAGGCACTTCTGAACGTTGAAAAGCATGAAAAGAGATGAGGATGTTGGTCTAGTCCTGCTCGATTGGTGGGTAACACTGACTTTTTCGCTGTTACAGTTTCATTGTTTAAGGAAGAACTGACTCGAAATTCAGGAGACGGCTAGCTGCATGTGAGTAAACGCAGACGGAAAGTGCTACAAAACTAAACAACTTTGTGTTTTTGTGGTAATTCAAAGAGTGAATGGAAACTTAAGCCACAAACAGGCTACAAATGGCTTCTTACTTAAACATACCATTCCACCTTTTCGCCAATGAACACAAAATGGAGGTGAGCGTTTGTTTTGCTTTGAGAACAGTAGTTCTCCAGAGTCATCTTCATAGCCTCTAAAGGAACACTAGGTAAGATTTGGGTTTTTTGTTCTTGAGGCTTCCCCTAGTGTAATTAGTTTGTACTGAAATTAATGTGGAGGGGAAGGAGCGTTGTCCTACCGTCCTCCAAACGTTACATAGTGCGGTTTCTGCAGTGCTGAGCCTGGAGTAGCAACGACTGAAATCCTATTCTCCCTATTACGGGTCAGTGAAGCCTCACAACAAATTTTACACTGTAAGTTTGAGGTTAAAATATTACGTAGTGTTCTTTTACGTAAACCGGTAGAAAACAGATTCGCTTGCAATGAAATCTACATAAAACTGTTAAATTTGTTTGTTCCCTTTCTGTCTAAAGTTACATAACTATATTTTGGCAGTAATTACATGAAAAATAAACACAACAGACATCTATTCCTTCTACATTTACTAATCCAGTCTACATCTGTTACACATCACGGGATACACACACTTCCTCTGTGCCCATTAAGAATGTGCCTGTGTCATTAGTGTGTGCTGAACCTAGATCTATCAGTAAAGAAGACAATAATAGTAACTGAGGAGCTTTTTCCAGCTTGTTTTTCTTTTTTCTTGAGTAGTCTCCTGAGGCAAATGCCTTTACTTCTGCTCAAGTGGGTTACTTCTGAGGTAAGAACACTTGTTTAGTTTCCCAGCACTCTTTCAGCACTCCTTCCACTATTGTCATAAGTGTCATTAAAGAGCTCTTGCATTTGTCTGCGGGGTCACTGTGATTCATTTTGGAGTAAAGATATAATTAAGATACGAAGAATACAGTAACGATGAATGAAAGTCTGTTTGATGCATAAAATGCGGCCGTGTCTTTTTATCTATTTGTAGCTCAAAACGAGCCGAAAAGCTTGATGTGAAAGTAAGAGCACATCCACTACATAGTACTCACTGTCTTACACATTGTGAAAAACAATGGGTATTTATTTGTCTAATTTTAAAACTTTAGAAAAACACCATGATATGTTTCTTACAGCGGCACGGTGGTGTGTCACTGATACACAGCTCCAGGGTCCTGGGTGTTCAGTTCCTGCCTAGGGTCACTGTGTGAGGAGTGTGTTGTGTTACAGTCTGGATCAGAACTGTAATCCTATACAGGAAAAACTGAAACTCAAAAGGACAAACCATGCTCCTCTGAACTGCACCTGACGGTGGAGTGTGTTATATACATTTGGTGTCCAACATTAGCTTTTTTTACTTTTGAATAAATGGTATTCACAGACTCCCATCGCCCTAGTCCTTCATCCGTGGACATAGGACGCTGTTGGCAGAATATTTTTGGTTGGTGGACTATTCTGAGACCATCTGTGACACTGAAGGGTTTAAAAACTCGAGCAGCACTGCTGTGTCTGATCCACTCGCACCAGCACAACACAGCACCACCACGTCAGTGTAACTTCAGCACTGAGAATGATCCACCACCCAAATCATACCTGGTCTGTGGGGGTCTTGACCATTGGAGAACGGGGTGAAAAGGGTTAAAAAGTAAGTATGCAGAGCGATACATGGCTTATAGTCTGTAATTGTAGAACTACAGCATGCTCCTATGTGATCAGTGGAGTTGATAAAATAGGCAGAAACAAGTGCAGTGTAAGCCACAGCTTATAAACACTGGTCTTGTTGGCTTTTATCAAATGTAATAAATTCACAGAATAAATAATAAAGTCATATAACACAGTCCTGGAAGAAGCTGGCATTCCAGAAAGACCCAGACAGACCAAGAGAAGCACTGCCCAGCTGGGTTATCGAGACTGACCGACCAGAGAGACATACACTGCAAGCTAGCATACGGCAGACCTGACAGTAGCATACGCTAACCTTGGATTGTTCTTCTGGTCTGTCTTCTGCTTCATCCTCTCACTAAAACTTTAAACATTCACACCCGTTTTGGAGATGACGCAGACGGGGCCCTTGTGTAATACGCAGGTTCCTATGCAATAGGCATCATGAGGGTATAAGTCCACCAAGCTCTGGACATTTATACACCACATATTAGCTTAGCGCAGACACGACTGATTTAATACATGCTTACCTTTCTTGATCTGCTACATTACTTCATATAGACTTTAATAGATTTGTATATGTGGTACCTACCACCGTGTAACATGTTCTGTCTCTACAAATGGGCACTCTACCCTGCATAGCTGCATTGCTAAAAGCAACAGTGACAGCCATCTTGAAGCCTAAATTCCTTCTGTAAAATCACAAACCTTCTGTATCACATTTCATGCTTTCACTTTTTTTTTTGGAGAATAAGGTCTTAAAGCAGCTTTTATAAAGCTCCATTTTTTTTCTCTTCAGCACTTTCAGGATTATTGGCCCTTCGGAAAAGATTATCGTAAAAAGGCCATAAAGGGAAAAGTGTCTTTGTAGTTTATCAGTTTAATCTTACATTTAAAAAAATGAAAATTATTTAAATGAACAAATGATTCAAGAAAAATGCAATTTCCTCAAGTAAAAAAAAAACACATATTCCTGTGAAAAAGAAAAATAATAATAATAATAATAATAATAATATATATATATATATATATATATACACATATATAATCACTGTCCAAAGTAAAACATACCCATATCATCTCCAAGATGATAACTTCTGAACATCTTAATGTTCAATGGAAGTCAATGTAAAAAGCTTTAATTCCAAGTAACTTTGAAGCATTTCTATTGGTTCATCGTACAATTTTCACAAAGTGTGAAAGACAGCTTCTAGTTTCAAATGATGTCCACAAAAATGGGGATACGTGTTTTTCTTGGTTCTGCGAAAATGTATAATATAAAAAATTGCAGTGTTATAAAGCGTGATACATAGTGTCATTATATTAATAGTTGTGCAAAGATTTCAAATACGTCAGGATTAATCAGTAATTAGCAGTTGTACTTTAACAGTCCAGGAGAGAATCCTGCAGATCACAGGCTATTTCTGAAATCACAATTACATTAAACTGTGTACAGTCAGGGCAGCACAGTGGCGCAGCAGGTCATCATCTCACAGCTGCAGGGACCTGGAGGTTGTGGGTTTGATTCCCGCTCCGGGTGACTGTCTGTGAGGAGTTGATGTGTTCTCCCTGTGTCTGTGTGGGTTTCCTCCGGGTGACTGTCTGTGAGGAGTTGGTGTGTTCTCCCTGTGTCTGTGTGGGTTTCCTCCGGGTGACTGTCTGTGAGGAGTTGGTGTGTTCTCCATGTGTCTGCGTGGGTTTCCTCCGGGTGACTGTCTGTGAGGAGTTGGTGTGTTCTCCCTGTGTCTGTGTGGGTTTCCTCCGGGTGACTGTATGTGAGGAGTGTGGTGTGTTCTCCCTGTGTCAGCGTGGGTTTCCTCCGGGTGACTGTCTGTGAGGAGTGTGGTGTGTTCTCCCTGTGTCTGCGTGGGTTTCCTCCGGGTGACTGTCTGTGAGGAGTGTGGTGTGTTCTCCCTGTGTCTGCGTGGGTTTCCTCCGGGTGACTGTCTGTGAGGTGTGTGGTGTGTTCTCCCTGTGTCTGCGTGGGTTTCCTCCGGGTGACTGTCTGTGAGGAGTTGGTGTGTTCTCCCTGTGTCTGCGTGGGTTTCCTCCGCGTGCCCCGGTTTCCTCCCACAGTCCAAATATACACATTGGTAGGTGGATTGGTGACTCCAAAGTGTCCATAGGTGTGTGTGTGTGTGTTGCCCTGTGAAGGACTGGCGCCCCCTCCAGGGTGTGTTCCTGCCTTGCACTCAATGATTCCAGGTAGGCTCTGGACCCACTGCAACCCTGAATTGGATAAGGGTTACAGATAATGAATGAATGAATGTGTACAGTCAAATGACACGCCTGTGAATGTAAGTTAACACATCCCCTACACCCTTTCGTTTGTTTTCAGTATGTTAAATTGACCAGTTATTTGCGTATGGTTGTACTATCAGTAATGACAGCCCTGTTATAAATGAAATGTAATCAATAAATGGCTTTGTTTTACAGCTCTGTGAGAGAGAATAGAATTAAAGCAGAACATTTATTACTGGGGATCTCATGAAAATGCAGTATACTATATAGCAGCTGGTTTTCGTGGGTTGTCCAACCGCTTTTGTAACAGTGAGTGGGTCTACAACTCTGCTTTACATTGTAGATATGACCACACCCTCTGGCTTCGTTAATTCCACACATATCTATAATACATATCACCACATCTGTACTTAACCGATTTAATGTGTAGATGGAAGCAAATCCATAAGAGCCCCAATGGGTTCACATTGAATTAGTAATGGAGCAAGGCACTTACCAATGGAGCACGGTGCACCAACTGTGGTTAAAAAACAGACAGAAGTAAGTAGACATTGTTCACACAATGAGTCACAAGTTACCGTTTCCCCCCCCCCCCCCACCCCTTTTTTTCTTTTTCCCTGAGACACAGAGGGAAAGAAAAGGCAGAACAAAGCTCATTCATAAATGAACAGTACAAGGGATGCTCTCATCAGTGAACATGCTTAAAAGTTCACATGTGCTTTTTAGCTAGTCATTTTCTTCAGGCTTGCATACAAACCCTGGCCACTTTGCTCAAGGATGTCTGTCAGAAAAGACTTCAAAACTTTCAACTAAAACTGTTGTTGGACTGTACTTTTATGAAAGCAATTGATGCATGAATTGGATTCGTGGGCCTGAGCCAACACCTGAAAAATTTAATTTAATCAAAAAATCCTGAGTTTTAAGTCCTGAGTTAAACAAATTGGAAAAATGAAAACATATAAACAAATAATTCAATAGTCATTTAAGTGTGTTCTTTGTTTATACTTCAATGTAAACACTCATTCACAAAACAGGTCATTTGTCCAAGGATGCACTATATATCTGCAGACACCCACATCCAGTATTATCCTCATGTAGGTCTGCTAAGACTGATGTGTAAGCATTTACTACATCTACTTGAAAATATGCTGTAAAAATGATGGGCGGCACGGTGGTGCAGCAGGTTAGTGTCGCAGTCACACAGCTCCAGGGACCTGGAGGTTGTGGGTTCGATTCCTGCTCCGGGTGACTGTCTGTGAGGAGTGTGGTGTGTTCTCCGTGTCTGCGTGGGTTTCCTCCGGGTGACTGTCTGTGAGGAGTGTGGTGTGTTCTCCCTGTGTCTGCGTGGGTTTCCTCCAGGTGACTGTCTGTGAGGAGTGTGGTGTGTTCTCCCTGTGTCTGCGTGGGTTTCCTCCGGGTGACTGTCTGTGAGGAGTGTGGTGTGTTCTCCCTGTGTCTGCGTGGGTTTCCTCCGGGTGACTGTCTGTGAGGAGTGTGGTGTGTTCTCCCTGTGTCTGCGTGGGTTTCCTCCGGGTGACTATCTATGAGGAGTGTGGTGTGTGCTCAATTAAATAATCATCATGCAGATTATGATCTGATTCACTGTTATCCTTCACTTTTGTGAGTATTAGCGTACAGATCATGTAAACGGTCACCTACGTAAATGACCGTGTGGTTCAGAGTAGAGCTCCTAGCCAGATTTGCTTTGAAACCTGAGAGTAATCCTGTCAGTTCCACTGATATGATACAGGCAAAAAGCTTCAGTTAGGGGTCAGATGTCAGCTTTGCTGCATAAACTGTACAGTACATAGTACGTTTAAGGCTAATGCCCATGACACAGTAGATAAATGTGTTGGAAACGTGTGTACAGTATTGTGTGTGTGTGTGTGTGTGAATGTGTACCTATCATTAATATATTCATGCATGTCTTGATGAAAGTGTGTAGGTGTGGGAATTTGTGTGTATCTTTCATAAATATGTGATTATGTCCAAGTGCAGTTGTGTGTGTGTCTGTGGGGAAGAGTAGGGGGTCTTTCATAAATATGTGAATATATGTCTAAAGTGTACGTGGTGGGGGTGGGGGTGGGGGTGGTAGGGAAGGGGTCTATGGGGAGGAATGGGGGCCTTTCATAAATATGTGAATACATGACTAAAGTATGTGTGGTGGGGGGTCTATCATAAATATATGATTATATGTCGAAAATGACTGTGTGCTTGGCATGGTGAATTATGTACTGTCGTCGATGTCTGTTTGAATAAATATCATTCTGTTGACAGTCCAGGGACTGCACAGCAGTGATGTGTCTATGTGGTGTAATTAAAAATTCTATGAGTCAAAGGAAGAAGTGCAGAACCAATTTGGTGTGGATGTGTATGTGTGTGTGTGTGAGAGAGCATGTGGCTTATTACTTGCTAGAATAAACAGGACAACAGAATTAATTGGCATTAAGTACAAAGAGAGAGAGACTACTCAGAGACTACTCATCCTTATTCATTAAAGAAATCTGTAAGTCTAATGCACTTATTTTGCCTGCTAGACTGTTGATGATTGGCACATCTAAACAGCAAATGAAACTCAGCCCAATCCATAACATGCTAAAATAAGATCATTGTGAAGTGAGGCTATACTTAAGCAGTTTTCTGAAACTAAGAAACTTCTTGAGCTTCTTGGGAGAAAGTTGCGAGATAGACGGTTGATTACGAGTTTCAGATTTGTGGACATTTAGTAACTGGGCATTTTACTATTCAGGAGGGTCCCTGTACCTTTAGTTTTTTTGGGTTTTTTCCTGCAATAGAATATCGGAGAACAACCCATTTCCCAATTTTCAATGATACAGTGAAAGGTACACTCAACTTTCTGTGGCTGTGCTCAAGTTCCTTTCTCTTTCTCTGTTCACAGAGCTGCTGTGTGTTTTAACCAGGTCAACACCAGAGCCATCGTTCAACTGGTAAAAATCAGGAAGGAGTCAATCCACTGTTTACAGCAGGTCTCTTTATAGTGACATATGATTCACTTTGAAATGACTCAAAGCATTGTCTGTTTTCAAAGTGCACCAAAGAGTTGACTCCAAGAGTTCAGCTCAAAAGTTGATCATGACCCTAGATTGATTTTTGGGAGTTCTAATCAGTAAATACGTTTAGACGTTATTCTGCTCGCTTTCACTGTGCAGAGACATTGGACAGCAGGGCGGATTTGGAACCATACTCTGAATATCATTTGGGATATTTCACAGCAATATCCACCCCATGTCAGACTGAGAGGAAGAAATACTTTTTCTTCTTAAGGTAAAACCAGAGTACTCTCCATTTTAGTTTATAATCTCTTCACACTTCTATAGAACACACTCTTTCTTTCCCATAATCATGTGACATAGCGGCAGATACTGCTGTGTCTCCTTTTTTTTTGCAGTGTATTATATGATTTCAAAGTATGGTTCCAGAGTCGACCCCAAGAGCAAGACTCCAAATAAAGCACGTGTTGTGTTCTGTTTTGTAGCTGGCTGAACAGTGCTGTACAATCCTATGCTAAAATGTCAGTGTTTTGATTGTTAAATTGCCAGTTACTGATTGTGACCACATTTCCAACCAACAGTAATCAATTTTGTCGGCTCTGCCTTTCGAAATTGTCAACGTTGACCAGTCTGCCGTACTATGTTTAATAACTTTGACCAGTTTTCAAACATAGAGTACACACCTTTAACAGGTCTGCTGTACTGAAGCAACAAAATTTGATCAGTTAACCAAGAATAAGCTAATTTGATTAACTGCAGACTACATTTGAGAACTCTGACATACAAAAGTAATTGAAAAATTGTTGAGCAATCTGAAAACCAAGAGTAATCAAGCAAAAAGGACTTTTTGTTTTAGAAAAACAAACAAACAAAAGCCTTTGACCAATCTACTAAACAACAAAGACAAATTGTGGGCGAACTTCCGAGAACCAACCCTGACTACTCTACCTTCACCAAGAAAAACTAATTCTGGCCAATCTAACAAGTAATCAACCTTGACCAATCTACCAACCAACAAAGACAAATTCTGACCAATTTTCCAACCTTCAGTTTCCAAATGTCTTCAGTATTCATATCTACTAACCAAAAATAATTAATTCTGATCCATTTCCTAATCTTCAATCTTCACTAGTCTGCCAAACAACAACGACAAATTCTCCAAGTACCCAACCTTGACTGGTCACATTCTGACCTACTTTGTGAACTGCTATAACCAAACTTGGCCAGTCGGCCAACTAGTGATGACAAATTCTGACCAGTCTTTCAACCTGCTGTAACCAATCTTGACCAATCTTCCCAGTAACCAACCTTGACCGGTCTACCAAACCACCAGCTTTGAGCAACCTTTTTACACCACCCATCTCTGACAGACACATACACATACTCATGGTTTCAGAGAATAGAATATATTTAAAACATTGTAATTCATACAAAACTGCAAATGGCCTATAACACTATGAAGTGATAAATCACCTGTAGGTTGGAACTGTTACAGGTGACAAGCATTATGTCTCTAATTAGTTTGCCTTGCCTTGCACCACCCACTTTGGGAACCACTGTCCTACAGTAACCAGCTTTGAACAGTCTGTTTACCTGCAACCAGCCAAACACCGAACAGTCTCCCAGTGTACAGCAGTGAACTTTTCCAAGAGTAAGCAACTTTGACCAGTCCCCTAAGAATAAGCAACTGTGACCCGTCACAGCACTAGCATCCTTCTTACCGGCATCTACTTTAGTTTTTTAACTTCTCACTGAATCTGATTACCATCGTATTACTGCAACAAAAGCCCCAAAAAGTTACTTGGACCTCCTTAAAAAAATACAGCTCATACTTTTAAAGATGTTCTCCTCTCTATTTGTGTCAGTTCAATTGATCTAACAAAAAGATTGAGCTAGCACCTTTACTGTATCTATTAATTGTGCGGCACCAATTAGAGGTGGATGGGCGCCTCTCCTGCTGTCTGATCTGTCTGTGGGTTTTTCTTCGCTCTGTGCTCAGGGACTTATTTCTCACTCAGGTCGCTTAAGGGCTTCCCGAGGCATTCTCTCAAGGGCTCAGGCCTGGGATTCTGTGAAGCTGTTCTCTGACAATATCCATTGTAAGCCGCAGTGTCTAAATAAGGCCAAGCTGAATAATACATGAAGCGAAAACGGGTGGAAGAGCGTAAAGTATTGGTGGTGTAGAGCCAGGTAGAGTGAAATGTCGCAGAGGCCTGTGACAGACAGTTATGACAGAGCATGAAGTCATGCAGTGCTATGGATTTGCAGTATGGCAAGGTCATGGATTTGACATCCACTTGGTCTGCTGACAGAAGGAATAATCACACATTACAAACTGTTCGGGACCTTCTTTTGTCTTCTTAGAGGTCATCGTTTAAATACATTTAGGGCCGCAGTACGTGGAGTTAAGTAACATGTTTGCTTTATATTAATATATAGTGTTTATTTCTGCAGCAGCGGATGATGTAGTGAACCATCAGAGAGAAAAACCCCTTAAGGACCCCCTCAGGGGACAGTTTATCTAATTACAAGGCTACGTCTGTTAACTCTCAGGCGTGCACACACACACAAACACACACACACACACTCAAACACACACTCAAACGACTAGGTCAACACCTGCCAAGCATGCAAATACCACTGGAAGTGGTGCCTATGGCAGCATGAGTTGTGCGGCGTCCTAATTTTGAGCCTGTTGTCGGGTTGCCCTATTTAAATGTGTCTCCGTATAGAAATAAATATATATAAGTATACAAATAACATGTATAAATACATATAAATAACACACACACTAATATATATATGTATGTGTGTGTGTGGTTATGGATTAACTCTGTAAACCAACCGGAAACTTTGCTCCATCTGTTATGAAAACGTGTTCCTTCTTCAATTAGGTCTAATGGAGACTCCCTGGTAGAAAAGCTCTTCTCATGCTGACCCAGTCCCCAGCCTACTTCAGTTTATACACATAGACACACACACTCACACACTCCAGCAGTGTAATTAACTGCAAGTTCCTCACTCGTTTCACATTAAAGTTGGACCTTTATTCCCTCTCCTGTTCTTAAAGACCAGATCCTCTCCTAATAGATTGGAACTAACGTGAACTTTAAGTAAAACAACACTTGGGCGTACTCCCCATTTCCCTGGAGCGCAATTACTGAGACGTCTTATGCCTTTTCAAGTTGAAATTTTGAGGGGTGATTCCGTTAAATGCCACAGTACTCCTGTCCTGAGCGGTATTGACTCTGTCCTGAGCAAGCAGAATAACTAGGATTTCTGACAGTGACTTTTTTTTAAAGGACCATTTCACAGCGGCGGCACCGTAACACGTTCACAATGGCAATGTTAAGAGATGTATGCCATTAAGATCAAATGTAATTCCCTGCTTTGAGCTAGTACCTGCATTCTGGCATTGCCCTAGTGGAGACACGGCTTGATTAGTTGCGACACTTCCAGCAGTCATTAGTTCCACAGTGATTAAATACAAATGAACTGTGGCATTACTTGGAGTGCACCTTACTGGCTGTACACATGGAAAACGGGGGGCATACGTACTGCTTTGTCAAATTTCTTGGCTTACTTAATTGTGTCGTGACGTGAAATGCGCTGTCTATCTACAAATACATGTCCACAGTATTTGAAGTCCCAATTGGATTTTCTATGTAAAAATATACCCTCTGCTTCTGGAAAAGTGGAAAAGCTGTGGCACATTTTATATTTCTGATTAATAATTGCACCCAATAATAATGAAACCAAACAGGAAGCGCCATGTTTCCGTTTATACCCAGTAGAGGTTTATATGTCCATAATTTCATGTATATTACTCTACACCAACATGTAGTAGCATAATTAAGCGTGAGTCACTGCATTAAAGAGCTAGTTCAAGTCTTACTGTGTCCGGGGTTATTCAAAAACACAAAGCAGCTGATTTGTCATTTGTGAATCTAAACTGATAGTTTGACCAGTAAAAGTCTACTGTGTTGCGTTCGGCCCACACTGAGAAATGAGAAAACTGGCCACTGGTATATCTGACTGTAAAGAAAGTGGAATATGTAATAAACCCCTCTTATGTTCATTAAAACCTATGAAAAAATGGTTCTATTTTAATCACATTGTTGTAATGAAACAAGCAAAACAAGCTATGTTTATTGCAGAACACGCTTCTGGCACTCTGAGTATGGGATTAACTTTAGCGAGCCAAGATTACTTTGTGTAAACATTGTCTTGTATCCCCCATCAATGCACTACAGAGACAATTCTGTGGAGAAAGAAAATGTAATCCTTAAAACATTTGAGACATGGTGCTGCTCAGTTCTGCCCAACGAGATAATGAGGTGTCTTTGGCTGGCGTGTGATGCTGGCAGGCTCTCTTGCGATTGACAGTAATATAATGTTAGCCTTCATGCTGCTCGGTTTATCCTTAAATCATATAAGAAGAGCAGCGGAGTTGATGTGATTACTTTAGCCTTGTTAAGATTTAACTAAGCTAATGCTGATAAACCGTTAACCGTTATTTACCCGTCTGTCTACATATAGGAGCCGGCAGATGTCAGATTCATGTCAAAGTCTGTCACGCTTTGTCACCACCTGTGTCTGTCTCTGTCTTGGTTTTATGCTTTCTGTTTTGTTTCCATAGTGACATTCCTGCCATGTGATTGGTGCATTTATGTGTTTACCTATCTGTCCCAATTCCTGCCCTAAGCCCTAAGGTCTTCCTGGAAGTGTGCGGTTTGATGACGTAGGGGTCGGAGCATTAAGAGCAGAATGGGACACACTCGCACCATTCAGGTGTTTATATTGCGGCTAAAACTGCGAACCACTGCGACTTAAAGTGCTTACAGTATTCTGTTAGACACTTAAACATATACATAATTAAAGTTAATTCGTTCATTCATTGCCTGTGACGCTTTTCCTGTTCAGGGTCGCGGTGGGTCCACAGCCTACCTGGAAACACTGGGCGCAAGGTAGGAACACACCCTGCAGGTGGTGCCAGTCCTTCACAGGGCGACACACACTCTCTCATTCATTCACACACTCGCATCTATCGACACTTTTGAGTCGCCAATCCACCTACCAACGTGTGTTTTTGGGCCGTGGGAGCACCCGGAGGAAACCTCAGCTGATACAAGGAGAAACCACTCCTCACAGACAGTCACCTGGAGGAAACACACGCCGACACAGAGAGAACACACCATACTCTTCACAGACAGTCACCCGGAGGAAACCCACGCCGACACAGAGAGAACACACCATACTCCTCACAGACAGTCACCCGGAGGAAACCCACGCAGACACAGGGAGAACACACCACACTCCTCACAGACAGTCACCCGGAGGAAACCCACACAGACACAGAGAGAACACACCACACTCCTCACAGACAGTCACCCGGAGCGGGATGGTAAAACTTTACAGTGCGTTTATTAAAGGAGTCTGTGACTTCCATTAGAGCACCATTTATCAATCAGACATTAGTCCTGGACTACACAGCATTTTGAGTTGTGATTTTTTTTATTGATAAAAAGAGTCTAGAACTAGGCTTAACTAGGCTTCCCTGTTTGGGAAACCACCCCAAAGGGTTAAAGTTTCTCCTTTTTTTCTGAAGTGTCTTGTTATTGGTTTCTGTGAGGAAGGTCAGATGCTGGATCATGGGTAAATCCCTTCAACAAAGTGTCTTCTGAGGCAGACTTACAAGGCGGTAGACTCAAGTGCACATTCACTTTTAAAAATAAAGGTACTACAAAAGTTTATTTGAGCAATGCCATAGAAGAACCACTTTTGGTTCTAAAAAGAACAATTTTTGCTGATATGCTTAAATTGGTAAAGAACATTAAGGCTGAGTGATGCATTCACACATGCAAATGGTTCTTTGTTGAACCAAGAGATGTTCTTCTATGGCATCACTCAAAGAACCTTTATAGCACCTTTATTTTTAAGAGTGTAGGGTGCACTCGTGAGCTCTCGTCTTCATTCATTAATTCATTCATTATCTGCAAGTTCTTATCCAGTTCAGGGTCGCGGTGGGTCCAGAGTCTACCCGGAATCATTGGGCGCAAGGCAGGAACACACCCTGGAGGGGGCGCCACTCTTTCACAGGGCGACACACACACACACATTCACTCACACACTCACATTTATGGACTCATTTGAGTCACCCATCCACCTACCAATGTGTGTTTTTGGACTGTGGGAGGAAACCAGAGCACCCGGAGGAAACCCACGCAGACACTTGGAGAACACACCACACTCATCACAGACAGTCACCCGGAGGAAACCCACACAGACACAGAGAGAACACACCACACTCCTCACAGACAGTCACCTAGAGGAAGCCCACGCAGACACAGAGAGAACACACCACACTCCTCACAGACAATCACCTGGAGGAAACCCACGCAGACACAGGGAGAACATACCACACTCCTCACAGACAGTCACCTAGAGGAAGCCCACGCAGACACAGAGAGAACACACCACACTCCTCACAGACAATCACCTGGAGGAAACCCACGCAGACACAGGGAGAACATACCACACTCCTCACAGACAATCACCTGGAGGAAACCCACACAGACACAGGGAGAACACACCACACTCCTCACAGACAGTCACCCGGAGGAAACCCACGCAGACACAGAGAGAACACACCACACTCCTCACAGACAGTCACCCGGAGGAAACCCACGCAGACACAGAGAGAACACATCACACTCCTCACAGACAGTCACCCGGAGGAAACCCACACAGACACAGGGAGAACACACCACACTCCTCACAGACAGTCACCCGGAGGAAACCCACGCAGACACAGTGAGAACACACCAAACTCCACACAGACAGTCACCCGGAGGAAACCCACGCAGACACAGAGAGAACACACCAAACTCCACACAGACAGTCACCCGGAGGAAACCCACGCAGACACAGAGAGAACACACCAAACTCCACACAGACAGTCACCCGGAGGAAACCCACGCAGACACAGAGAGAACACACCAAACTCCACACAGACAGTCACCCGGAGGAAATCCGGAGGAGATGTGTGACTGCGACACTACCTGCTGGACCACCGTGTCGCCCTCATAGCCTTTCACACCCCTGAAAAATCAGTTTCAAGGGGTGTACAGCCCTCCCCCTCAAGCCTAACCCTCTTTCCCAATCAGAATTGGGACACCTTTAACCCTAGGCAAAAGGGGTAAGTGGTAGAACTAATGGGGAGAAATGGGATTCACCCCCACCACATCACATACACCTGCTCCAGAACATCCCATTTGAATTAGCTGTTTTCCTATGGAGAGTATACAAACTGTGTACAAATCTGATTAGCCAAAAAGGGTCACAATTAGTCAGATTCAGTAATTATAACCTTGTGGCCCATGATCGGGAACATTAATGAATAAAGTGTGTATACAAACATTTGGCCATAGTGTTTTATGATTTATTATTGTTCTGCTGTGCCTAGAGACAAAGTAAAACCACTGAGCTATTACTGCATTTACCACCTTTATTGAAGTGACCTCACAAGGGCACTATGCAGCAAGGAGCAAGTGAACAGCAGACATTTGAGCTTGGTATGTGGCGGAACCAGCAGAGGCCTCACCCCAAGCCCCAAGGGTGAGCTCCGCTGACAAACACTAACTCAGTATCATATATCAAGCCATAACACACAAACAAACCGCCCTAAACAAGCCCTAAAACAAGAAAAGAACAGCCGAAGAGCATGCTGGGAGCACTGCCACGAGTACATCAACCCCTCCCACACTCTGTATCAGCACATCGTTAGTGTTTTTGTTTTTTTGTCCGATAATTTGTCGAGGAGTGTCCGTACTTTGACAAATAACGTGAGATTTGATCTCGACTTGAGCTTGTAGGACCTGTAGTGCACTGCTGGAGTGCAGTGATGAAGGGATGAGGAGGCGGATGCAAATGCAGATGTGGTTTAATTGCAACAAAAATGGGTAAACAACATGGAACAATACAAGAACAGAACAGCAGAGTGTCTAAATGTGTACAGAGAATCGTACGAAACAAACTGGACTCAACGTAAAATCACTGACAGACAGAAACGAGCCAGGCTTAAAAACCTACACAGAATGAGATACCCCTGAGAACTAGACCCATGACAAAAAGAGGGCATACACTCCCATGACCACACTCCTCACAGACAGTCACCCGGAGGAAACCCACACAGACACAGAGAGAACACACCACACTCCTCACAGACAATCACCTGGAGGAAACCCACGCAGACACAGAGAGAACACACCACACTCCTCACAGACAATCACCTGGAGGAAACCCACGCAGACACAGGGAGAACATACCACACTCCTCACAGACAGTCACCTAGAGGAAGCCCACGCAGACACAGAGAGAACACACCACACTCCTCACAGACAATCACCTGGAGGAAACCCACGCAGACACAGGGAGAACATACCACACTCCTCACAGACAATCACCTGGAGGAAACCCACACAGACACAGGGAGAACACACCACACTCCTCACAGACAGTCACCCGGAGGAAACCCACGCAGACACAGAGAGAACACACCACACTCCTCACAGACAGTCACCCGGACAGTCACCACAGCAGAGTGTCTAAATGTGTACAGAGAATCGTACGAAACAAACTGGACTCAACGTAAAATCACTGACAGACAGAAACGAGCCAGGCTTAAAAACCTACACAGAATGAGATACCCCTGAGAACTAGACCCATGACAAAAAGAGGGCATTGTTATATACACATGCACCAACAATATCAAATCAGAACACTCACACTTGTGCCCTTTGTTTGCAAAGCTGTAGGGTGTCCCGATTCTTTCATTGTCCTCAAGACAAGAGCTGGGTGGCACGGTGGCGCAGCAGGTAGTGTCGCAGTCACACAGCTCCAGGGACCTGGAGGTTGTGGGTTTGAGTCCCGCTCCGGGTGACTGTCTGTGTGGTGTGTTCTCCCTGTGTCTGCGTGGGTTTCCTCCGGGTGACTGTCTGTGAGGAGTGTGGTATGTTCTCCCTGTGTCTGCGTGGGTTTCCTCCTGGTGACTGTCTGTGAGGAGTGTGGTGTGTTCTCCCTGTGTCTGTGTGGGTTTCCTCCAGGTGACTGTCTGTGTGGAGTGTGGTGTGTTCTCCCTGTGTCTGCGTGGGTTTCCTCCGGGTGACTGTCTGTGAGGAGTGTGGTGTGTTCTCCCTGTGTCTGCGTGGGTTTCCTCCGGGTGACTGTCTGTGAGGAGTGTGGTGTGTTCTCCCTGTGTCTGTGTGGGTTTCCTCCGGGTGACTGTCTGTGTGGAGTGTGGTGTGTTCTCCCTGTGTCTGCGTGGGTTTCCTCCGGGTGACTGTCTGTGAGGAGTGTGGTGTGTTCTCCCTGTGTCTGCATGGGTTTCCTCCCTTGGTCCAAAAACACATATTGGCAGGTGGTATGGCGAGTCAAACAAAAGTTTGTGTGTGTCGCCCTGTGAAGGACTGGCGCCCCCTCCAGGGTGTGTTTCTGCCCTGTCTATAACTGGATAAGCAGTTATAGAAAATGAAGGACTATGAATGCCTTGTATATCACCAACACAATCCACACGGCAGTATTTTCAATGATAATCATTGCAATATCTCTGTTGAATGTAGTTTGAATGCATTATGTCCCTTTTCATAACAAGCAGAAATCATTGCTTGTCCTTCGCCAGTGCCACAGAGCTGAATTTACCTTCGTATCCCATAGAGTCAGGAGTGGGTGATGTTTGTGGTATGCTTTTAAAATTAACTACGTTAGAATCCAGCAGCACTTCCCTGACATCACTGCAGACCGGCCACTGAAGTGCCACTAAAGCGCTGCTCTTTTTTTATGTTCTGATGACGTTTCAGGTTCTTGAAGGGTCACCCGGTGTCATAGGGGATATATTTTAACCACTGCACCTTGTAACTCAGACACAAGAGCCAAGATAACACTCAAAAACAAGAGGTCGCAGTCAAATTAGGAAATGGGATTCACACTAAGTTCACTGTAGCATATGTCACCATTTAAAAGGATATAGATTCCATATAAGGTCACAGGGCTGTGGGGCAGTGAGAGTGTGTTGCCTGGAGTGATGGCGCTCGTCCACTATCTTTGGAATGAGTTGGAGTAGCTTCTGTGATTCAGAACTTAACATAAAATGTGAGTTGAATGCCATCAAACCTTCACAGAAATATCTCTTCCAAAAGAGCAGAGACTGATACCTTGGATGAGTAGTGTCCATGTGATGTTGTATATTTCCTTCATTATCCCTGCTATGCTCAGTTCAGCAAACATGTGCAGAAGAGTGATCACTTTAATGGATGTGTTTTTATCTAATCGAATCCTGTCATGAGCACTGAACAGTGTAACGAACCTGAAAAGTGTAACTTTACATCACCAGAGACTGTCTGACTGCGCTGTGCTGGGAATAGATGTGTAACCCAGCACAAACCCCTCAGAGCTCTTATGTGGCTAAGTGGGCTTATATAAACAGTGTGGGTTGGTTTTCTGGTCAGGGATAAAGCCTAGGCCGGGCTTTCACAGAATTTGGAATGAAGATCCTCCACTGAGATTAAACTTTAGTCCAGGACAAGGCTCAATCCATGTCTGGGAAAATGGCTCTGCAGGTAGTAATCCAGCACACAGAATGGCTCTCAGTCCCACCGCATGGTGTTTTTTTATGTTTTCCATTATTAAATCCACCTAATTCAGCCTGTCAGGTGATTATCAGGAGTCCTTATGGTCTGACTGAATGTGGATGGCATACAGGACTAATATAACAACTGCCAAAAATGTCTGGGGCTTTGCTGTCTGTATGCTTTCCCCTGTCCAATGGACACCCTGCTGATCGTAGGCCCATATTGGGACCACTCATTACTGTCCTGTGTTCAACCTCTGACTCGTTTTTAAACTGATCAAACAGACTTTAAATTCACAGAAACTTTTATTCTGAAGTCACCTGGAGCGGGACTTGAACCCACAACCTCCAGGTCCCTGGAGCTGTGTGACTGCGACACTACCGTGCCGCCCCATAATATGGTCAGTTTATGTAAAATAAATATATAGCCTTTACCTATTATATTATGTATAACATTCTGTACGTGTGAGTACTGACGCTTAGAGTTAATCACTAGGGAACAGTAATAAAACTGGAAGTCACTGTTACCCATTTTCAGCACGGAGAATAAAAATACGAACAGTAGTCTGCTGAGGACAGTGAGTCATACCAAATATGAAAAATTCATGAGTAGCATATAATAAACTTATATATATATTACCTTCAGGGAAGCCATCAGATGACTAAAATGTCCATTTACCATTTTCCGAAATGTAAACTACTCCAAAGCATATTTTGTAGCTTTGAACTGGGTAATGGATTTTGCACAGAATGCTCTTTTATTGGTAGATTTTCAGAGACACAGAGAAGAGGGTGCCTTCAGGAGCATTACAGAGGTGTGAAGAACATCACTGTTAACACTATTTACAGTTTGACCTGCTCTTGTCAAATTATATGTTTGCCTGATTTTGAGAGGAAAAATATGTTGACATATCCTCAGTAGAGAGTTCTCTTTAATGTGGGAGCTACTGCACAATCCCTAGATAGTTCATTCATTCATTATCTGTAACCCTTATCCAGTTCAGGGTCGCGGTGGGTCCAGAGCCTACCTGGAATCATTGGGCGCAAGGCAGGAATACACCCTGGAGGGGGCGCCAGTCCTTCACAGGGCAACACAGACACACCTACGGACACTCACACCTACAGACACTTGAGTCATCAATCAACCTACCAGCGTGTGTTTTTGGACTGGGAGGAAACAGGAGCACCCGGAGGAAACCCACGCAGACACAGGGAGAACACACCACACTCCTCACAGACAGTCACCCGGAGGAAACCCACACAGACACAGGGAGAACACACCACACTCCTCACAGACAGTCACCCGGAGGAAACCCACGCAGACACAGGGAGAACACACCACACTCCTCACAGACAGTCACCCGGAGGAAACCCACACAGACACAGGGAGAACACACCACACTCCTCACAGACAGTCACCCGGAGGAAACCCACGCAGACACAGGGAGAACATCTCTCACATCAAAAATGCAACTTCATATTTTCCAGCAGATTTCAATATTATACTTGTTTTTTTTCAGTCTGTGTGTGTGTGTAAATATATATATATATACATGCTGGTTTGCTTAAAAATAATCAGTTCTATAACGATTTTTTTTTTTTTTAGGAAAAGGGCTATGTGAGGTTTTTGTTGTGTTCTCTCTGTGTCCGCATGGGTTTCCTCCAGGTGCTTCGGTTACCTCCCCTGGCTCAACAACACACATTGGTAGGTGGATTGGCTACTCGAGTGTCCATAGGTGTGAGTGTGTGTCGCCCTGCTAAAGACTGGTGACCCTCTAGGGTGTGTTCCCACCTTGCACCCAGTGATTCCTGGAAGGCTCCTGACCCACCGCAACCCTGAATTGGTGAGTGGTTATAGACAATGAATGAATATTAAACGAACACTATGCCTTATATGTTTTACCTTAAAATTACAGGTTCAGTGTTGTTGTGATAGTTCACTGACCTGTAGTAAGAGGAATACAGCATCTGTTGTTGCTACTCTGGGCTCAGTAACTTTGGAGGATGGTAGGAAATCACTCTCTTCCCTCCCCACTGATTTAAATACAGAGCTGTAAAAGTGAATTACACGAGGTACCCTACTCCAAAAGTTACATAGTGCAACTTCTGCAGTGCTGAGCTTAGAGTAGCAATGGCAGAGGCTCTATTCTCCCTGTTGTAGCTCAGTGGAGCATCACAATGGTTTGTAAAAACCTACAACCTAGAGTTACCCAGACAGTGCAGGTACATATTTACCAGCTGAACACTTTTGCTCAACATTTAAAAGTCTGTTTTAAAAGTCTAATCTCATGCATAATGTAATTTAATCTCAACAGAACTGACCAAATTCGAGAGATGGATTAAAAACGTCAAAATAATTAATGTTGCTTTAATTTTGTTCATCAGCAGATGACGCAAGACCTGAGAAACTGACTCTCAGAGTTCGTTAAGTTCATTTTGTAAGATTATATCTGTTATAGGTAAGTTTCCAGTTCTTTTAGGGGCAAAGGAGGGGAGTATGATCCTTAAAATGTCCTAAATGTGATATGTGACATTTACATCTGGTGCTTTATAAACTCACGGGGAAATGAGAAGTTGTGATAAGACATAGTTGCAAATTAAAGATGAATTAGTCATTATCAAACGCCTCGTTGTTCTTGGAGATAACTTTTCTATAAAAGAAAAATTGACTTTACATTTAAATTACATATTATTTTAATGTTTTACTTATATGCATGATATTTATTGTAAATAATTGCTTAATGACCCTTTATATATGTATTTGTTTATGTTAAATCCCTATGTAATAGAAGCTCAACCCACTTGGAGCAGAACACTAGCTGCCAGTTCTGTTGTAGTAGCTAACTTGTGCCGTTTGGTTTGCTGAGGTAAGGGATAGTAATAGGACCATGATGCCCACCCAGAGAGTGTGAAGCCAATTTTTTCTCTCTAGGACTCTCGGCCCAAGACCACCGAGGCATCACTGGTGATTGAACTAGTGATCGATCTCCCAGTTAGAGAGCTAACACTTAGAGGGCTGCGCAGCTGGAGAGCCCCCCAACAATTTTCTTTTTAGGAATTAAACTAAAACAAGTTCACACTCACTCTTATGGACACAGCCAGTCGAACTCCCAAAGTGCGATTTTGGATTGTGTGAAGCAGCCAGAGGAAACCCACGCAGAGACAGGGAGAACACACCAAACAGTCACGTGACTGTCATCCATTGTTCATTGTTTCTTTACAGTATGTTATGAAGAATTATCATCATCACCATCAAACCATTTCAGGGCAAACACAGGCATCTCTAGTCCCCCAGCTTCCACCAGCGTCTCCTCCTGGGGATCCTCAGGCATTCCCAGGCCATATCTCCTTTATATTTCCTATAAAAATCTCCTATAAAATCCCTCCAGTGGGTTGTGAGTCTAACCCGGGGTCTACTGTCAGTTGGTGGTGAGTGGTAATCCCCCAGCGGTTTCAGATTCCAATATCAACTGGTTCCTCTCAGCACAAAGGAGCAGCAATTCAACCCCAAGCTCCTCCCTAATTACTGAGCTCCTCACCCAATCACAGAGAGTACGAAAACTCATTTCAGCTGCTTGTATCCGTCATCTTGTCCTTTCAGTCTTTACCCAGAGCTCCTGACGACAGGTGAGGGTTGAGATGTAGATTGACTGGTAAATTGAGAGCTTTGCTTTATGGCCTGGCTCCCTCTTCACCACGACGGTCTGGAACAGTCCCGTACGGCTCCTGGAAACAGATGGCACGGTCCCTCCAGGTAGAGGGTGAGAACCCTTCTGAAGTGAAGGAGTTAGGTTATCTCAGGGTCTTGCTCACAACTGATGGGAAGAGGGAATTTGAGATTGAATTGTAGAGGTAGAATGAGAGTGGTCTATAACGCCATGCTGTGAGTGTGTTAAGAACTGTGTGAATGAAGTAAAGAGAGAGGCCGGTGAACAATGAGTAGTTTTAGTTAAAGCCCAGTCCCTTGGTTCAGGGTCTTGTAAACAGGCCTCATATTCGTAAAGGTTAATAGGGCCAGTGACCACACAGAGTAGTCATCCGACCTCGTGACCCCAGAGAGATGACTGTACAGACTGTTGTATATCCACTGACATTTTAACCACGTGAACTGAAGGTGTATGTTAGGATACAGGAGAAGGACTTGAAGACAACACATCGGGTTTTATTACATTCTCCATTGCTCAAGAGTCCATGTTTTGTGCTCCTTACACCGGGTTGTGTCTCTATGCACTGACCTTGGATAAAAACACTTTCCAAGTGGCAGCTCTGTCATAAATTTCAGCTTATTCAATGTTGTGGGGTTTTTTTTCTTTTCTTTTCATTTTTTACCCAATTTTCTCCCAAAGTTGTCAATCATCACTGATTCCAGATGCCTTCTGGGTGTCCCAGGGGCACAATAACTACCAATCAGAAAGCTATTGGATAACATTTTTTTTGTCTGGACTCCTCTCCTTCAATGTGCTTGAAATAGAGCGCTGACCATGTTTTACAGCTGCTGTCTTTCTAAGTCTGAACATCTTACTTAGCATCAGACCTTCATCGCTGCATATTGAACTAACAGGTTCAGTAGAGTAACTGAGGAATTCCTTATTTCAAATTGGTAATATAGGGGCGGCACGGTGGTGCTGCAGGTAGTGTCGCAGTCACACAGCTCCAGGGGCCTGGAGGTTGTGAGTTCGATTGGGGAGTGTGGTGTGTTCTCTCTGTGTCTGCGTGGGTTTCCTCCGGGTGACTGTCTGTGAAGAGTGTGGTGTGTTCTCCCTGTCTCTGCATGGGTTTCCTCTGGGTGACTGTCTGTGAGGAGTGTGGTGTGTTCTCCCTGTGTCTGCGTGGGTTTCCTCCGGGTGACTGTCTGTGAGGAGTGTGGTGTGTTCTCCCTGTGTCTACGTGGGTTTCCTCCGGGTGACTGTCTGTGAGGAGTGTGGTGTGTTCTCCCTGTGTCTACGTGGGTTTCCTCCGGGTGACTGTCTGTGAGGAGTGTGGAGTGTTATCCCTGTGTCTGTGTGTGTGGGTTTCCTCCAGGTGACTGTCTGTGAGGAGTGTAGTGTGTTCTCCCTGTGTCTGCGTGGGTTTCCTCTGGGTGCTCCGGTTTCCTCCCACAGTCCAAAAAACACGTTGGTAGGTGGATTGGCGACTCAAAAAGTGTCCGAAGGTGTGAGTGTGAATGTGTGTGTGTGTGTGTTGCCCTGTGAAGGACTGGCGCCCCCTCCAGGGTGTATTCCCGCCTTGCGCCCAATGATTCCAGGTAGGCTCTGGACCCACTGCAACCCTGAACTGGATAAGCGCTTACAGATAATGAATGAATGAATGAATGTAATTGGCAATATATAAACATTTGCTGGCTGGAGTGGGTTTCTGCTCACGCAGAGGGTTCATGAGGAATCAATGGCTTATCCAATGAAAAATCTTTGTACGATCTAAATGCCCACCCAAACATGACAACCTATTTAAGCCACTGTGCTGTATATATAAAAAATAAAGCTTACTGTCCCCATGAAGCCCACTGTTGGTTCTAGTAACCAGCTTAATTCTGGAGAACCTCTAGAACATACTGAATCAGATTAAGTTCAAATTAAAGTTGTGATTAATTTCAAATCAGAACATTGTAAATCATGTTTTAGTCAAGATTTTTATGTTTACTTTCATAATAAATTCCATCATTAGATCACAATCAGAAAGACCCTTTAGCACTCGGATGAAAACAGACATGAAAATGATTGGATACAATATTTTAATTCAACATTGCAATTATACATCCATTCATTTTCTGTAACTATTTAATCCTGTTCAGCGTCACATTGGGTCCGGTCATACTAGGAAACATTGGGCACGAGGCAGGAGCCCACAGAACCATCCACCTCAGGGCACAAACCTGTGGACAATTTCACACAGTCACTCACACACTTAAAATGGTGGATGGGTTTGCACAGCCATTGCACCTACAAATGTGTTTTTGGACGGTGGGAAGTAAACAAGTACTTATAGGAAACCCACACAGACACAGGGAGAACACACAACATTCCTCACAGACCATTTCTGTTTGTTTTTTACACAACAAACTCCGTGTGCATCTTTGCAGGAATATACCAGTTTGATCTGTCCATTCATCTACATCCCCATCAGCCTGCTACACCTGTCCCTCTCTGCCGGTTTATTCATGTCTGGCAGATGCTGTAATGCTTCTCGAGACAGCTCCTCTTCACTCATTAAATCATTGTGCGAGTTTTGATGCACCTGCAGTTTAGGCACCGACTAATTGGCGCCTTTGTATCTGTCTTAGTTGCTTTGCAGAGTCAAATATCAAAGCCCTGATTATAAGGCCTCTTCTTAGCTGACACACACTGCTAATTGGCATTCAACCTGTGCAGCTGCTTTGTAATTGTAATTTTTTACTTCAAAGTGGTAGTCTCCTTTCAAGGCGTGATTCTGTTATTTCGTCCAGCCCCCTGTGGTTCATGCTGCTCATGCGCTGGATTAAGTGAGCTCTGCTGATTTGTGGTGAAGTCGTCTTGTTTTTTAAGACGTAGTAACGTTCAAACCCTGCACCGGGTCACTTTGTCTTAATAGCCGGGGCTCAACACTAATGATCACTAATCAATATCAGAGAGTGGGAAATATATTCCAGCAAGTGCAGCGTTGAGGGCTCGTTACAATAAATCACAATGACATTCCTAATCTATTTTAGAGTAGCTGTGGTGAATTATTTAGTACCTGTACATTAACGCTATAAAGGAGATTCTGTTCAGACAGGCTTCTAGTGCACAGTTTCCCCAACAATGTTGGTCATTACTGTTTCGTTTGACTTCTGTTTAGGTTTAGAGAACCTGTTTTTCTCTGGGAATTAATGGACATTCTGCTTAAAACTGGCTTTTAAAATGTAATATCCTTTGGTTTGTTATAAAATCAATAGTCATATTTAATATTTAAATTAAAATAAATGTATTTAATATTGCATGTTTAAAGGATTTTGGATACACCTTAATAAAATGGGAATGGTTGGTGATATTAACTTCCTGTTTGTAGCACATTAGTATATGGGAGGGGGAAAACTTTTCAAGATGGGTGGTGACCGTGGGGGCCATTTTGAAGTCAGCCATTTTGGATCCAACTTTTGTTTTTTCAATGGGAAGTGGGTCATGTGACACATCAAACTTATTGAGAATTCACAAGAAAAACAATGGTGTGCTTGGTTTTAACATAGCTTTATTCTTTCATGAGTTATTTACAAGTTTCTGTGAGCAGATGAGCTACTGTCTCTGACTTTACATCTACCAGGTGGACCGATGAAGTAGGTGTGTCTGACAGAGTGGAAAGTGAGTGGACACTTTAAAAAAAAAAGCTCAAACAGTCACTGCTGTGTCTGATCCACTTGTACCTGTAGAACACACACTAACATACCACTGCCACTTCGCCAGTGTCACGGCAGCGCCGTGAATGATCCTGCACTTGTCCTGACCATTAAAGAACAAGGTGAAATGGGGATGAGAATATATGCAGAACAGATGGACTACAGTCTGTAATTGTAGAACTACAAAGTGCTCCTGTTTGGACAGTGGAGCTGATAAAATTGACACTGCTGATAAACAGTCTGTGTTCCTAATCCAGTTATCGTTTAGTGTAGAAGTCATTGGACGGGTGCTGAGTTCACACTTACTCAAAACATATTTTGCTGTTTTATTATTTAGAAATGATGCCGTAAATCTGGATAATTGGGCTTTCAGAAATGAGACTAGTTGTCCAACAGCTTCTTTTATAATTGAGTTTCAAATGAATGGGTTTTCTGTTCTTTCCCAAGTGAAAACATAGTCTTTGGTAATCAGCAGTATGCTACTGAAGCAGCAGATAAAGCTGGAATTTTGTGTTCTTTAATGCTGCTGTTACTCATAATAAATCATGCTAGGTGTCCAGTAAACCCAAAACGTGTATCCCCCAGATGGTGTAGACGTATCATTCGCTTTTATTATTGAGAACATCTGCCGAGGACATTTAATTTGGGAGAAAATGTACACAGCAGTTATCACAGGAGTTTTCTTTCTTGGCATCAATTATTCTTTAAAGTTTATAAAACACACACACACACACACACACACACACACACACATATATATATATATAGCTTTTTCTTACTTATTGATTTGTATTTTTGTGAGTGCTGTTGTACCAGACGTTTTCTGGAGATCTCCAGCGATCATTCACAGTGCCATAGATGGCTGATTGAAAACGCAGAGCTCCAACTCCACGTTCCAGAGAACAGATTGCTACTTTTGACTTGATTTCTGCTTGAGGAGCATGCATTTCACCATCCTTTTCTCTGCTCTACTGTACTCCACTGAGAAACATGACCACGGCTATCCCCGACTGGCTAATACGTTGCATAGCAACAGGGGAGAGAAAGACCCCCCTTCCCCATCCTTGGGGACCCCCTGCTATGGACGGCAAATGGCACAGTTGGGACTCAAACCTGAAGCTCTGCACAGCTCTGCTCTGCCAAGCACTGATTCTAACAGGTGCACCCTCAGGAGGAGGGAGTACGGCACTCTTAAAGTGGCTGGCAAAGATTAGCAGTATGAGACGTTTCATTAAATTAACTATAATTGTTGTTATCAAATGACCGACACTAATGTATTACCATTTTACAATAGCATTTTAAAATTATCTTCTAAAAGCTGTATAGAGGAGTGCTGTAATGTGAGACATTGCATGGAAGTATATTAGGAAACTTTAATTATTTTTAGCTCAACCTTCGAGCAGTCTACAAAATTCCTTATAAATATTTTGTATTAAAGGGACCCTATAATGTTTTTACCTTAAAGTTACATTCTCAGAATCATTGTGATGCTCCACTGAGATTTAAAAGGGAGAATAGGGCCTCTGTCATTACTACTCCAGGCTCAGCACTGCGGAAATTGCACTATGTAACTTCTGGAGGAGGGTAGGAAACCACAGTCCCACCCTCCCTCTCTCATTGATTTCATTAGTGTGGTAATAATGACTTAAACTAGTGCGAGCACCAGGAGCAAAAAAAAACTCAATCTTACCTAGTGTTTCTTTAATGCGTTTTAAAGAATTTTTATCGTAATTAAAAATTGAATCGTTCTGCCCAGTTTTTTGGTAACTGTATGGTAAATCCATCCATTATCTGTAACCGCTTATCCAATTTTTAGGGTCGCGGGGGGTCCAGAGCCTACCTGGAATCATCGGGCGCAAGGCGGGAATACACCCTGGTCCTACACGCCAGTCCTTCACAGGCAACACAGACACACACACACACTTTTGAGTCGCCAATCCACCTGCAACGTGTGTTTTTGGACTGTGGGAGGAAACCGGAGCACCCGGAGGAAACCCACGCGGACACCAACTCCTCAGTCACCCGGAGCAGGAATCGAACCCACAACCTCCAGGCTCCTGGAGCTGTGTGACTGCGACTTTTGTATCCAAAAGTACATGTGAGTTTTGATTTAGACATTAAAAAATGGTGATTATATGTTAGCGGTCGTGAATATAGCGTATAAATAAACCATTTTTAGTTGGGTTTTTACATTTTTGTTATTGTTGAAAAAAGTGACAAATATAATTTTATTTAATACACGAGTTACTGTAAAATGACGAAGGTGTAGTAGAAAGTTTACGTTCAGATTCACGTCACACAGAAACAATTTAAAACTTATTTGTACACGTAATGCATTAATGGATGGTGTAATGGATTTTTCGACAAAACTTGATGGGGTAAATTGACTGCAGTAGAAATGGATGAGGTTTATTTTACAGTACCTTTCAGCACTCTTCGTACTTGTATTAAATCAGCCGATAAATTGTTTGTCGTTGCGAGTTTACAGGCAAATGAAGCACTAAAGTGATAGTTAAAGAGATTTGGACAGAGTGCCATTATCTGAAGATACCGTCACTCATAAACTCCCTCTCCGCCAATCACACTGGCAGGTCCCAACTCATTGAAGTATAATATAAAGTGATAATTCTTATGAAAATGCAGTCTGCCCACAATAATTGCATTGCTAGCGCAGGCTATACACTCTGCCATTCCCAGCATAAGCACAAATGGCATAAAACAGTTTTTTATGACAGTTGAGGGTGCAAATTAGATAGGTTCTGCTCCCATATTATACAATAACAGAGTTTATGGGCTGTGTGTATGGAGAATGGAGGCATATCTCTCCCTCATTCATCCAGTCATATGCTAATATTCAGGTACTGCTGGACAAATGACTTGATTTATTGAGTTTTGATGGGAATAAAGTATACACCTGCTACTGTACAACACATTTAAACACAGAGATCGGTGCATTTCTTTGTAAATTTGACATTAGAAGAAAAAATTATAAATAAATATGGTACTGTGTGAAAATTATGTCCCAGTAAAGGGTATTTTACTATATATTTTACTATGGGAATCAACAAAGAATGTAATTTTAAAATGAGAGTCTAAACCTGTGCGTATAAATACATGCATTAAAAGCTGGAGGAGGTAATCTTTTAGAAACCAGTGTGTAAGCTAGTTTTTGAAAAAAACATCCAACCGCCCTAAAGTCCCACCCTCTTTGTTCAGCCCTCGTTCCAAAGCCACCCCTAAACCACGAACATGGCTTTGTCTCGATAAGTCACTCTTACATGTAAAGACTATTTAAAAAAATATAACCCAAATCACCTTCTCAGGCTTCAAAGTAAAGCAGCAGAAATTATAGGAGGAATGTGGAATAAACCGTTGGAAATACTGTATTATCTTTTCAAACCAGGCTTCCATTTACAGCAGTGTTTCATAAACTATCTACTTTAACAGCAGACACAGTGGATAAACAGTGGCATGAGCCCCCAATACATGCTGTTTACCTGCAGAATGACACCGTATAAACGTCCCCACAGGACCACAATAGAGCAGGTATGATTTGGGTGGTGGATCACTCAAATCATACCCACTTGTACCAGCACAACACACACTAACACACCACCACCACATCACAACTGCTCTGTGGGGACCTGACCATTGAAGAACAGGGTGAAAGTCGGCAAACAAAGTATGCAGAGCAACAGCTGGACTACAGTCTATGAGCTGTAGAACTACAAAGTAGTATGTTGGAGTTGAGAAAATGGACAGGGAGTGTAGAAACATGGAGCTGATTATGGTTCAGTGAATAAGTGAAAATATTTATTCTATTTTTTCTGAGACTTTTACTAAGACATTTTTATGATATTTACTGTACTGAACGAATGAGTCCATGTGTGTAAATTGAATCTGGGTTTAATCTGGCACAACTTTCAGAGCCAGGTCCTCATTCCAAGATTAAGCTTAAAGTGCAAACTTGCTGTTTGGCTCTTCAGTATTAGCTAATGAGTTTGATCCACTTCCAGAGTGGAATAGGATAATTGGGACAAATCCTGCGAATTTCTCCAAAGATATCACATATTAAATAATGAATTTTTGCGTAGTGTGTTCCTTTAAGTCTGAAAGCCAAAGGCTATATTAAATATTGATAACTGTGACATTATGCATGCCACTGCTTGTGTAGACTAGGCTACTGTGACAGCACTGAATTTTCAGAGAGGGAGTTCAAATGCTAGGTGCTACTGATGTGACAATTGAATTTACTTCCAAAATGTTCCTCTCTGGTTCTCGGTGCACTATTTCTGCTGTAGAGGCAGAGTCCTCTCTAGGTATTTCATTTCTAACACTATACTCCCACAAGTATAATCATGCTGGGAAAACATTTTAAGAATAAACATGCTCCTGATATCATAGCTTAACCCTAGTTTGAATTCCTGTTACTCTTCATGCAATTTAAGCTTTGCATTTTGTTTCTTAGCGACTGGAGGGATGTAATGGGCAATATGATGATTTAGGCCTGTCATTAAATTTACCTGATGATCAATCAGCAAATAAATAATTGACATTACCAGTTTAACACACCATTGTTTGTTGTTTATTGTATACACCATTCAAAGGTTTTAAAAATGTCAGAATTGTGGGGAAACATTGTCCTCTTGTTTGTTTATATTCAGAAGCTCTGTGTTTTTAAGGTGGAACAGTATGTTTTTTGAGAGAATAAAATGTCTTGTCTGTGCCTGAAATGTAAGCTTTTATTCACTGTTTGAATTACCACAGAAACTCATTTGTGAGTCGACTTGTTTAGTTTTGCAGAACTTTCTGTCTGTGTTTACTTTCATGCAGTTAACTGTCTCCCAAATTTAGAGCTAGTTCTACAGCAAAAAATAAGTCAATTTTACCAACCTATGGAGCAGGAATAGGGCAATATCCTCATCTCTGTTCATGCTTCTCAATGTTTGGAGGTCTCTTCTTTGTCTAAATACCTCCAAAATGCCATTTTTCTGTCGTGGGCAGAGAGAAAGCACAGCATACCAACGCGAGATGCATTAGTTTTTTACCCATTGACAGACAATGGGGGTTTTGTAAACACATTAAACTGGTTACAAACACAAAAAAACAGACTGGAGAGCAACAAATGGTGAAGAAACATCCTCAGAATTTTATAGAATATGTTTTTGATTAAAGTCGTGAATGTTTCTTTTAAACGGAAAAGTTGGCTGTGGTTCTTTTCAAGCCGCCATCTCATGTTGTTAATAACAGATATCAAATTAACAAACAAACCCTGTAATTCATATTAACCAAACTCAAATAAACAAATAGTAGTCACCGCCCTTTAAATATCTTCTTAACATATATCAACTAAAACCATTACTCACTGCTGCCCTCTAAAGAACTAATTACCAGATGTGAAATAAACAAACATTAATCACTAACTCCCTCTAAAACTTTAATTAACAGCTGTCACTCATCACAACCTTCTAAATGTGAAATAAACAACCATAACTCAATGCTACCATCTAACTCTTGTTATTTTATTTACATATAGAGAAAATCCCTATCCTAAATTGGCATTCTAATGTATCAGGTGTTTTTTTGTATAATCACTATCTCGTTTTCTTAACTGTACATTTGATATTTGATTAAAATGACCACTTCTATTGAATGTGTGTGTGTGTGTGTTGCCCTGTGAAGGACTGGCGCCCCCTCCAGGGCATATTACCACCTTGCGCCCAATGATTCCAGGTAGGCTCTGGACCCACCGCGACCCAGAACTGGATAAGCGCTTACAGACAATGAATGAATGAATGAATGACCACTTCTATTGTTCATGTGCCTTTTTTCAACTTGGAATTTTTTTCTTGTTTGCAAACCTAAGAAAAACTAAAAACTTGACGTGTTATATTGCAAAAAAATGCCATCATGAAGTATCATGGAGCTATTTTTACCAGATAGCCCACCTGCTGGTTAGTTCCTGTTGTAATGTCTGTGTTTTCTGGGCTTAATCCCAAAGCAGCTCAGATGCTTACTCAGCTACCTAAGTGTGATACCAAATGCTAACTCTGTTCATGGCTGGAGTTGGTATTTTGAACTGGAAATTTTTCCTCTTTCTGAAGAAGGCTCCTGAGGATCAGCAGGCCCCAGCAGACTTCCCCGCTAAAGTGAATTTCTGTGTGAATGACTGTTTGAAGAGTGTGCCCTCAGAGGAGGCAGTCGTTATCATGATAAGCTACTGTATCTCAGCACTTCATTCCAGAGGAACACAGGCCTTGGGACGAGAGCTGGGGATGGATAAAAACAAACATGAAATTCAATGCGTTCAAGATGAAGAAGATTCCAAACATGGCATTTCACTGGTGGTCAATTGAATCTATAGCCCCATGGGTTTCCTTGAAGTGTTCAAACAAAGCCATATGAGGAAGAGGACTAGGATTTGCTTTCCATCTTGAAGCCGCATATTCTAGTGGAAACTTGAGGTATTGCACTACCATTATACCATAGGCCTAGAACAGGGAAAGAAGAAGAGTCACATTTATTGATCCCCTTAGGGGAATTTCTCTCTGCAGTCAACCCATCCTTGGCAGTGAACACAAACACACACTAGTGAGCTATTCTTCAGACACAGTAGGGGCAGTGAACACACACACAATCGGAGCAGGGACCCGCCAACCACCTTTGACACCCAGGGAGCAGTGTGGGGGTAAGACGCCTTGCATAAGGGCACTTTAGCTGTGAATGAATTTTTTCATGCCGGTCCTGGGTGGTCCCTTTATATCAGACACAAAGAACCAGAAGATCTGTATTTACACAATACAGAGCACAGATTCCAGTACTACAGCAACTGCAAATTCTTACGATAATTGTAAAAGGAGATTTAGCTGACTCCAAAAGTTTCAAATCCAGACGCTCAAGGAATTTAACGTTTGGGAGTCGACTCCTCTTCACTGCTTTGAGTTTATTCAGCCACTCTCATTTTGAACAGAGATGCTGCTCAGAGCAATACCTGCTTCATGTCTCAGGACTGTGAGGGAGAAGGAGGTTCTTAAAGATAAAAAGAGAGAATTGTCTGTCTACAAAAATCTCCTTACACTCCTATGTGAAAAGTAATTTTCCCCCACAATCCTGAGACACAGAGGAAGATACTGCGTAGGCTTCTTTTTTTTTTGCCTGTGTAAAATTATTTCCCTTTTTCACTTCCTAGTTATTTACTGTTAAAACATCAGAAAGCTGTTTGCCATTTTCTGTTTTCCTGTTTCAAGATAAATATATATTGCTATCATTTTTATGATGATACGACGAGCCACATGTGAACAGAAAATAAACCTTTTTTTGGCCTAAAAACTAGGAAGATTTCCCAGATATAACTTACTTTGTGTCAAAAATAATTATGTTCAAGTAGCACTCTAGGCTTTAAAATGCACTCATTCCACTGCTTTTTCAGTGACTGATTCCTTATAGCTCAACGGCCTGATATCTATGCTTTATTTTTTCAATTTTACCGCTAATGCCAGAGCCAAGATCAACAAAGAGTGATGGCAGACCCCATTTGGTCTTCATTGTGAGCGCCGACATATACAAGCTGGAGGCAAAGGGAGAACTGGAGTACATGCAGTGAACTGCAGACCAGATGAGACTGCTTGGCAAATGTGCTGTTGTTGCCCAGTCCGTTAGTCTCAGTGTGCTTCAAAGCACCACTGGAGTATCCTATAAGTAGATCCAGCTTTCAACATGGCCACCATTTCAGTGGAAGCTGACAGTGCTCTTTGAAGTGCTTGGCCTGATTATTGTAAAAGTAAATTGCAGGCACTGTTGTGTTCTAGTGTATATGATCTGATTCTAGCTCCTTATACAGAACCCATTAAAAACCACATGGCGGTCCAACTTAAATGGGACTTTGCAACTAACAAAAATCAAAAGAAAAACAAACTGACATTTAGGAACACAATGGAAAATTAAAACATTTCCTAGTTGCATAAAGGTATTCTCCTCCAACTAATGTTTTTAGAGCATGATTTGTAATGATTACAGTATGTTTTTGTAATTTGTTTAACACCTGGCAATTTCACCTCATTATTCTTTGCAAAAATATTGAAGCGCCTTCAAATTGTAGAAAAATGTAATCTGTGCACAGCTTGATTTAGATCATTACTCAGGGCCGTGATTCTCTGATCTTCTTTTTGAAACCATACATGGATTAACTAGAGGTCATTTCATATTTGAATGTGAAATTACACTATATCTGACAGAGACTAGCGGCACGGTGGTGCAGTAGGTAGTGTCGCAGTCGCACAGCTCCAGGGACCTGGAGGTTGTGTGTTCGATTCCCGCTCCAGGTGACTGTCTGTGAGGAGTTGGTGTGTTCTCCCTGTGTCTGCGTGGGTTTCCTCCGGGTGACTGTCTGTGAGGAGTTGGTGTGTTCTCCCTGTGTCTGTGTGGGTTTCCTCCGAGTGCTCCGGTTTCCTCCCACAGTCCAAGAACACACGTTAGTAGGTGGATTGGTGACTCAAAAGTGTCCGTAGTGTGTGAGTGAATGTGTGTGTGTCTGTGTTGCCCTGTGAAGGACTGGCGCCCCCCTCCAGGGTGTATTTCCCCGCCATGTGCCCAATGATTCCAGGTAGGCTCTGGACCCACCGCGACCCTGAATTGGATAAGGATTACAGATAATGAATGAATGACAGAGACTAATCAATCAATCGAAATGTATTTATACAGTGCTTTTTACAACTAATGTTGTCACACAGCCGCTTTACAGAATCAGGTTTGGAGCTTGTTTTCACCCTCTTTATCTGGATGAGAACCCACGCAAACAGAAGAAAAACAGCCCAAAAAACCACGATACTATCACCACCATGTTTCAGAGAGTAGGACCTTTGTTGTGAGTAATTAACCAGTTGAGTTGCTGCTGTTGTTAAAGCAAATGTTTCTTTTTGAATTCAGGCCAAATACATTTTGTCTTATCAGATGATGTTGGGGGATTTTACGCTTCAATCATTCATTCATTCATTGTCTGGAACTGTTTACCAGTTCAGGGTCGCAGTACCGTTTTAATCATCACATGTCAATGTTTGTGACTTGATTGATTTGTCTTTGATTGTCTTTGTTGGTTTTACACACTTCACAAAGGTAAAGGAGCACATTCTAGGTTTGTGTTCAACATAATAATCTGCTTTTATTTTCCTCTAGAGATGTTGAGTCCCAATAAAGATGGGGACATTTCTGACCATAACTTGGATTCAGCTTTGCTCAAACCTTTTTTTTTTTTCTAAAAACGCTATGTACATTTTTATATCTGCATCCACCAAATAAGATAATTCAGCCTTTATAGGGTTCTCTCAGAGATTTTGGAGAGTTCCCATATGCCCCATGTATTCCAATGCAATTGGAACTGTGACCTACTTTAAGATACTGAATAACAGGAACTGAGTCTTTCTGAGTTGCTTTGCTTTGCTCTGACCATGCTTGGTAAAGACAGCAATTTACAGTCGAACTGCATTCACTGTTCAAGATGAGAGATCGCTGGGAGCAGAATTATCTGGAAATTTGCCATCTCAAAAGCCAAGCAGAGGTTTGTTAGCTCAACCCTGCTGATAATGCTGCAAAAAGAACTGAAGTGGAAGAGGAAAACAAGAGCCCAGAGTTTTTTTTTTTCCTCTGCAAATCTCAGAAGCGGCAAAGACAGCCCAGCAGATAACTGAACTGATAATCAGAGCTTAAGGGAAATTGCAGGCAATGGAGCCATCATCAGGGCTAAATGAAATCACAGACACCAAACCATTATGTAGTCACTGGACTGGAAAAAGCTGAAAATGTGAGGGGATCTCTCTAAGAGCTGAGCCAAAAGGAGCATTAACAGCTGGCACATCTGGAAACAGGACCCAAGAACTGAATAAAGCAGCCATGCCTAAAGAAACAAACAAAGTTGTTCTGACCATGAATCATGCATCTCTTATTCTCTAGCACATCCTCAAACAGCTGGGTTATTATGACAATACGATATCCAGATGTGAAACAGCATTACATGTAATTAAATTAATTAATTCACGAATGTCTTGTAATGCATGGTCACATTATACTGATATGATTAAGTGATATATCAGCCCTTTCAATAACTGAGAAGTCTATTTCATCCATGGTATTTTCTTAAAAAAAAATAACCCTCGTATTAAAATTGACACTGTTCATCAAATAATGCTCAGAGTTGAATATGTGAATATTTTATATGTATCATTATGCCCAGAAATCTACTAAAAATAAGAGTGGCAAGGAAGCTTAACTCTCATCAACAATGCAAACATCTATAAATATACACGATTATGCAAATTACACTCCTTGGCACCCAGTTTACAAGCGCTACCCCCTCCCCCTCGCTATGCTGCATGCTGTACTTAACTATTTAAGTGAGTGACTTTTGCGTTTGTGCTTGACATTAGTTGGTGCAGTATTCTCCGAAAGGACAGGTGGCAGTAAACTACATAACCAGTGGAAATGGATGAAGTGCTTGGGAGTGCAGTGTGTGGCAAGTGTTGCTACCAGATTTGGACTGCGCATGCACAGAATGTCAGGTTTACTGATAGCGCCGATATTTTACTAATTTCTTCTTCGAGTACAAATATAAAGAGACATTGCCTTCTTTGGTTGAACGTCAGGTCCCTGCTGAAAAAAACAGCCTAGCCTCTTGACCAGCATAGGGTATGTTTTGGTTTGAGTTTGATGGTATAGCTTGTCTACAAGCATGATCAACCTGAACCACCAAGCTAGACCAAGATGGTTGACCAGGAAGACCAGCATCACCAAAGTGATCGACCAGCAAGACTGAGCATGACTAAAAACAGGTATGCTGGTCAAGAGCTGGTTAACCGGGTAGTTTACCAGCATAGGGTATGTTTTTGCTTGTTGGCCATCTTTTCAACCATCTTGACCATCAAAGACCATCTTAGACCATCCAAATCCAGCTACCAGCAAAAGCTGGCCTTGAGCTGGATTTTTCAGCAGGGTGTGTCCCACATCGTTATTTGTCCTGTTTTGTTTAAACCTGGAGTACCTGGAAAGGACAGAGAGGAAAGGTTAACTTGTTTAAACACACAAAGTTACTCACTCGTGAAGATAAAGCTCGTCTTTGCTGCTATAAGCTATATGTGTGAAGGTCAGTGCATGCGGCGTCCATATCGGGTAGGTCGAGCAAAACGGGTAGCGACACTAACTTACAAAACTTTGGAGGTGCATGATCACGTCCCGCCAACACACAGGGGCAGGTTTGCGGCGATTGTTTTGGCCTGCGCACCCTCGCGTCGTGTTCAATACATCAAGTATAAACCTAGTTTCAGCTCTATGGTTGGCATCATTCCACCTTAAATGCAGCATAAAGGCATGTATCAATGATATTATTGTTGTCCAAAGAAAAACATCTATCTCTAAAGTGGTAACCTTAAAAGAGAAGGAAAAAACCTTCTTAAATTTCAGTGGAAGTCAATGTAAAAAGATTATATTCCAAGTTATTGTGGAGCATTGTATTTCTACAGCATGTGAAAGACAGCTGCTATGTTCAAATGACTAAATATCGACAAAAATGGAGATGCATGTTTTCCGTTGAGCAACGGCGATGTCGATTTGTGTTCTCCCTGTGTCTGCGTGGGTTTCCTCCGGGTGAGTGTCTGTGAGCAGTGTGCTGTGTTCTCCCTGTGTCTGCGTGGGTTTCCTCCGGGTGACTGTCTGTGAGGACTGTGGTGTGTTCTCCCTGTGCCTGCGTGGGTTTCCTCCGGATGCTCCTGTTTCCTCTCACAGTCCAAAAACACACGTTGGTAGGTGGATTGGTGACTCAAATGTTCTTGCCTTGCACCCAGTGATTCAAGGTACGATCCGGACCCACCGTGACGCTGAACTGGATAAGGGTTACAGACAATGAATGAATATGTTGATTTGTAATTTGTACAAAGTGCACATTTGTTAATATATCTTTCACTTTATATTTGAACATGTGTTTCATCTGTACTAATATGTGACTAGTATTTTTGTGTTATGCATATACTTGCACATCAGAGTTTGGAGGAAAGCAAGTCTCAAGCCATGCACTCCTGTGGTATAATCTGATTGGCAATAAAGTTGATTTTGACTTTGATATTCTGCTCGAATAACTAAAGATTCAGCGTCTTGTGCCAATTTGACTTCCGTTTTACCCTGCCATTAAACATTATATAGCGGCTCACACTTTGATATCAGTAACATACAGAGATGAGATTGAAGCACTTGTATGTTTGCTGTATTGTCTTACTGCACAAAACCCAGAAAACAGCTGGAAATAACCAAAAAAAACCCACAACAATAAGGCAATCTGGTTAAAAAGATAGGCACGAGTATTGAATTACATCATTATGTCATCACAGAGGACTGCGGCAATTGCTTGAACTTCTGCCTAACGAGTCTCTGTGAGAAAGCCCTGGGCTGTGAGGCTGTATGACCCTTTTTTTCCCCAGAAAAATCTAACAGAAGTAGCTTCCCTGCGCTCTCTGACCAAGCCTCTGCAATATAGAAGACACACACGGCTAATGAGCCAAAGACTGTCATCTTCAGGCTGATGAACTACAAAGTCATGCTAGTGATCCAGCAGGTAGTGAGGGAGAAGAAATCCCCTCCGACTGTGGCTCTTCTGAAATGAAAAAGACATCATTCCAGTCAGTCCAAAATACTTTATGCATATTTTGAAATGTATCACATTCAGCACATAATTTCACATGCTTAGCTCTCCCAAGGAAATGTGAAAATGTATATTTGCAGAACCCCTGCATCAGTCACTTCATGAAGACAAAAAATACATTATCTGCTGAAACCTTTGTGAGCATGTACATTTCTTCTGAAAGAGTGTTTATAGGGAGTTTGCCCCCTCAGCAAGCATCTACTCTAGGCTTTAGTTTAGATGATGGGAACTTTTCCATTTGTCATGATTTAGATCCCAATGAAAAGTGTCCACACAGGAACTTGGTTTCATTTCAGAGGGGAATGAAATGTGATTACCTGCTTTAGCTGTAGACCAGTCTATCTTAACAATGCAAACTCGTTCAAGCTCATAGTAGCTCTGAGAAACTACTGCATTTGCCAGGGTGGTCATTCATTCATTCATTATCTGTAACCCTTATCCAGTTCAGGGTCGCAGTGGGTCCAGAGCCTACCTGGAATCATAGGAATACGGGCGGGAATACACCCTGGAGGGGGCGCCAGTCCTTCACAGGGCAACACACACACTCACACACTCACACCTACGGACACTTTTGAGTCACCAATCCATCTACCAACGTGTGTTTTTGGACCGCGGGAGGAAACCTGAGCACCTGGAGGAAACCCACACAGACACAGGGAGAACACACCACACTCCTCACAGACAGTCACCCAGAGGAAACCCACGCAGACACAGGGAGAACACACCACACTCCTCACAGACAGTCACTCGGAGGAAACCCACGCAGACACAGGGAGAACACACCACACTCCTCACAGACAGTCACCTGGAGGAAACCCACACAGACACAGAGAGAACACACCACACTCCTCACAGACAGTCACCTGGAGGAAACCCACACAGACACAGGGAGAACACACCACACTCCTCACAGACAGACACCCGGAGCGGGAATCGAACCCACAACCTCTAGGTCCCTCTAGGTAGTGACAGCGACACTACCTGCTGCGCCACGGTGCCTCCTGTTTTAAAATTGACTATTTTACTTAACTAATTAACTGTTCATTCTGAACTGACATCAGCATAACGACTTCAGCTAATTTACTCTTTCTTTTGATGTCTATTCCCATTTCAAGCTTGGTCCTAATTTTCCTTTAGTGACATTAAAAAGGTAAATGTAGCTTAGTCACACGCAGACACCCTGTTTGTGGACAGATCATAGGTATTTCAGTCCAGCACAGTGACCACTGTCAACAAATGTCTTTTTCCTGTCTTGTTTCCCTTTATAGGAAATCCAGGTTAAACACAGGTTCAGGTGAAAGGTAGCCTTCCACTCCACTGAATGTGGACAATAAAGTCTGAGTCTGACAATAAAGCAGTTTGACAGCGGCAAAATGAAGATCATAGAGAATGAAGAGTTCTTATGCAAAAGAATATTTTAATAATTGAAATTCTGTCATGTGAGGAGAAGGATAGAAAAGTCTCCCCAAATTGAAACCGATTAGTATGTCTGTCATGAAAATGTACCACCCTCATCTCAGGAAATGAAGACTTTATTTAAAATGCTTTATTAAAACAGGTAAGTGGATCCCTCCTTGGTGGGAGTTATGGAAAATGTTTCCCAAGTCTTATTAGTGCCTGGTGAGTTCCTGTACAGAGAATAATCAGAATAACACGGATCGGGGGCACAACTAAACATATGAGGATCTAAAGGAGAAGAAGCCATCAAAAGGCGGTGTGTCTGAGCTTTAGGACTGTTATTATTGTTGACATAAATCCAGGATGATGACATGTTCCTGTGGGTCTATGGTCAGGATCGCCTACAGTGCGCTGAGGTGAATTATTTGTTTTTCAGGTTCGTGGCTGAAACAAAAGCATGAAACAGAAACGTGGTCATATTTCATTTTTTGTGTGTTGTCAGGAAACCAGCACCTTCACCATCTTGGGGCCTTGTGCTCATAACTTGGGAGGTTTCTCTGTCGCTTTAGGTGTTTGGCCGCACAGATTAATAGAAGACAGGGAACTACTGCTGTTGGAAGTTTTAAAAAACATAGGCAAGCCATGGTGAAGGTGTATATTATTAACCCAGTGGGGCTGCAGACCAGAGCTGTAGCAAGGCCTAGCCTCCACAAACCCATGAGCATTTCACAGATATTTCCCCGAAGACTTCAATATTATTATTATTATTATTTAAAATAAACTTAATTGGTTAATTGAAACATTATAATAGAAAACATAAATTACGCACACACACCCTGTGTCCGTGTGAGTTTCCTCCGGGTGACTGTCTGTGAGGAGTTGGTGTGTTCTCCCTGTGTCCGTGTGGGTTTCCTCCGGGTGACTGTCAGTGAGGAGTGTGGTGTGTTCTCCCTGTGTCTGCGTGGGTTTCCTCCGGGTGACTGTCTGTGAGGAGTTGGTGTGTTCTCCCTGTGTCTGCGTGGGTTTCCTCCGGGTGACTGTCTGTGAGGAGTGTGGTGTGTTCTCCCTGTGTCTGTGTGGGTTTCCTCCGGGTGACTGTCTGTGAGGAGTGTGGTGTGTTCTCCCTGTGTCTGCGTGGGTTTCCTCCGGGTGACTGTCTGTGAGGAGTGTGGTGTGTTCTCCCTGTGTCTGTGTGGGTTTCCTCCGGGTGTTCCGGTTTCCCCCCACAGTCCAAAAACACACGTTGGTAGGTGGATTGGCGACTCAAAAGTGTCCGTAGGAGTGAGTTTATGTGTGAGTGTGTGTTGCCCTGTGAAGGACTGGCGCCCCCTCCAGGGTGTATTCCTGCCTTGCGCCCAATGATTCCAGGTAGGCTCTGGACCCACCGTGACCCTGAAATGGATAAGAGGTTACAGATAATGAATGGATGGATGGAGGTATCCAAGGTTACATTGTTAACAATTTGAAGCGTAAACAAAAATAGTATCTTTCTGACATGTCTCTAGAACTGTACTAAAGACTAAACCCCATTGTGAATTGGTGTTATGGTGGTTTTGGTGGAAATCTGACTCCTCTTTATTTGCTGTTTGGGCCCCCTCCAAAGTGTAGCTGGTGATGTCTAAAATCACTGTCTCTAACAGAAAACACAAGCTTTGGAAATCATAAGAAAACAGCGGTAACTTTACGTGTTGTTTACCCATCGTGTATTCACATGTTGTTGTTGTTTGGGACTGAACATGACTCCATCATCAGTTCAAACTGATCAGTAGAGTTTGTTTCTTCCTTGTTGCAGTGTCCAACTCTCGCTGGATTCTATCCGTCAGCCACCGATCCAAGGAGCATTCTGTAGTTGTATGAGCTGCCTTGGTGAGTCAGATAAAAACAAATGTGATCTCTGTTGTAGCTGGAGGTTTTACAGATGGAGAGTTAGTGCTGGACGTCTGCATTTCATTGTAACTGACAAGTCTCTCTGGCCAATCAGCGCTCTGCAAGGTTTATACTTCACGTTTAGTCTCTATTCAGCTATGGAACCAAGAGCAAACAAGGACTAAAAGAGAACCCGGTTCCAGGTACCAGGGACCAAATCTACCGAATGGATAAACAAAAAATAGATAGTCAGGTAGATACCAAGCAGTGGAAAAGCACCATTAGTGAACCATTGGCTAACTCCACTCACAACAAAGCAGAGCCACCAGATCCTAATACAGGGGTCAAACATTCACGTCTTGTATATCGTACATCCATTTCAATGCTTCTGGTTGAATAATAGTTGATCTGTCCTCATCAGTTTGTATTTCTCATGTCTCTGTAGACCAGTGCCTGGAGCTTTAGCATTACTGAACTCTCGGAAGTGCACTTGACTTTTTGATGAGAAGATGGACTGCAGCTGTATTACAATATCATATGTCATCATTTCCCTCTTTATGTAGATGAGCTGTTCTTGCTTATAGAGTCTGATCACACCCCGCGCTGACATTATCACTCACCTGAGGAACAACTGCTCTTCTGCCTTTCGTCTCTTATTAAGTGAGGACCTTTGGCCACACTTCACAAACCTGGTTATTAATTCATGTCTAAATGTGAAATGTTTCTACTGTGTCATGCAGGACTGGGTGGAAGCATCTGACCTCATCATGTTTTCCCACTCCCTTTGATGCACATGTCATAATTTCAAGATATTAAATTATATCTAATATATATTTATACATAATTTACATAAGATCCATAGCGGAGGACATATTCCACCTCCTTTTTATCCACAAGTGAACACAGTTCTGGGGTCTTAATGAAAGGTTTGTGACCTGCTGTGGTCAAAATACCACAAGGTGCCAACCCCACAGCAGCATTCTCCCCCCGTCTAAACTTCCCTCTTCAGAACGGCCAGTTTCAGCACCTGTTCCTTTAACAGAGAATGAGTCACTGCTCAGTTCAGTGCAAGTGCACAGCAGTGAGAAGCTCTGGATTTTAGCTGTTTTCGCTCTGTTTTCTTTCTTCTCCATTCTCGTTTATGCTGTTTTTACTCAGTGTTCTTATTTCTCGGCACTCGTTGTGTCATTCTTGCTCTTTTTAATCTTGGCGTATAAACCCAGGTTTAGCGCTGTGATTGGAGAGTCTCAGACGAGGGGGCGGGGCAACCCTTAAGTCTAAGCCCTATACATGAGAAGTAGAATGTCTCGTTTTATCCCATGTTTTCAGACTTGAGCAGCCACTAAAAAGAAGAAAACAGGCGGCGTGGTCTTGTTTCAAAGTGAGTGTTGATGGGCAAACACAGGTCCTCAAATTAATGTGAGCATGCACTAAAAAAGGGATTTTTAAAAATAACATGTCCCCCTTTAAAGCTAATCTACCATCTGTTTAAAGGAACAATAGGTAAGATTTTGTATTTTTGCTCTTGGGCTTCCCAGAGTGTAATTCACTTTATAGCCCTGGTTTCCTACCCTCCTCCAAATGTTACATAGTGCAAAGACAGAGGCCCAGAGTAGCAAAGACAGAGGCCCTGTTCACCCTATTACAGCTCAGTGAAACATCACAGTGATTTTTGAAGCTGTAATTTTAAGGTAAAAATACAACCTAGTGTTGCTTTAAACGTAAATGTTCTAAAAGATAGCAGTTACATTTATGGAACTCATTTATTTATAGAGTCACCGTTGCTTGTTTTATTTTTCTGCAGTCTGCATCACTGCACTTTTCATAAACAGAAAAGAAAAGAAGACCCAAACGTTTCCCTGGTTAGGACTTTACTTATTGATTCGGACATGAATCAGAAATAGCCACATCCCGGTGAGTCAACCATCCTGTGGCTTATTTCGGAGAGCTAGAATGGAGGCCATACTTTTCTGGTCTCAGGATGCTCTCAGTAATTTAATAACTGCTGTGTACATGTGTGTGTGTGTGTGTGTGTGAGAGAGAGAGAGAGAGAGAGAGAGAGAGAGAGAGAGTGAATCACTCTGAGAGGACTGAGATGCTGGGAATGTTCGTTCCTAAGTCTGATGTCAGGATGATGTCGTCACCCGTGGCCCACATTTGCCTCTGACAGGTAACACCAGGGAGAGCATTTTAAATGTTAAGATATTACATTAAAAAATAAATATATAACACACCTTTATGAATAAAACATGTGCGGCCAGCGTAAAATGCTCCGAACTTCAGCATGCCTTTCAACCCTTCCCTTCTGAGTGCACACACACACACATACACACATACACACACAAAGTACATAAGAGAATCTAGGCCTTATAACAGGATGCCAAAGAAGGCTAGCATTTAGAGAGAGAGACAAGAGGTGGAGAAAAACAAAGAAGAGAAGAAATGAAAAGAAGGATATAAACATAAGAAGAGCTACGAAAGATAAAAAGATATGGAGATGGAACAGAAATGACACGAGGAGGAGAAGAGAGAGAAACAAATAATGAAGAGAAAAGAGAGAACAACAGAATTGACCAGAAGAAAGTAAAAGAAGGAAAGAAATGCAGAAAGGAAGATAGAAAGATGTAGGGAGGGATGAGAAATGACAAAGGAGGAGAAGAGGGTGATATGGAAATGGAGAGAAATTGGGGAGTGTAACAAATGATGACAGAGAAAAGACAAAAATAAATGAAGAGAAAGAAAGTAGAGACACAGAACGAGTGAAAGGAGGGAGAGGGGGAATGAATGAGTAAGAAGAAAGAGAAGCAGAACCATACTGAAAAAGAGGACAGCGATATAACCGAGGGAGATGTTCAGTGTCTCCTGTTAAATTGGCTTGTGCTCGGGACGTCCATGCTGATTTTTAATATGCATTTCACTGTCCAGTGTAATGACTTTGGCTGATGGCGCTGCAGCTCAGGCGCTAAATTTAATCCAAACATTTTGACTTCGGCCTCCCTCCGGGAAACTCACCTAAAATAACGCACATTTGCATACACATTTGCATAAACAGCTCCCATTTGGTGTGTGTTTGAACGCATAATTAGACCCGGAACTTTGATTGCTTTATTTGTGCCGTCTCATTCCCGAGCGACTTCATGAATGAGCAGATTTCCTCAGACACACACAGGGTGCACACACACACACACACACACACACACACAGGGTGCACACACACACACACACACAGTTGTGTACTCCTAGTTTGTGAGGTATTTCCAGTGCCTTCAGTACTACTGTAGCAACACACAGCTGTGCTATACTTAGTCCAAAATGGAGCTTTAAAGTAAACTGTCAGCGTGTTAAGACTCCAACACATTTCTTTGCTCTTCGGTCCGAATCTGAGTAAGTTGCTCATACGCACATCACATACAAGCTTCAGTAATTGGGCTATTTTACTCGTGTTTGGTTTAGTGTGTAAGAGACTACAGACACAAGCCACATATACTTTTGTCTCATTATTTTTTGTTTTAAATACTCTGATCCTGTGTTCTCCCTGTGTCTGCGTGGGTTTCCTCCGGGTGACTGTCTGTGCTCCGGTTTCCTCCCACAGTCCAAAAACACACGTTGGTAGGTGGATTGGTGACTCCAAAGTGTCCGTAGGTGTGAGTGTGTGACTGAATGTGTGAGTGTGTGTGTTGCCCTGTGAAGGACTGGTGCCACCTCCAGGGTGTGTTCCCGGCTTGATCCCAATGATTCCAGGTAGGACACAGTGTACGTCATAAAATAACCGCTTCTGCACTCACATAGAGCGTTGTATGTCAACATTTTTTGGCAGCTATAAGGTTCATGTTTTACTGCAGAATTAGTGCCGGTAACACTTTAAATTACAGCCCGCTAATTGCTGAATAAGTATAAAGTAAGTACCATTATTCATTCATTATCTGTAACCCTTATCCAGTTCAGGGTCGCGGTGTGTCCAGAGCCTACCTGGAATCAATGGGCGCAAGGCAGGAATACACCCTGGAGGGGGCGCCAGTCCTTCACAGGGCAACAGAGACGCACACACATCTACTGACACTTTTGAGTCGCCAATCCACCTACTAACGTGTGTTTTTGGACTGTGGGAGGAAACCCACGCAGACACAGAGAGAACACACCACACTCCTCACAGACAGTCACCTGGAGGAAACCCACGCAGACACAGGGAGAACACACCACACTCATCACAGACAGTCACCCGGAGAAAACCCACGCAGACACGGGGAGAACACACCAACTCCTCACAGACAGTCACCCGGAGGAAACCCACGCAGACACAGGGAGAACACACCACACTCCTCACAGACAGTCACCCGGAGGAAACCCACGCAGACACAGAGAGAACACACCACACTCCTCACAGAGGAGTGTGACTGTCACAGACAGTCACCCGGAGGAAACCCACGCAGACACGGGGAGAACACACCAACTCCTCACAGACAGTCACCCGGAGCAGGACTCGAACCCACATCCTCCCTGGAGCTGTGTGACTGCGACACTACCTGCTCCACCACCGTGCCGCCCTATAATTATAGATTATAAAACTGAATTAAAAGTATGACAGTTTATGCAAGTGACTATTACTGTCATTTTTATATAAATAATGAATGCAGCTACTATTTTGAATTAAATTTAAAATCCTTTCAAATTATTTACAGTGCACACAGAGAAGGACATGGTCAGCTACTTTTATTACAGACACTAGCAGAGTTTCATGGTGCTTTGTACTCATTAGGTTCATTCAGGACGTGATTTACCACAATAATCATCATCACACACTTCAGAGATATTTTACACGGTTTCCTATATGTACTGAGGCATTATGTGTACACAGCTGACTAATCATGAATGGGTGTTTCTCTTCTGCTCACATGGGTACGGCAGGGAATATGCGTCAGTGTTTTCTTCCATATTTTATATGGATCTATAATTACATTCAGAACTACGCTGAATTCAAAGTAGTAGCTGCATTCCTTGACAGTAATAGTCACTTGAATAAACTGTCATACCTTTATTCAATTCTATAATCTATAATTATGCTCAGAAGTACAGTGTATTCAGAAAGTAGTAATGTACCTTATTTGTAAAATGTCTGTCAGATACCTAGTAATTGCCACATATTTCTAGTGTCATACCCTTTACTTACTCAGTACTTATTTTATCTTATGGCTTACGTAACAGGTACTTACCCAGCAATTAGAGGGCTGTAATTTAAAGTGTTACCCACAATTTGCTCCACTTTTCTCACCGCCACTGACGAACAGAGCTCTGTTTACAAACGTGATGCGAACAAATGGGTCAGTTATGTTTCTTTGACTTCTGTTTCTTTAATTCTGAAGTCTAAATGAGGGCTTAAAGTGTTGACAGACACAATAACGATTTATTATTAACAAGTTTTTTATTTGAATTGTGTGTTAATAAGTCATAAATATGTACTCATCTTTGCAGTTACTATCACACAGTGATGTCATCTGCAACTCATGGATAACTAACTAGAGTGAAAAACTGATGGTCTTTCATTGTCAATACTTAAAGATAGATGCAAAGCACAACAAAACAAACTTCTCTTGCCATATGTGTTCATTCAGAAGTTCTTTTAATGTGGAATGGTGTGTTTGAGTAAGAAGCCAACTGTACCTTACTCGTGGTTGAAGTTTAACATGTCTGTAAGTTTTTATTCACTATTTGTAACTTTAGATGTTTAGTTTTGTAGCACTCACTGTCTGCGTTTACTTTCATGCAGTTAGCGGTCTCCTGCATTTGTAGTCAGTTCCATCCTTAAGTAATACATGTGAAACAGCAAAGTCAAGTCAATGTTACCCACATACAGAGTAGGAATAGAGCAACATCCTCATCTCTTTTCACGTTTTTCAATATTCACCGATCTCTCCACCGTCCGAACGACTCCAGATGAAATTTCTCGTCCGTGGCTGAGAGAGAGCGAGAGCTCCTGAGCCAGTTTGGGCAGAGACTCTTAATTTATTTTCCCATTTACAGAGCCAGGGCTGCATACAAACACTGCACCTTTTTCCAGCACACAAACAAACCAGAGAGCTAGCAAATGGTGAGGAAACATTCAATGAAGTATTGGATTAAAATAAAGATATGTTTTAAATGTAAAGGAAACAGCAGCGTTTTGTGGTCAGGCTGTAGATTTTTAAAACTCTTCAGTAAATTTACACTAAATATGCACCCACAGTTCATAGTTTTACACCGATTTAAGAGCTTTATATATTTTCAGTCAAAATGCACAACACGTTTTGAATTTAGCTCTGTTCCAAACAGTAAGCCGCAGCACAGTAAGGTGTGTGTCCTTTGTAAGACCGTCTTACGAAGGCTGTGTTTGAGTTACATAATGAAAACAGAGCTGTCTACCATTGTGTTTTGCACATAATTTGCTGGACAAAAATACCACTGATGTGAATGAGAGAAAACTGGCAAGGGGCACATTGATTTGTGTGTAATTAAATGCTGTCCAGCAAGCTAAAAATGTTCAGTTCCCAGGAAGCAGGTGTGTTTTGCAGCCTCCATTAAGTTTACGCCATGGGTGTCAAAGTAATTTGAGGTATTTGTCCACAGTACTCAGTAAAGTGACACATGGCCCAGACCAAAATCCATTAACACAGGATTCAGCTTTTATACCAAACCTTTTATATAAACACCATCACAGACACTCATTTACATCTGATTAATTATATTAGTATATACTGTACATACAGCTCCACCCACAACAACAATAACCTACTGATCACTGACTCCACCTCTTTTGTAAACACTATCTGACACACACTCGTCTATTTCTTGCTTAACATTTCGACATTTTTATTGTTTATGCTTATTTCTTTTTCTGTTTTCATTTATTCATTTATGGAATTTCGTTTTTATTTAATCTTGAATATTATGTTTAATGTTGTGTAATTCAAAACAGTTCTCTTTGTTTTCCCTCTCTTACTTCCATAGAAATGTCAGGGAATTTTGGAATACATTGTGACTATAAACGTTTTCTAAATCAGAGAGGAAATGGATAAATGGATTTTATGTTTTTCTATACCTTACAATTACAGCTTCAGAACTGTGACTCTTCACTGACCAGAGCCTCTGTCATTGCTACTCTGGGCTCAGCACTGCAGAAACTGCACTATGTAACTTTTGGATGAGGGTAGGAACACCCCCCCCCCCAACCCCACCCCACCACCTTTCCTCCCCATCCCCAATGATTTCAGTGCTGTGCTGTAAAAATGAATTACACTCTATAGCCGTAGGAGCCAAATACCCAAATCTTACCTAGTGTTCCTTTAAAACTGAATGTCAGCTCGTTGAATTCATAACGAATGAAGTCTTACAGAGAAGGAAAAAAGTGTGGTTTTATTAATTGGCCCCTCCCAAGGAATTTTTCCTCCAGCTTTGAGGGAGTTTTTCTTTGCCACAGTCACCATTGTCTGCTCATGATTCATTTAATTTTGTTTGCAGTTCCTTCTGTTTGTCGGTTTGATTCCCACGACCAGCAGGAAAACTGGGGGCAGGGGCAGGGGGAGAAGGAACAGCACTGTCTCCTCCCTCAACATCCACAGCTGAAGTGCCCTTAAACATGTCACATAACCTCCAGCTGCTCCCCAGGCGCAGAGGATGATCACCCACCGCGTTATGTGTGTGTGTGTGTGTCACAGATGAGTTCAATACAAAGATGCATAAACACAATGACAGGTTCATAGCTCACAGTGTAGAAAATGAAGAGCAGAATAGAGTGGAGAACAGTTGTGTGGACTTTCTGTTGTAAACAGACTCCATTTAAAGTATTCAGAAACATACACAGAGTAAAATATGCGCTCATATCAGTGCACAGTGTTCATTTACTTCAGTTTAATGTCAAGGAAAAATGAACGTAAAGTATCTAATGCTTTTTCCATAAGCCACATTGTCAATGTTCTCCACAGTCCTGTTTGCACACAAACTAATACACACACACACACACAGAGACGTGAGCATGCGGTAATGTGTTCCAGGTCATTCACTGTGTCACTAACTCAGTCACTGGAGTGGCTGCCGTGTGTGTGTGATGTGGATGTGGACACGAAGTGAGTGAGTTGAGTTTATTTCAGTCGTGTTATTGTAGCTGAACGCTGCTCTATATTCCTCTCTTTGATGTGCTGCACACGACATGCTACATTTTGGTTACACACTGGCTTGAAGCACAGTTACACACACACACACACACACACACACACACACACACACACACACACACAAGCTCACATAAGCAAAAAGATTGGCTTCAGAGGGGGAAAGTGACTCGAGGAGTTGAATCTGAAAAATTAGATTCTCCTCCTGCCACGTGTTCAATATTCCCCCGATCACACAGCTCTCTCTCTCTCTCTCTCCATACAGCGTCATCTCTCTCTCCACACAGCGTCATCTCTCTCTCTCTCTCTCTCTCTCTCTCTCTCTCTCTCATTCCATCCCATTTTCCCTCTCTGCCTCTCCTGTTTCTTTATTTCATTCTCTCTGTCCTGCTTCTTCACCTCCCTGTTTCCTTCATTCAGTCACGTTTATGCCTCTCCCTTTTATTCTCTCCATCTCTCACACAATCTTCTCTCTTTCATTCTCTTTCTCTCTCTCTCTCTGTCTGCTTTTATCCCAGTCCTTCCCTTCTTCTCTGTTTTTCTTTCATTCTTTCATACTCCTTCTCCCTTCCTCTCATGCCATATTTTTTCTGTCTCTAATTTCTGTTTCACAACTGTGTTCTGCCCTTCTTTCATTTTCTCCTGGTTCTCTCTCTCTCTCTCTTTTCTTCTCCCTTGTTTTTCTCTCCCTTCACCACTCGCTGGCTCTCTATCAGGCTCTCTCTCTCTCTCTCTCTCTCTCTCTCTCTCTCTGTATTTTTAGTATTGGTGAGTAGGCGTCGCGCCCTTATGAATTTTCATGGGTTCTTCAGTGTGTAGGCAGAGCGCGCTCTTCTGGCAAAAGCTCAGATATACTCACTCATGTATGCTAACACACACACACACACACACACACACACACACACACACACACATTTCTTTAACTGTAATCCCACAGAAGCCTCAATTTCTCCGTTTCTCTTTCACCGAAGCATACACATGCGCACACAAACACACACAATGAGAACACAGCGAGCAACTAAATGAGCACCGAGTGTCTCACAGTACATTAAGCCAATGAAAGATGACTTTTATCTAAAAATGGCTGGACCCCCCACCCCCACCCCTCTGTCTGTTACCACACACACACACACACACACACACACACACACACTAACACATACTAAAGCCCCAGTTTCAAACACTTTTAAGGCACATGTTAGTGGCATGAAAAGACAGTAATAATCGCATTACGCACCACGTGACCTGCCGAGGATTTTGTGCAAAAGTGCTGACCTTTTCCCTCCTGTCTCCCAACTTGTGACGGCTAGCTCTAGTGTGAAATTTGGAATAATCTGCGCATTTGTGCGCCGCGCTCGACGAGTAGCCTAAGTGCATTCGCGTCTCTCGCTCAAGAGAACATCGCATATGTCCACTTTGCTTCCTCACATCAATTATGTTCATTTGGTCGAGAACTCCGAACGCTTCCGTACCGTATCAGCCGCCTGTTTTTCATCCCCTGGGTGGGCAAATGCAAAGAGACGGAGCAAGACAGACACTTCAATGTTATCACTCATGGAAGATGGACAATTTATACCGAGTGTCAACAAAGGAGGCGCGTGGCACATCCATTCTTGCTCAAGGGTGCTCTTCATTATGCCTTAACAAGGGCATATGGAACAAGGGCGTAGAGCAGTTTGGACTTGATGTGTGCCGAGGCCCAGGGGATAGCACACTACAGCACACACACCAGAGAGACAACAGCACAACTCACCACACTCCAAGAGGAAACCCACACTCTTATACACATTAACAACACACCACGTGCACAACCAACCCAGTAAACATGTAGCCATTGATTCAACGTTGAAATAACGTAATGACCGCCGTCTAATCAACGTTTCCTTAAGGTTGAAAATGAAAGTTGAAAAGACGTCCAAACACAGACATTGAAAAGACGACTATTAGACGTATTTTGGACGTCCATTGACGTTATTAATTGGTCCCAAAATAAATTACTTGTATAAAACGCGTTTTGGACGTCCACTGACGTTTAAAATATGTCCTTGACGGACAGAGTACTTTTAGACCTATTTTGAACGTCCAGGGACCTTCCTTGTTTACTGGGATATACTTAAAAGTGATGCCACTTATTTAAATAATAATAATAAAAAAAACATTCTATATATAATTTCTGAGAATGTTTCCTCAACATTGGCTGCTCTCCATCTCTTTGTGTTCTAGAAACCGGTCTAATGTGTTTATGAAGCCCCCAGTGTAAGTAAAAGGGGCGTTCTGCTCATGGCAGACCAACTGAGGTGTTTAGACAGATTAGAGACCTCCAATCATTGAAAAGCATGAACTGAGATGAGGACGTTGTTCTATTCCTGCTCCATAGGTGAGAAATATTTACTTACTTCTGTTGTCTCGTATTATTTAAGGTGGAACCCACTCTAAATTCAGGTGCTAGAAAACTTAACCACCCCAATTACAAACACATTTTAATAATGATGTACAGCCACTAACATATAACAATACTTTTTTTCCCTTAAACACATGTCCTCTGAGCTTCTGTATATAAACAAACCAGAGAGAGCAGCAGTTCCCCAGAATTGCAGACGTTGTCTTAAACATCACAGAATTGTTCCAAACAATGTCCCAACTGTACAGGAGCAGAGTGAAACAAATGCAGTGTCTTTTTTAGTTTTGATTGGCCCAGGCCTCCACCATTCATGGCTGGCCCCTGAATATTTAGTTAGTTTCTTCAGTGGCAGAGGTCTTCAAATCCAGACTTTAGATCCATGGATTTTAAAAAAATTACCAGCTGGTATGAAACTATAACGGCAACTGCTAATGCACCTGCCTGGCCGTATAGTTTCATATCGGCAGGCAATTTTAAAAGTGCGGCCTGGATCAAAGATTCGTATTTGAAGGCGTCGGTTCTATGGCAACACTAAGAACACAACACAAGGAATAATTTACTTTTTAATTGTATTAAAAAGTTTTAATTTTTGGATGCTAGTTCAATATGATATTAGAAGAGCTCTTATCCAAATATGTATGGCCTTGTTTCCATTGCTGATTTCAATAATACTGTATCAAATTAAATGGTTTTATAATATTGATTATAAATGTGGTACTTAAATCTCATAGGATATTGATGACCAGAACCATGGTACAATGAGGACTCTAGTTCCTAAACCATCCAAGTGTTTTCCAAATTGTGTGTGTGAGAGGAAGTGTGAGAGCGCTTGTGTGCCTTTCTGTGGTCATTAACGTTGCACATGTGGATCATGTCAAAATGAATTACAGTATTTCAAGTTGATCACACTGAAATGGTGTATGTGTGTGTGTGTGTGTGTGTGTGTGTGTGTCAGAGACACACTGTATCTCTTTCACTGGCCCTCAGTCTCTCTTTTATCACACCACTCTTAGTAGCCTAGCTCTCTCAAAACCCTCCACTCCCTCCTCTAAAGCCACTCCACTACATGTTGGGGCTGTATAGTCTCTGGAGATGAATAAAAATATACTCACACAAACACAAACTATAAATGTAGACACAGAAAGAGAGTCCACAGCAATCTTTAGGTGATCTTTTGGTACTAGTTTATACCTACATTTTCCCTCCTACTACCGCAGTAGTCAATCAGCCAAGACATTTTGCTTCTACCTGTCTCTGACATTGAGGAGACTAATCATTCATGCATGGTTAAAGTTATGAAATTTAATGAAGGATTATATTAATCTCCCTTATAAATTGTAAGCTGAACACTGTAAACTCATGTACATATTTATACTGTATAATCTGTATATATAAAATCTGTAAATCTGTAAAATATGCTTATATTTGTTACATTTTGGTGACATTTACTTATTTACATATACCACACCAATTCATGGCCCTTCATAACAGTGGTGTGCTCTGTGGCATTTTAAATATTGTGGTTGTGACTACCATAATCCATCATGATTAATAGCATTTAATAGCTATTGATTTTGTTACAGCTGTATGAGTGAGCATGCCTCTCTGCCAGAAATGCTTTATCAGAATGTATTTATAACTTGAATCAAAGATTCATTAACTCTAATTTTTCATCATGTCAAGGCAAACTTCACATAAACTTGAAAATAAGATGACCATAGTTCCCAATTGGCATCAGTGTTGACTGAGCAGCAAGACAGCAGCACTCTACAATCTTCTATGCTTAATTTTGTCTTTGGAGGGAAACTGTAGAGTTGCAAAATATTGATTTAGATTCTGTCCTAGAGAACTGCCCACTTTAGCACCGTGCTTACTTTACTGACATTTATGATACATCAGCGCTGTGCTTTTTTTTTTATAATGATACTTCAGGATAGATGTACTTCTGCAATACAGTTCCTATTTCCATGTAAATAAAATAAATTGTGATATGTTAATTTATTTACCTTTTATTTACTTCATTATCATCTGATAAATATACAAGGAAAGACTAGCAACGTTTAGTATCCTCAGTTCCCAAACTGTAACATAGTGGTAAATGTGCCTTTGTCCCAGTTATGTTTGAGCGAGTTGCAGGTATCGATTTTGTATAAATTTGTTTAAATTTAGACAAAACGCAATCAAGTATTCTAAAGCAGTATTTTAAATAAATGTAAATATAGTTTCAAGACAATCAACAAATCACAGAATTTTGTTTATATTGCATTTTACAAACAAAATCAAACTTTTCCAGATATGGGGGACTTATAAACAATCTCAAAAATTGGTAGTAGACAAAAATATCGATAAAGAGCACGATCATAAAGCTGACGTTGGCTTCTTATTTGAGCATTTCCACAATAAATGATGCAGCAGTGTCTCAGGGTGTGTTCCCGCCTTGCGCCCAGCGTTCCCACCGCGACCCTGAACTGGATAAGCGCTTACAGACAATGAATGAATGAATGAATGAATGATGCAGCAGTTACATTTTGCACATGCTCTAAGATAAGTTCTTCACGGTTTAATGTAAGGGTTCAACTTCATGGAACTACATATGGTCTGTAAGGCCTAAATAAGAAAAAAAACATTAAAATATATTGGTGGAGTTTCATTAATAAGGCATTAATTTTGTTACTATGGCATCCTGATGTGTTAAGAGTTATCATTGTGGCTCTACCAGATCGGAACAGGTCTAACGACCTCGATGGCACTGAATAAATACAAAATAATCAGGAATATATGAGTGGAGGGCTCTACTGAAGAAATCAGGACATATGTCTGATTAAACTATGTGAGAAATAGTGTCATTGTGCTTTTACAGAACTGATTCACCAATATTTCTCACCAGTAAGTCTCTCTGAATATTTGCTTGCAAATCTGGGTGGGAATCAGGAGGATTTGCTAGGGCCAGTGTGTCCAGAGATTCATAACAACACCACGGTAAGAGTAGATTGAACAGCGGCCAGCAGCCCTCGACTACAGACCAAAGAATGTTAGTGTGCTGAGATTAAAAACAATGTCGATGCACCTGATCCCCCACCCCAACAGACCCCTGGATGTGGACTGGGCCACATTAACAGTCAGCAAAAAGAATAAAACAGACGAGGAAAGATAGTTTATGTCAGCCGAAAGTGCCTCTCCCAAGAATACCAAAGTGCCATAGAGCACGCATCAACAGTATAGAGCTATTATAGAGTGAAGCAGTGCAGTTGGTTTGTGGTTATTAAAAAAGATATTAAAAGCAGTGGAACTGACCGAGTCATTTTGTATCTCACTGAATAATTCTCCAAATATAACGCAGCTCTGAAATGATAACTTCATGAGAGAAGGAAACAAACAAACACTGGTGTGCAAAGGTTTGTGTGCCTGTAGGCCAAAGACACATTGAGTTGATTATCTAAGTAAAAATATGTACATATCCTCTAGACAAAACACACTTCTGCGTACGTTTTAATGCACAACTGCTGTTTATTCGTTGAATTATGTGGAAATACTGGATGTGGCTTTTGGGCCCTTAATGTTGGTTCATTTGTTATAAAATGTTCGTGTGAAGATGGCGATTTCAAGTGGCAGCCTGAGGTTTTGTTACGACAATGATAATATGTATTGGTGTCATATTAAAGTATACATCATTGTACACTGGTGTGTAAGCGAGATCTGTAAGACCTCTGTGAGGTTCATTCATACCAAAGCCTCTCAAACATTTTCATCTCGTCTTGTACGTGATATTAATATACCTTCCCAACATAAAGGCAATTTTGCAATTTAAAGCAACATTAGGGAGGATTTTGACTTGGATTTTGCGCTTCCAATCAATTGTTAAATGATCCTTTGTGTTGTAGGTTGTGGACGATTAAGCACAGGCCGCTTCCAGTTTTCTTTTATGGGCTGCATATTATCCATGTAATAACCAGTTTCAACACATTATACATATTATTGTTCACACATGCACACTTAGGGAAAGGGATAACAAATGTATCAATGAGTGACTGAATTAACATATTCATCAATTCATGAACGCCTCTGTTCTTTCTGTCCATTATTTATTAATTCATAGCATTGTTTAATGCCTTATGTATTGAGTGTTAAGGGAATTTTTTTGCTCTGGATAAAAATACAGTAAGATTTGTGGCAGGAAGTCTTTACAGAGGGTGACTGACAGTTTTAGCGTTTTATGGTTTTACTGGAAGTTTTATCTTTCTGCTATAAACACTGAAAACCGTTGGCTCCAGACTTCAGAAATATACAGGCTTGGGTAAAGGAACACTATGTAGCATTTGTACCTTAAAATTACAGCTTCAAAATCATTGTGATGCTTCACTGACCTGTAATGGCCTCTGTAATGCACCACCCTTACACCTTGATTTCAGGACAGTGCTGTAAAAGAAAATAACACTCTGCAACTCTAGGCGCAGTCCAGGAGCTAAACTACCAAATCTTACCCAGTGTTCCTTTAAGTATACAAACAACAAGATAAGCAGGATTCTTGCAAATCTGCAATATCTTTAAATACTAAAATTATTTTACATGTGCCATAATGTTCATTGTACCTCAAACTATGTACCAGTCCCATTATTCTGTTAGTGTCACTCCCACCCTGCATTAATGTCAGTTAATGAACCATCACTGTGTCTGCAACTGCCCTATTCACTACAGAGTGCACTATTTTTGGGGTTCCGCCATTTTGTAGAGGTGTCTGAAAACACAGTGGACAACATTCATTGCACTCAAAAAATCCCACAATGCACCGCAAAAGGTGATATTGGTGGATACCCATAATGCACTGCGCTGTTTGTTAAAAACCCACATTAGGTAGTGTCTGACATGGTTCACTACCCTTTTGAATTCTGTTTTCTATAACCGTGCACTGTAAAGTGAGTAATATAGGGAACAGTGTAAAGGAAGCCATTTCAGACACTGAGCAGGACTGTTTTACCTATGCCTTATTTTACCTCAGTTATTTTTCTGGGCCTTGCTTTCTGCAGTTATCACTGCCATGACACTGTTTGAAGACGTTACTAAACACATGTATGTGACTGTGATTATATATATAACATTTAAATAATGTACAATAGCCACCATTGTTAAACAAGTGCCAATTTGTAGACCCAATACACTGGCAAAATTGGAGTGAAGTAGAAAAAGGCAAATCAGAACACAGCTTGAAAGCTTTCAATTAATCAATTTGATTATGCAAATTATGAAAATTCAACCCCTTGGCTGATTGCACCATATATTTATATAAAATATGTTCAGTGGTGAGAGGAGGTATTGTTTAGATTGTGACAGTTTCCTACACAGAGGGATTTTGCGGTTGAATTAAACGCTTGGTCAGCGGAGAATCATTGTTAATTGGGAATTTATGTCCAGGACTGGGTCTAATGTGTCCGGATAATGAGCAGATATTTCAGATAATGACTAAACAAAAGCCATACATACATTTCACATACTGGAACTTATAATTATAATAAATAGACTGACTGTAGTGTATGAGAAGACAAAAAAAAACGAATGCTAATTATAAAAAAAATCGTAATTTAAATAGAATCTGGATGGAGAATAATAAACCAAGTGCCAGTCAGGAGTTAATATAAGCAGTGGGCCAGTTTTTAGTGCTGTGAAAACAAATGCTTTCCAATAACAGTAAACTTAGTTTGAAATGCTCTTTGTTGGTAAACTCAGCTAATCCTGAGGCTTCCACTATGCTGCTTCAGCACTTACTCTTTGGGCTTTAAGTGCTATTGGATTTTGCGCCTCTGCAGGAATTCAAACTGGGACTCCAAACAGGTCTTCAGAGAACTAATGATTTAAGAAAAAACGTCTCTAATGATGTAAAGGTTTTTATTATTATTAGCATTATTGTCTATTGTCAAACCATGAGTGGAGAAGAACTGTTTTTGAGCTCTAGGCCCAATATAAACCCTGAAATGTTCACCTCAGCTCCAGTTCCAGACACAATCAACTGAAAACACAGCCGAAAACATATGGTCCAGTGGGACATTTTTCGCCATATGACACTTTTATGCTTGTATTCAAATGACAATCAAAATCACATTGGAGATGAATCCATATTTCCATATTCACTGTAAACATTTACTCCCATTCACATCAAAAAATTAAAAAGAACAATTCGGAAAAGTCTGACCATACAGAAGATTAACATGCTGTTATCTTTTTTTTTTCTTTAATACATACGCAAGTAAATCACATTTATAAATAAATTTCACATGTATTACAATTCATAAATGAAGTGAACTAATAATAAAACATATTAAAACTAGGAAATTTCATACATAAATATTATATTGCAACCTGATATTGTGCATATCGCTGGAACGACCATTATATTCGAAAAAACAACCAAAATAAATAAATAAATAAATAAAATCTTAGTGACGTATGGGCGTGTGGTTTAATTCTGCAGGGAGTGATGTGTTTGTGCATTGGAGGCAAACAGGAAGTTCTTATATCTCGGTGGTCCTGCAGTGCAATATGTGACATCATTTGTTTGTTTGGGCTCTCAGATTACAGGAGCTTTCTCAAGTCCCTTTGCATCATGTGACCATAAAGCATAGTTTCTCCATAGCTTGCATGTCTTGCTTTCTGTTTTCGTATACCATAACAGTACTTATGCTCTTCACACCACTTGGTCAAGATTTGGCAGTGTATAAAACTGTGTAAAAATTACTCGTCTCACATGTTTTCTCTAGACAACTATAGAAATAAGCTCAATCTAAGAAAATTTAGAAGTCATGTGTCATTGTTGTGTGCCCAACACTGGTGGCTCAGAGAAGAACAGCGTCTTCCTGCTATTGTTTGACATGCAGGTAAGGGATGGTAGGAGGAAAAGGAGGAGGACAATAAGCTTCTTAACTTTGATCTATAAATATGTGATTCTAAACTAATGTAGTGTCCAGCCCCAAATACACCAAGTGTCCCTCCTGTAATATGTTTCAAAATAGATTCGTTGATTAAAAAACATGTCTCAATTAGGTAGTGTTGTCTAATTAAGCTTTTCTGCGAACCATATTCGCTTTGCATTGAATCTCCGCTCAAGGATTTTCTCATGTTTCTTGTTTGTTACCTTTGTAACAATTTTATTAACTTGAGCATATGCTTGCTTGTGTGCATTTTAGATGTGTTTATATTTGTGTATGTGTGTGTGTGTGTGTGTGTGTGTGTATAGATAAGCTGTTATTTGGACTTTCATTGTTTCAGTTCATTGGTTTGTGGGCATGTGAGGGTGGTCATCTGTGCATGGGATTCGTTTATATTTGGTTGCTCATTTGTTGGTGTGGAGAGGGAAACTCTTTGGAGCTGCCCTGCCATTTCCAGCAGCTTTTGTTGCACTTCCTCTCTACGGCATGCCATTGTCCGGTCTGCATGTGCTGCCGTCTTCGGTGTTTATGTGGAAGACCCAGAGCTGCCGCTCGACTATAGGGGAGGACCTGATGTAAATGTTGAACTTTGAGAGAACTGTCCAGGAGCAGGAAAGAAAATATATTCCAACCTTTTTTATTCCCACCTAGTTGTAAAGCTTCACCGTCCAATATGTTGTCCTTAGGTTAATCCATATCCACATGGAGCTTCCCATGATTTTGCGTAGTACAACCTTCTAGGAGTCAGTCTCACTGTCTCTGTCTTTTTCCCATCTGTCCTTCAGACATCGGACTCAATGCTGGGCATCCTCTTGTAGATGCGCCGGGCACCACCAGCACTTAATGCTCTGGGAGCTGGGTATGTGCCAATTGGAGGAGGGGCTACATAAGGCATGACATGCTCGGGGTAAAAGAGGTCAGGGGTTGCCATCCCTATGCCGAGCCCCTTGCCATCAGTAACCTGACCTAATGTGAGTGGCACCAGCTGTTTGTAAATGTCCGTGGAGCTGCGCCCATGAGCAAGACGTTGATCGTCGCGGAGTGTCTGCAAGAAAGGGTTCTCTGTTGGACGGGCTGGATACATTGACTTGCTGCGCCGGCCAATGCCGAGCCCGCTAACACCCACTCCAGCGAGTGTGTGGTTAAGGTGTGTGGATTGGCTCTTTGGGGGCTTGTCCGGGATCAGGGTGGAACTGGGCATGTTGGCATAAGGCGCACAGTCCTGGAGGCTGACCCGGCGAGAGGAATTCTTCTGTGGCAGGTTCTCATAAGAATGCTGTCGACGAATGATAACACCTTCGTTCTGGTAGTGGCTGATGAGCCCTTCGCCTTCTTGGTCACTCTGGGGAAGATACGTAGTGAAGGAAGCATCAGGCTGTGGCAGAAAAGCAGAGAAGTTCCTGTCTACACTCCCACCACGAATGGCAGTGAATCCTGCATCAGGATGGAGGAACTGATCCTCACTGATGTCATACAGATTGCCAGAGAGCAGACAGGCTTCGCAGCGGTACTGAGGTGATCGCACAGTATAAAGCCCAGAGTAGCTGGACACTTTTGACAAGCAACTACGGCAGTGGGTTTGCCGGTGGTCCTGCACTGAGCCAGGCATCCCCGCACTGAGTCCTACCCCACTAGGCTTGCCATATGTATTGTACTTCTTCTCCTTAGCAGCAGCAGCAGTCTGCATAACGTCCGGCTCATGAACCTGAGTGAGCAGGTTACTGTTCAGCTGCAGAATGGGCTGTTGCTCAGAGGAGGATGGAGGTCTATGCTTGTTGTCCCTGTGCTCACTGAATATGTCAGGGTAGTGTAGTCCATGGTCCTGGTCAATGGAGTCAATAGTGTAGATCTGACTGCCCTGGCTACTCTGAGAGTAGATTTGACCACTATGATTGCTCTGTTGGCTGGCCTGGCTGCGCAGTGTAGACAGTTCCACATCACTCAGATCTCGTGGCAGCCGGTTGCGCTTCCGTAGCGTCTCTTTGACCTTGTGCTGCTTCTGCAAATCTATGCGACCAGAGCAGTCAGATATGTCAGAGCGTGCTTGAGGGTCTTCTGGCAAGTATCGCTGACTCTTCATAGTTGCACGAGGTTCAAGGGGTGGGGCAGTTGGTGGTGGGGAGTTACCGTCGGGTCCCTGGGTCTGACGTAGCGTTTCCACTGACTTCTTCCAGAGGGCACGGGACTTAGAGGCAGGAAGACGCCCTGGATCGTTGCTGCCTCCTGTGCCGTTGTCAATTGTCTGTGCATCCATTATGGTAAGGGCACGCTGTCCAGGCAAAAGGGCATTGTTGAGAGGCTCTTTTTGGCGATTGACAAGCATAGTGCTGGCGTTGCTGTACACAGTGTCTTTTGGACCAAGGCTGTTCCCTTTGTTCATGAGTTCCAGCAGGCCTGGGGTATGAGGAAGGATGCTGGAGACGGGTCGTTTAGGTGAGGTTACCCCTAAGGTGGTAATCTCTTTGGCAGATTTCAGGAGGTGCAACATGTTGGCCTGAGGACTGAAATCCAATTCTGGAGGCTTCTTCATCTCGATGTGAACACCATGAATACAGCTCCAAATACCCTGAAGAGACAAGCAGACTATGATCACAAAGGCAGAAACAGACAGGGAAAGGAAGTGTGATTTTTAAATAACCTGTGCTTTAACTATATTAATGTGATGTAATTGTTTTACCACATTTGCCTGTCATAGTCGGTAAGATTATCAGCAAGATTTATCGAGTTTTGGTTTGGTTATATTCCTTACCCTGCTTATAGTGAAGAGCAGTCCAGGTCTTCCAGAGCACAGACCAGTGAAACAGTATCGGAGTCGCCAGTAGAAAAGGTGCTCCCAGGCAAACGTGATTAGTGACAGGGCCATAGCAGCTGCCAGCATGTAGAACACACCAGCCATGTTGTCCACATCCAGCTGACTGCTCATCACTTCATTTTTCTCATTATGGCAGATACCCGTCAACCATTGGGCCTCCAGCTCCTCCATCTCACCTAGACCGGAGTAAATATATACATCCTCATATAAGCTCACATACAGAAAATACCTGATAAACACACACAAACACACAATGCTGATAGATGTGGGAAAGGATAATGCGTGGTAAATTGCACATTTCTTGACATCCTGACACACAGCAAATTGTGGACTAGAATCTGTGATATTTGGAAATGTTAAAGATACAGATAAAAAAAAATATTAGATCATGATTTTACCATCTCCAATGATCCCAAGGATGGCAAGGTCCACCAGACGTTTCCAGTAGGATCCTTTCTGAAGGGCTATGCCATAACCTGTGGTGGCGAAGATGTAACCACTGCCAATTGTCACCAGCTTACAGCCATCATCTCGCCCAGCCATGTAGTTTAACACAGCTGCATCATATATGAATGCATCCAGTTTCCTGTAGAATATGTTAATTCATAATTTACATGCTATATCAGGACTGCACTTGCTGAAACAACTGGAAGAACTATGTAAAAGCTTACAATGTAATGTGGTATAATACCTTAATGGCAGTCAAAATAGCTGACATTTACATCAAATATCAAATATCACATTTGAAGTGATGCGACAACAAATATATAAGATTTGAGAAGTCATACCCAGTCTTCAGGCTGACCAGTGCATCCTGGACCCCAGATTGATGGTACTTGACCATGTATTGGTGCATGTCTGGGTAGTTTTTCCTGATGTTTCTCTCTGTGCTGCCATTTGGGACAGTACCAAACCGAAATGGCGGAGAGAAGGAATATGGACTCTGGAACTGGAAGGAACAGGCAAGCATTGAGGACATTTAGGGAGCCTCGGGGCAGCCTCAACACTATGTGACAGGTAAAGGTTGATGCTGTAAAACCTATACAGGACTCAATACCTATAAAATCTTATGCTAAAGTTTTATTTGAAACTGTAAATGTTTAGAGTTAACAATAAAACTTAAACATTACTATTGAGTGTCAAGCTTCTTACATTACATGCCTACGGATTTGCCAATACAATGGATTGGTTGAGAAAAATGAAGTCTTACTTTTCTGTCACTGAGGCCAGTGACCTGGTCCACAAATTCCTCCTGGATCATGAAGGCAGCCAGGTTTGCAGTATAACTGGCCAGGAAGATCACAGCAAAGAAGGCCCAAACAGACACGATAAACTTACTGGTGGTGCCTCTGGGGTTCTGTACCGGGACAGAGTTATTGAAGACCAGACCCCAAAGCAGCCATACGGCCTTGCCAATGGTGAAGGATGGACCATGAGGGTCTAGAAAAAGAGGAGCACTTTGAATGAGGAGTAGAGACACCTTATAATACCTACCGATGTTTTTCCCTGTGCTAAACTCACTGACAGGTCCAGACTATGTCACTATTGCTGTTCAGGCACTGTTTAAATAATGTGATTAAACACAGCAACAGTAAATTAATCTGAACTTGTCCACTGATGCTTATCCACCGCATGGTACCTGCTCTACTCGACTCTACTGAATTTTTGGTACATGGTACGTTTTCCACTAGCGCGGGTTCCCCTTGTAATGTAGCCGGTGATGTCACAAAACACCATCTCTAACGGGAACAATAGGCTTTGAAATCCCATCAACGATGGGTGTAAGGTTAAGTGTTGCTTACTCATCGTGTATTCACATGTTGTTTGTGATTCCAGGTACCAGTTTAACCTAACGGAATAAGCAAAAGGCCAAGAAGAGCCTAGTTGTGTTGAGTAAGTGGGAAAGCATCAAATGAGACTAACATGGAGCCTAATACGTTAAACCAACAACAATAAAACACAATTATTAAGTCTGAACCTCCCAGTGGGGTTAATGTTAAGATTAGTTGGTTAACCCATTAAGATCCAAGTTAAACCCATTAGTAAGTCCATACTTGTATATGATTGTGGGTTCAGAATTCTCTAATACTTGCACTAGTTACAGCATAATATATATACTGATCATAATACCCCAGATTATGGGGTTAATGTGTTAATATTTGTTTTAAAAAATACAGTATACTGTAGCTATTTTACCTTTGCCCTGGGCTAGGTTTCTGTTGAAGCCCAGTGGACTGATGAACTCAAACAGGAAGACAGCAATTGCCGTGACGATGAGCAACATCACAAACATCATTACCCACACTGATGCACTGAAAGGTTCTGAGGGCAGAGAGAGAGGAAGAAAAACTGTGTAAAAAAGACCCCAAAAAGCACAAAACCGAGAGAGAAAGAAAGAGAGTGAAAATGAGAGGTCTCTGAAATAGCCGCTTCAGGTCATGACATTTGTCTAGAAGTTGATTACCCAAAAACGCAGAAGGGGACACTGTTCCATTGCTTCGGGAGACCATCACACTGATACCCGTTTCCACAAACGGGACTGAGAAGTCAATAACCTCTGACCTCTCTTCATTTATGGTCAACGAACCAACAGCCATCACAGCCTTCTTGTAGACCACCTACAAAGCAGACAGTATCAGACACAGGGATCGGTCGTTGGGAAAGATGGAGCAGAGCAATAGGATGATGGCTGCCTTATTTGTCTGTTTCTTTGAGGAATGACTCTTTTAATTTGTTTATAACTGACTGACCTCCCCCACCATGCCGTTCCACACGTTATTGATCTTCTTGCCGTGCTTGCCGTTGGTGACCAGGTAAAGGTCGTAAGTGAACTTGACATTCCTGGCAATCTTCTTCAGGATATCTATACAGAAGCCCTTACAGCATTGCTTGATATAGGAGCCGCCAGTAGTGTTACTACAATACAGACAAGACATCCACAGTATAAGTCGTTGCATCATTTAACCAGTGCACTAGTCATGTAGCAAGTTTACTTAGTAATAACATCAGTACAGTCAGGTAAGGATTACACCAGTCTCTCCTGTCTATTTTACCCACGTCTGCCATTAACTGAGTGCACATTTCAGCCAGAGTTTGCATGGACGTACTTCACCATTCCACCTTCAGTTCCAAATTGAGATTGAGGTCTGATGATTTCTGTCAAACTGTCCAATGTGTCTGTTGAACCAGCAGGAATGTCAGGGTTGTGTTCTGCTCTAACAGGATTGGTGACAGGATTGGTGCTGTCCATAAGGCGATAAAATATTTAACCAAAAATAATGCCAAAAAATAAAAAGATGCGTGGGTCGTATATTTGTTTGGGATCGGTCAGCTTATATATATATGTGTGTGTGTGTGTGTTAAGATGAACCCTGTAAAGAGTCTAAAATTATAATAATAATACGTATAACACATTATTAAGAAGAAGAATATGCACAAAATTCCAGTAATAAACAAACATAGTGTAACAGAAACTGTACTCCCTCTTATGAAGTCAAAATAAATAAAGAAACCCAAAACAATAAAAATGTAACACTTGGAATGATGGTGCATTTTTTGGAACAGTTTGCACCCATCCTTTTAATGTTGTTGGCTGTGCTGCACTGAGACGTACTCTTTGATGTGTTTCCTGCAGGGTACTGAGTTGCGCATGCAGGTCCCAGTCAGAATGTCTACGTCGTCTACAATAACGAAGGGTTTCTCTTCCAAAGTCACGATGCTTAGATGGTTCTCGTCCGCGTCTGTGTCCCCAAACGAGTTGTAGCGGGGCCACACAGGGAACTTCAGAATCAATGAGTGGTTTTCCCAGCGGCCCATCTGTAACAACACATACACAAGTTCTTTGAAATAACTGTACAGTCGTCATAACCCACTGTGTGAGAAGTGCCCTTAAAGGTCTATATACAATGGAATTTGTTTACATTTACCAATACAGAACATTCACTGTATCTGGCCACATAATTAGGTAATTTAGGACTTATTTACCGAAGTAAATCAGAAATAAGTAAGTCTGAGTTAGGATAGAGAAAGGTATCTGTACGGAGAAGAGTGCAATCTAATCACACATGAGCAGGTTTCTGTATTCCACCCTACATTTTTACAGTTCCCAAAAGGTTTTATCTGGGAATTCTAGACATATTAAAGCATATGTAAGCCTTGGTGGGTAGTGAAGCTTTAGTATAAGTGTCTACAGGTATCTAAATATATACAAAATGTGATCTGAACATAGCTATTATTTGGGCAACAAATGTAATTAGCTATTTTCCAGTCTGTGATTTTATATGCAACTTAATCTTTCACAAACAACATCAACTCAAACCGAACCGTGTTGTCTCTAACGTACCCTGCCATCCCCTAATTTTGACAACATTCAAAAGGATTAGTTTTGGGCACATCTCCAAAAGCAGCAGAAACTAGATGAACATGGAAGTGTTTATTATAAATCTGTAATCTTATGAATGATGTGTCAGAATTCAACAGATTTTTAAAAAATCACCAAACGAGTAAATTTTCTAGGCCCCAGTTTTGAATTTTGGCCAGAATGACAGAAACAGAAAAAAAGAAAAATGGCCTGACTTTGTGAAATGACATGTTTTGTAAATGTTTAAGTTGAAAACAAGTGTGCATCCTCTATGAAATCCTCTGCTGAATTTAGCATGAATACAAACAACATAAAAAATGACCTTTGTAAATGTCTAGCTACTGTGGGGGCCGAGGTGGCTAATGAAAAGTTACATTAACTCAAATAGACCTTTCCTGAGCATTTTAAAATCAAAAATCATAATAATCACACTTTCACCTAAAGGGATACAGAGATCTACTTTCTGATCTTTTTTTATTTTAGACATTAATTCTGTTGTAACTTTGTTATGGTTAATTTTGTTTTGTTTTGTCTGGTGATGGTCTTGTTTTGTCTGCTGCTTTAGGATCAGTCTCCACTCACTTTATTTTAGAGCGTTAACATTTTAGACCAAAATGATCCAACAGAAGATCTGAGTTGTACCTGCTTCATTTCCTGTGGCGATGGAATTATTAAGAAATTCCTGTGCGATTACTTAGTGTGTAGTTTTTTGGGGTTTCTGTAACTGTTTTTGTGCTTCTTCAAGTTGTTTCTGAGAAGATACTTTAACTTTTTAATTTTATAATTTTATCAATTAAAAAACAATAGTTTTACTTAATTATAGGTTTCATAAAAACTGTCTAGGACAGTCACAGTTAGTGCATTCTGTCTAAAACCAATGACCTGACTGAATGGAATAGACATCAGCTTCCAAGAGAAGTGCCCACTCACCATAGATTCTACATTTTCCATGGCCAAAATGTGACTTGTGGTCAAGAGGAATGGACAATAGAAGATGTTCATCCCTGTGAGGGGTTTCTTCTGGCTTGTTGCCATAAAAACTAGACATTTTTTCAGATTTTCTAAATAATTTCTGAACCTTTTTTTGTTGTTGTTAATAATTTGCACCTTAAATATTCCTTTAGTCGCATTGTCTGTATTATATCTGTATCTTTTTTACTATTGTGAGAATGTGTGAGACAAGTCTAATGTGTGTGTTTTGACACTCCTGTTGCACTATTCGCATGTACATTTCTATTGTTTTCCAATTGTGTGTGTGTTTGTGTATATGTACAATCAGTTAGCACAATCTACTCGCACCCCAGTTCCAGCCCAATGCAGTGAGAAATGATTAGTGCCACACTCTTCACACACTCACTGCAGGGTTCTAATGTGTGTATGTGTGAGAACCAGAGTGAGTGAGTGAGAGAGTGAGAGAGACAGAGAGAGAGAAAGAGAAATAGACTTCACACACTACGGGGCGCCGTCAAAACACACAGCGTCCAATGCACCTTGGAGAAATAACAGCTCATTAAAACGAACGTGCCAGTGAGCAAATGATTAAGAAAACGAGTGTATGAAGCAGGGAGACGGAGGGAGAGAACAACTAAAACTAATGGGAGAAAGAGAGCGTGAGGCTGAGAGAATAGATTATTATAAAGAAAGCAAAGGCATTATTTAGTCAATTAAGTAAATTGAACGAGGAGTGAGAGACTAAACTGAGAGCGCTCTGAAAACAAGCAAAAGCACAAACTGTCGTCAGAGCGTGTATGTATATATATATATAATAATCCTTCAGTATGGTGGCCAACACCATTCAGCCTCAAAAGTGGAGGATGGAAATGAGGAACACTCACTGTACCGTCTCCCAGACATTCAAATGGAGCCGGTACACAAACAAACATGACAGACATGTCCAGTCTGTCCAGTCAAATATATTTATAAGGCAAAGCCTTGTAAAACCAACTAAGAAAAATGCCAGATACTGAATGTTACAAATGTCTGAGTAAAGCCCTAACACCAGTTCTATCAATGTCAGTCCCCAACTGCCCTTGTCGTTGTGTAACGTGTGCTTGTTTCTGTTCCCTGTGTTGTTTTGTTTAGGTTCCTGGTTGTGTTTTCCTTGTCATGTGTCTTTCCTTCCCTTGTGTTCCTCGCGTCTTGTGTTTTGATGAAGTTCCAGCGCTGTGTCTGAAACTGTGCCTTAATCACTACAAAGTGCACTCTTTTTTGGGGTTCTGCCATTTTGTAGTAGTGTCCAGAAACATAGCGGACATTTTCAGTGCACACAAACAATCCCACAATGCACCACAAAAAGTAGTGTACAACCCACACTCTTAAATTTAAAGATTCTACAAAAGGTTCTTTGAGCAATGCCATAGAAAAACCACTTTTGGTTCCATAAAGAACCATTTTTGCTGATATATTTAAACTGGTAAAGACCTTTAAGACTGAGCGATGGAGTTTTAAACCATTAAAAGCTTCTTCACATGCATTTCTTAAACAAAAAGTTTTCTTTATGGAACCAAAAGTGGTTTTTCTAAGGTATCGCTCGAAGAACCTTTTGGAGCACCTTTATTTTTAAGAGTGTATGTACAGTAGTTTTCTGGTTCTAATTGTCTGCCATTCATGATTTTCTGAGTGTCAAGTCCAGTTTTATCTCTTCTGTTTAGATCTGGACTTTCTGAAGTTTGTTCTGTGTTTCTCAAGTCTGTTTATTCCATGCATCTTCTTTCATTTAGTTAGTTTTTTCCTCTGCCTCCTGTGAGTGGATCTTCAGTTTCCTATTGGTTTAGCCGTGTCTATTTGTCTGTCTTAGCTGAGTCTTAGTTCTGAGTCTTATTTCTTTGTGTCTTGTGTAGTTCCTATGTCTTAAATGTGAGGTTCATGATTTTAATTATTAAAAAAAAAATCCACATTTTATAAAAGTTTCTGAGGATGTTTCCTCACCATTTGCTGCTCCCCAATCTGTCGATGCTCAAAACGGGTCTAATGTGTTTATGAAGCCCCAGTGTCAGTAATTGGGTAAAAAACAATGCCTCTCAGTCCAGTGCTAGGCTTTTGCTCTCTCTGCTTACGGCAGGAGGTTTTTTTAAGACTTCCAAATGTTGAAAATCATGAACCAAGATCAGGACATTGTTCTACTCTTGTTCCATAGGTGTGTAAAATTGACTGTAGATTGAACTGACTCTAAATCTGGGGGATCGCTTACTACATGAAAGTAAACAGAGACCGAAAACTCTACAAAATTATACAACTCTAGTAAAACATGAGTTTCTATTGTAAACAAACCGTGAATAAAAGCTTAGAGTCAAGTTAAACTTCAGCCAAGTACAAACAACTCGTTTTTTCTCCCCTGGAACACATCATTCCACTTTAAAAGACATGTCGAATGGAATATAAACAAACCAGAGAGAACAGCGTTTCCCCACAATCGTAGACATTTCTTTTAAGCCCTTAGTTCTTTAGTAAAATTTGTTCTGTTTATATTTCAGCTCTTTGTTTCAGGATTTCTAGCTTGTTTTCAGTTTGTTTTCTTTTTGTATTTTAGTATTTAATGCTTTGGCCTGTTTTATTCTGCTGTGTCTGTGCTCATCAGTCTCTAATCCTTGCCTGTCGTATTTAGTTTTCTCCTGTCTCTTGTCATTCTTTTCTAAATTCAGGCCTTAGTTTGTTCTTTTTTATTCTCTATTGTCCTGGTTTGATTTGCTGGAGTTTTTTTTGTTTGTTTGTTTTCTGCTTGTGTTTATATCATCCCTGGTTTCTGAATTCTTTGAGCTCTTAACCAACTGAACTGTGTATCTCCACATTTTCAAGAAGACCAGATCAGAACAGAAATGGTCTTAAATGACCAGGAATATAAACTCATTCCATTCATGTTGGTAATAAGCTGTCACTCTGGCATCATTTCTGTTTCGGTTTTTTAGAACTCACTAAAAGAATGTAAAATCTCACCTTCTCCCACTCTCTGTCCGGGTTCAGTACGATCACCACAAGCTTGGGGTTCATCTGGTAACCGTCGTCCATGAAGGATAGATCCCTGCCCTCCAGATTCACCGCCATCATATATCTGAAACACACATGCGATTCGTATTAGTAGTGAACATGTAAATTAAGATCATACACACTTGGGTAATGTGAACTGCTCAAGGCTTGGTCTTCCCGATGTGTTTAAAGACTAGAGTCTGTGTCCTTTGTTGGCTCTTGATATTAAGTGTCATTATATAGTACATTTAAATTAGCATTCTTTATTTAGCTCAGCCCACACACTAACACACATATTCACACACATACACACACACAGCCACAGCACTTTCACTCAAGCGTATACACATCAATGAGTGTTTATGCGTTAATAGAAGTCCCAGTCTACTCCTGCCACCTGGGAATATATTCGAATACAGAAATCTGTCACATGACATCATTTTAAATTTATGAACAGACTGTTTACAGTGTAGATTTACAAGGAATTACATTACATTTTAATTCAGGTAAAAAACCTTTTGATAGAGTAGTGCGGTTTCATTCATTCGCTGTAACCTTTATACAGTTCAGGGTCACGGTGTGTCAGGAGCCTACCCAGAATGACTGGGCTCAAAGCCATGCTCAAACATTCACTCACACACTGGACCATGGGAGGAAACCCACGCAGACACAGGGAGAACACACCACACTCCTCACAGACAGTCACCCGAAGGAAACCCACGCAGACACAGGGAGAACACACCACACTCCTCACAGACAGTCACCCGGAGAAAACCCATGCAGACACAGGGAGAACACACCACACTCCTCACAGACAGTCACCCGGAAGAAACCCACACAGACACAGGGAGAACACACCACACTCCTCACAGACAGTCACCCGGAGGAAACCCATGCAGACACAGGGAGAACACACCACACTCCTCACAGACAGTCACCCGGAGGAAACCCACGCAGACACAGGGAGAACACACCACACTCCTCACAGACAGTCACCCGGAGGAAACCCATGCAGACACAGGGAGAACACACCACACTCCTCACAGACAGTCACCCGGAGGAAACCCACGCAGACACAGGGAGAACACAACACACTCCTCACAGACAGTCACCCGGAGGAAACCCACGCAGACACAGGGAGAACACACCACACTCCTCACAGACAGTCACCCAGAGGAAACCCATGCAGACACAGGGAGAACACACCACACTCCTCACAGACAGTCACCCGGAGGAAACCCACGCAGACACAGGGAGAACACAACACACTCCTCACAGACAGTCACCCGGAGGAAACCCACGCAGACACAGGGAGAACACACCACACTCCTCACAGACAGTCACCCGGAGCAGGACTCGAACCCACAACCTCCAGGTCCCTGGAGCTGTGTGACTGTGACACCTACCTGCCGCACCTTTTCCATTCTCTCAGGTTTTCTCTGACAACTCAGGAGCACTTTGTTGTAGTCCATCTGTTGCTCTGCATACTTCATCTGCCAAATTTCACTCTACAATGAGTGTTCTACATGTTCTACAATGGTCAGAAACCCCAGAGGACCACAACAGAGCGGGTATGATTTAGATGGTGGATCATCCCCAGTGCTGAAGTGACCAAAAAAATAAAACGTAGCTCTTCTAGTGTGGCAGGTGCAAAGGCCAGAAGACCAAACACAGACCTGACCTCAAAACCTGAAACCTGTGATTCTGCATCCCTTAGTAGTCCACCGTGGGCCCAGCCGTCCTTCAGCTGTCCTTTCCTCCTCTTTTCCATAGCACTAGAATAGCAGGCCTAGCCCCATGACTTCCATCAGCAGAGCAGAAGATGCCTCCCCCCACCCCACAGCAAGCTAAGTTTGGCCCCACCTACAGTCTGGTCCACTTCTAACACATACACAACCCACAGCGAGTCATAGATCGAGTGTTCTCACTACCTGAAGGCAGAACACCAGATTCTGCACCGTTTTAGAAGCTCTTCACGGGTCTCTTTTTCTCACATAGAATAAAATACACAAATCAGTGCTGCTGATGCACAAAAAAAGGTCATTCTCTTCCCCAGTTTGAATACATCAGCGGCCGGCAGAGAAGCGAATCACAAAGCTTTTATTACAGCATGCATCCATTCAGATGTGACTGCAGCCCTGCAGCCATGCCCATACCAGACGCTCTCGCTGGTCAGGACTTCACACTGGAGAAATACACAGGAATATTTCAGAAATGGAGGATTCACATTGTGTTTTTCTAAAGCCTGTGGTGAAGTGCACTGCCTTGTTTTTAAGAAAAAAAAAACAAAATCCAACAACATCTACATTCTACTTTCCTGACTCTGTTTATCTGAAGAGAAAGTATTCAACATGAGGAACATCACGGCCCCTCACACATCTCGTAAGTTTAAAATACATTTAAATATATTAGTTGCTATTTGCAGACACACAACTCATACAAACTCCTGCATTCTTTTAAGAATATTTAGTATTTACATTATTTACTATAATAAATATATTTACAATTTAGTGTTTAGACATTTTGATTCAATTATGAATCTTTTTTATATTGTATCATTATATTAACAGCTTTATGAAAGATGGATTCAAATATATTCCAAGTTGAAACAATATATATATAAAATAGAGAAAATGAAGCATATTAAAGTACACATTAATTGTGTCTTAAAATAATAAAAAAATGTCTTAAAAATTAAATTTCCCATGGGTTCATCATTCATTCATTCATTCATTCATTATCTGTAACCCTTATCCAGTTCAGGGTCACGGTGGGTCCAGAGCCTACCTGGAATCATTGGGCGCAAGGCGGGAACACACCCTGGAGGGGGCGCCAGTCCTTCACAGGGCAACACACACACATTCACTCACACCTACGGACACTTTTGAGTCACCAATCCACCTACCAACGTGTGTCTTTGGACTGTGTGAGGAAACCGGAGCACCCGGAGGAAGCCCACGCAGACACGGGGAGAACACACCACACTCCTCACAGACAGTCACCCGGAGCGGGAATCGAACCCACAACTGTGTGGGTGTGTGACTGCGACACTCCCTGCTGCGCCACCGTGCCACCCTTCCCATGGGTTCATTGTCAAGAGAAACCCAAAAGTCCCAAAAGCTTTGTCCGCGAGTCGGTTGAAAATCTCTAAACCTTAAAAGGTCTCGCTAAAATAAGTCTGTTCCACATGTTTCAGTGGCTAAGCTCGGCTTCACTAAGACCTTGGTCAGACCGTGGCTCTGTCCCACTTTGGGCTTCTTTGAACTCCTCACTTTTGAGTACAAGGTGTCAGTGCTGGAAACTTGAGAAGAGATACCTTTAATTCTGTAAGTGAGTATCACCAAGTTTAAATAGTGCACGCTGACTTCAGAGGTTTGCAGTACATGACCCATCTCTGTGTAATCGTATCAAAGCCAGTCCTAAAAAGACTCCACTTGCACTTGAAGAACTTCATTTCCTCCATTTTTGGAGTCAGTCTGCTTTATGTGTTTTAGAACTGCTTATGTAGGATCTGTTCAAATTTTTAGGATCACAGTGGACCTTGTGTAATGCACAGAAGTGCGATGTAATGCACACTTGAAAGAGGTGCACATTAAGAGCTTATAGGGGTGGCTTGGGAGCCCCCTGCAGGGGAAGATTAAAGAAATAAGACACAGTACAGGCTCACGCCCCGAATGGTGCTTTTCAACTGCATGGTACCACCACTACACTACTCAGCTTTTTCACTTTTCCATGAGGCAAATTTAGCCCCAGTTACCTGGGACCATGTATTGTTTTAGTAGCCGAGTAGGGACTAAAGCATGACGTGTTAACTTTCAGAGCACTGACTGGTCGTCCAGCACAAACTCACCATCTGTAAAATCTCCAGCTACAGCAGAGATCACATTTGTTTTTATCTGACTCACAACGGCAGCTTTTTATACCCTTTTTTTGGGGTATACTGTCACTTTAAGACCTTACAGCTTCAGGCTTGGGCTTGAACAGTGTGTGTGAGTCTGTGTTAAGATTTGTGCTCCGAGAAGTACATGTTTCTTAGCAAATATTTGCCTTTATTTTTTTGGATACCAAGCTGACTAAGCATACACACAAACACACACAAATGTAGGGTTTACACCACTTTCGTATAATAACGTTTGGAATTGTCATTCATTCATTCATTCATTATCTGTAAGCGCTTATCCAATTCAGGGTTGCGGTGGGTCCAGAGCCTACCTGGAATCATTGGGCGCAAGGCGGGAATACACCCTGGAGGGGGCGCCAGTCCTTCACAGGGCAACACAGACACACACACACACACATTCACTCACACCTACGAACACTTTTGAGTCACCAATTCACCTACCAACGTGTGTTTTTGGACTGTGGGAGGAAACCCACGCGGACACGGAGAACACACCACACTCCTCACAGACAGTCACCCGGAGGAAACCCACGCAAACACAGGGAGAACACACCACACTCCTCACAGACAGTCACCCGGAGGAAACCCACGCAAACACAGGGAGAACACACCAACTCCTCACAGACAGTCACCCGGAGGAAACCCACGCAGACACAGGGAGAACACCAACTCCTCACAGACAGTCACCCGGAGGAAACCCACGCAGACACAGGGAGAACACACCACACTCCTCACAGACAGTCACCCGGAGGAAACCCACGCAAACACAGGGAGAACACACCAACTCCTCACAGACAGTCACCCGGAGGAAACCCACGCAGACACAGGGAGAACACCAACTCCTCACAGACAGTCACCCGGAGGAAACCCACGCAGACACAGGGAGAACACCAACTCCTCACAGACAGTCACCCGGAGGAAACCCACGCAGACACAGGGAGAACACACCACACTCCTCACAGACAGTCACCCGGAGGAAACCCACGCAGACACAGGGAGAACACACCACACTCCTCACAGACAGTCACCCGGAGGAAACCACGCAGACACAGAGAGAACACACCACACTCCTCACAGACAGTCACCCGGAGCGTGAATCGAACCCACAACCACCAGGCCCCTGGAGCTGTGTGACTGCGACACTACCTGCTGCGCCACCGTGCCGCCCACGTTTGGAATTGACCCTCATTTAAATATATAATGCACTGTCCATGTGTACGGTGGGTCTCACTCTGCCCTGTGATTACAGAGATTTGTTTCCTTACAGCCACAGCCCAGTGCAGGTACCATGCAGTGGAAAAGCGCCTAAAGGAAGCAAGTCCAAACAAAGTACGCAAGGCTGCAAGTGAGAGTAATTAGAAAGGGCACATAAACAATTGGATCAATGTTGTTAACATGCTCCGTGCTTAATTTCACTGGCAGTTACAGTCAGGTTAATATTGATTATTATATAAATGTGCAGGGGTTAGCTTACTGTAACAAAACAGCCTTCCAGGTGGGAGACTGGGGTTCAGTTCCCAGCTAGGGCAGGAATACCACTATAACACTGCACTAACCTCCATCTGTAACACGAGTAGCTCTGGATAAACAAAGTTTCTAGCACCGCAGGCGGAATATCATTCTGACACTGGCAGAAAACTCCAGTGCTGATAAGACTCTGGTGAATCCCTCCGTATTTACATTTACTATCACTAAACGCTTATTGGTCAGCACAGAAATCATTTAAAAAATGCTTACAGCCTGGGCTACTGACCACCTCAGGTTAAATTCAGGGCACCTGCAGCAATACCCACAAAGAGGTACCTGCTCAGGGTGCACAAAACACTAGTAGCCTTGTGTCTGACAGCGTTCCTCTCCCATTGATAAAAATCAGAGAAGCACCTCCGTCTGCAAAAAACACAAAATACAATTTCCCCTCACATCACTTTTAGAGAAAATACCTGCTGTGTTCCCCATATGGGATTCAGCCTCCTCTCTGGGGACATGCGCCCGTCTTGAGGAAGAATTTAATCCTGTATGAGTTACTCTGATTATCCTCATCCTTCACACCTCCTCAAAGGTCAGAGAGGAGGGTGGCTCTCGTCTCCTCCCTCAAGGTCTGCGAGGCCTTGCTTCACAGAGATTGCAGGAGCTCCTATGTGGCCGGCCTTGGCAGGCAAGAGGATATTTTCCGTTCCATTCCAGACCTGTGAAATCTGGCCTATATAAGCTGCAACGGTGGCTTTTTCCACATCCAGGCACCACAACTGGCCTCTAACTTGTGCTTCTAGTTTTTTAAACAGTGAGCTAGCTGTGTCAGGCAAGGTTCACTCAGCAATGAGAGGGTTATTGACTGCTGGTTTCATCCATCGTGTCAGTTTTAGCAGGTTTCACACCTGGGAAGTGTTTCACAAAGCAGTTATCTGTCTGAGTGTATTCTGCTTTGTGAAGTCACCTGTCCATGACTTGTTTTCTCAACTGTAAAAAAAATAAAAAACTGGGATTTCAAAACAAAATAAAACAAAACCTCAAAACGTGGAATGTGCTTTAACTGTCATTTCACAGCAGCACAACAAAATATGAGATCTGTATTTAAACCATCCCTGGAAGAGAACATACCCACAATACACACTAGAGAGAATATGTGTAGTGAATACACACACACACACACACACACATAGCTGAAGTGGTGTGTCTAAGGAACAGTTGGGTGTTGCTCAAGAGCTTTCAGCTTTAGATGTTGAGGGAGGAGACAGTGCTGTTTCTTTACCCGTCCCTACCCCTTTATTCCTGATGCTCCTGGGGTTGGAACTGGCAATTGGTTCCAAGGCTGCTTCTCAAATATTTAGGCCATGTTTGCAATATTTACAAATATTTACAAAAGCAGAAAGGTGTCTAGACATTGACCTGAATGCAGCCAATCTTCAGTCTATTATCTTTAATAGAATTATTATCTAAATAAGCCTTTACAAGTGAAAATTAAAGTGACACTTGGGGCGACACTATGCCAACTCCTTTCCATTTGAATGAGGAATTTTCCAACTTCCAAGTAGTAAATTTCAACTAGAATGCCCCCACAAGTCAGACTTTCTACTCAAAAGGCATTTCATTCATTCAGTCACTCACTGTCTGTAAGTGCTTATCCAGTTCAGGGTCACGGTGGGTCTGGAGCCTACCCAGAATCACTGGGCGCAAGGTGGCATCACACCCTGGAGGGGACGCCAGTCCTTCACAGAGCGAGACACATCGCCCCGTTCTGAATATTTAAAGATGCCATTTATGATTTTAATCAAAAAACACTTTTTCTTTAATTAAGAGTATGTTTCCTCATCATTTGCTACTCTTCAGTATGTTTGTGTGTTCAAAACCAGTGTCTGTAAATGGTTAAAAAAAACAACATGTCTTTGTCATGTCTTATATCTGCAGTTTTGGTTTACTTAAGGTGAAAAGGTCTCCAATTTCAGGAAACGGCTAGCTGAATGAAAGTAAACACAGACCTAAAGTGCTACAAAACTAAACAACTTCCATTACAAATGAGTTCCTGTGGTAATTCAAACAGTGAATAAAAACTTACAGAAATTTTAACTTTAGCCACGTACAAACACACCGTTCCACTTAAAAAGAAGCGTAGCTTCTGAATGTAATCAAACCAGAGAGAACAGTGTTTCCACTCAATCGTAGACGTCCCCTTTAACTGGAACACGGTCGGCTCTAGTGTGACATCATTCTCAGCTCCGACATCTGACTTACAAGGTAAATAGAACACAGCATTATACTCCCTCATCCACTCGGTGCATTACTAGGAAAAAAGATACGCTGTTCTGGGAATGCTTTACACTAGATGCAGAAACATTTCAGTAAGGATTTGATGGCATTCAATCACATAATCATCAGTGAGGACAGGAACTGATGGTGGATGATTCATTCTGGATCACAAATGCCTCTTGAAAACAGGCCAAAGATACTGAACAGAGCTAAATAACTCCAGCTCCACTCATCGGAACACAGGTTCTTCACTGGGCCGGGGGGCTCTGTACATCTCTAGCCCATTCATGAACTTAAACTCGTATGTGGCTGCTTCTGAGGGTCCATCCCAATCACTGAGACAAGGGTTACATGTCAGCTTAGCTGTATTTATTAGCCATTAAGTTAGTGGTTAGTTCAGCCTTGGTGGCCACCACAGAGTTATCTGTGTAATTGCGTATACTGTGTTGCTCTGCATGCTTTTGTCCTCAGTAATTTAGCTTTGTTGCATTGTGTGAATGTCCTCAATGGGGTTTATTTAAAGACCCAGAGAACATCTGTGACGGTACACCACACAATAGGACATTCAGCAGTGATTGGTGCTCCTCTGTATTACACAGACTACTGCATTATCAGTATTGTGAAGACTGCGAAGGCTGGAATGGTGATAATGACAAATGACACCTTCAAGAATAACACAGAGAATAATATAAAATTATTTAAAAAGGCACACACACGCAGAGCCAACTGACTAAAGCATCCTCCTCCATATGATGCACAACAAAACAACACAGCTTTGTATGAGTCAAGAGCACAAAAAGACACACACACACACTGAAATTAATTAAGAGGCAGAAATATGAGTAGGAAATGGGGTTTGCTCCAGGCAGAAATGAAGAGAGAGCTGTGTCAAAACTACACCTGCTACATCGATACAGCTGTGTGTGTGTGGAGGAGGCGTGAGTGCAGTCCTTATATCAAAGTTCATCATAGCAGAAAAATGAGCATCGATTTTTTTCCCCCAGCTGTGTCAGAGCGCTCTCTTAAATAAATATGTCACTCTGCGAGCGCCCTTCACTCCATAAGCGCAGACGAGCCAATTCAAATCCAGGGATCCCAAGAAAAAAGACTCTGACCAAATATTTACCTCTGTATCATAATTCATAACAAAACACAGCAGTCGCAGATATCGTTATCACGCTGAACTTTCTCAGTGTCACAATCTGCGATCGGTATCTGGGTTAAATGTTAGCCTGCTTAGTATTCATAGGAAACGCACGAGTGCAAAGACTTTTAAATAATGAACTCAACTGAGAGATACACATTCATTTTACAAGAAATGTACCAAAGACAAAAAGACTAAACAATGTTTACATGGCAGTGCGGGCTGGTCATAAATATTCAGAGCTGGGAAAGAGGGCCAAAGATCTGTTGTGGTATAAACAAGGGAAAAAGACATTTAAAAAAAGGCTTTGGCTGCAGGTTTACTCTCACTGTACTGTGCTACACTGCACACACACACAAAAAAAGTCAAGTTATTATTGTACACATTTGTGCTGTTTCGCTGAAACACACTTTCTGCTGATTCATTCATAAAATTTTGTTCATACACAGGACACAGCACACTTTACTGTCTATAACCCAGTGTGAGAAAGTCAAGTGGTTCTCATATATGTCAAGAATTTAGCTAAATATATTTATGGGGTTCAGAAGTGAGATTTTTAATTTTTTTATTTATTCACTTATGTAAACTGATGGAAAAGATGGATACATTTATCTCATATACAGCTCTTATACATTCAGCAGTTATATTCTGTTAGCCATATTAGCATTTTCATCATACACTCTTAGAAATAAAAGGTAGAGTAGATGTACATTACTGGTCACTAAAGGGACAATCAGTGTAAATGTACAACAGTAGTTTTAAAGTCTAGTTTTGTTTCCTAAAGTTACATTTTCTTCTCCAGAAGGAGACGGGAATATTTGTAATCTTTCATTACAGATCTGTGCAAAATATAAGAACATAATTTAAGTGCTGGAGATAAAAAGGGGGATTTAGAATCAACACAATTTTAATTTCTCTAATTATTAAAGAATAAGGCCCTAATTAAAGGAACAAATGTGTACCTTGAGGGTACCACCACAGTGACAGTTCTTCTGACGGTGTAGGATCTAACGGAAAACTGTTAGCAAGTGCATTTCTCTCCTCTTGTAACTGAATCTGATTGAGGTATTCATACACAGATCATACACAAGCTTCAGTAATCGTCTAATTTCACTCTAGGGTGTAAGAGACTACAGTCACAAGCCACACACTCCTTTTCTCATTCTCCCGTTTACAGGTAAATAATCTGATCACACTGTCCCTGTACTCTAAATGGTTTTGTCAGTTATAAGGTTCACGTTTCCTGGTTAAATTAGTGTCTAATTACAGTGTGTATTATTAGTTTTATTTTCTGAGGTGTGCTCTATATAGGGAGTATAGCACTACTTTGGGACGTGGTCCAAGCTCCTCTACTGACCGACAGAGCTCTGTTTACAAACGTAACATGGATAAATGGGTCAGGGATCCATACTTATGTTTCTTTCATTTTAACGTCTAAAAGTGTTGAAAGAAACAATAAAATTGTTTTTTTTTAGTTGTGTGTTTGACTAATGAGTAAATACTTAATATGGTGACTACACAGTGAGGTCAGCTGCAACCCATGGATAGAGTGCTTAACGTAAACTCATTTACCTTTTCATTAAAGTATTCTTGGGTGTCTAGAAAGGTGCTATGTAAGTATAACTATAAATAGATTTTTTAAAAAACGATTAAACTACAGATTTATTCTGCTGGTAACTGTTAGGGCTCTTTAAGAAGCACTGGAAATGTCAACCAATCCCCAAATAACATTTGCCATCATTATGGTAATAACGATGATAATAATACAAATTATAATAAGTAGTAAGAAAGTAGTAAGAAAATTTCCTATTGCCTGGTGCCCATGGCCACTGCCTTTCTCATTGTGACCACTAATAATGCATAGCCTACCTGACCACATGCCCTGGAGATCTATTTATGTATTTTTTTTTTTTCAATTTTAACACATCACCAGAGCAGCTTAATTTCCATACATTCACAAACATGTAGGGGCTTTATTTCAGACTTTCCAGCCTCCTCCAGGAAACCCAGCCCTGCGATGGTAACCAAGGCCAGCGAAGGTTAATGTCTGAATATTATTATTGATTTAATCTGACTCTGAAAGTTATAATATGAATAATATCTGAATAATCTCAATCTTATTGTTTAGGTCTCAGTCTATGTGCTCGCTCAGCGTAGGCTAAAGGAGGGGTGCTATAGAGCAGCAGTGTAAAAGCTAATCAAAGCCAGGCTGAATAGAAGTTTACTATTTAATTAAATTCTACATATCTTATTACCATTTAGTCACAGAATATTTAGTGTACAGAATTAGAACTAATATAGGAAACATAAACAGCTGCAGTGATAAATAAACAGAAGACTGGCAGAGCGATATCTGTATTATAGCTAATGCCTTAACTCCAGATGCACAAGGTGTAGAGTCAAACCATTAAAATAATTTACTATTTAGCCATGAATTAAATAAACACCACGAATGCAGACCCCTGTGCTGTTTACAACCACTTTTTATGACCCTAAGCAGTTTAAATCAAAACTGTTGTAATAGAATCATGCTAGCCAATAGGATCAAAGCACATGCTAGCCAATAGGATTGGTTGATGCAAATCAACATCATGATTACTTGAATATTTTACCTCGATGTCTTGCCTCATAGTCACTGTAAGTGTTAAAGCTAGTATATTTATTTCTAATGCGGCTGAGAGCTTGTCAGTCTCTTTTTTTTTTAAAACATGCACAGTTCATATTTGGTAATGTGACTGTTCATTGAGTGTTAAACAGACGGTGGGATTAAGTTTGGTCTCTGTTTTTTCTAACTTTTAATGTTTTGTGTCGTCTTCACTATAAGACAAAACACATCCAAACCACAGACATAGCAATTTTATTTGGTATGAGCTGCTCGAGTTGCTCGGTTGGCCTCTGAGTTTAGGTTCTCCTCCATAGTCCTTCTATGTGGCAGATTGAATGGGGCAAAACCATATGACTACAGGCCGGAGTGTGGGACAGAACGTGAACACACAGTGGGGATGTATTAACAGAATTAACAAAAACAATGTTTTTAATTGCTCAGCCCCTTTTTCCTAATACGTGGTTGTACTTGGTACGAAAATTAACCTTAAATAAATAATTCAGGCTCAAATAATTAGATATCAATGTGATACAGTGTGTAATCTGCTTCTTAACATGTCACAAAACATGTTATGATACCTAGATATTGCACTAGAAATTTAACTTGCTCACTATATACTCAGTCCACCACAAGGGGTGCTATTTCTCACACATATTTAGGCACTGTTCCAAAAGAGGGACATATTGTGCTTTGTATAAACTACCTTTTGTTTCCTTGTTAATATTTATAACCTGACAGCAGGCAAATAAAGAAACCTGTGAGCATAGCTCTGCTTGCAATTTATAACAAATTACAGCAGTACAATTACTTTAAAATTACACCACAGTTAATTCAGAGCACAATGCGATTGGCTTCGAGGCGTCCTACGAGCGCCAGACCCCAGACACATATCATTTCAATCCACACTTCTTCTGTTGGAGCATTCACATGAGGGACCACCACGTTAAGGGCTGTCCCAGAATAATTTTTGGGGAAGTGGAATTGGACCATAAAACCTTCAGACAGCGCACGAACATCAGAGCAGACCACAACACTCCAGGGAAATCCATGCATGATTAGCAGGAGGAAAAAGTTAGGGCCATGGTAATATTTAGACCAGTGTTATTATTTTTTACTTTTTTCCCAAGAAGGCTTTAAAAATGCCATTTAAAACCACAGAATGAAAGTCTCGGTTTCAGTTTCGAACCCACAGCTCGGCCTACTAAAGGAGGGGGGGGGCCCTGCTGTAACCATGGCAATGGCAGCTCCTCCTTCTGCTGAGGAGTGGCAAGGGTGTCCCAAAGTTTACCAACAGAGGATACGTTTAATGAGAGGGCACCGTGAGAAGACACAGCCGGGTCCTACTCAGGTTTTTATGAGAAGGTGGGGGACTCATTCCCCTTTAAGAAGACAACAGAGGGGCAGGGGCTCATTCCCATCAGCAGAAAGTCCAGCATTTCACTGAAATGTAGCGATTAGTTCAATCCCTGCGGTGATTATAGAGACCACTGTTGTGATTCTTTGGGTGGCGTGAGGGTGATTTCAGCCTGAACAAGCATTTTCTAATGAGGGAATGTGAATAAATAAATAATAAAAAGAAAGACCTCAGTACTCTGATGTTGTTGCCCTGGGAGACACCACCCACTAAAGCAGACAGGAGTGTAGCAGTTTGGGCCCCATTGACTTGAATAGACATGCACCGTGTTTACTGTTATATACAGTCTTTGGTTTACTCCTCTCCCTTCATTAGGGGAAAATGGGGCTTGACTTGGAGTGACACTTCCTAATGGACTCTTAGTGGGGACGGACTGGTTTGGGAAAGGCTCAATATCCCCTGATAAATAGAAACCGGCTGGATCTCTTTTCTCCTGTGGACTACCAACGACAACCAGCCATCGCAGACACAACATAAGTTTATTATGACTAAAGAAGCCTGTCGGAGCATACGCGTAATGAGAATAACGTCTTGTGTCACAGCCAGCGTTGTGAGTAAGAGACAAAACAAAACCACTCACAGTGCAGCTGTTTAAACCAGCGGAATGTCTTACAAATCCTACAAAAGTGAGCGGTGTAACATCTTCAAATTTTTAGGAGACAGTTTGGCCAGTTATTGATGGTTTTAATTTTTTTATATTGGCTTTTAAAGTGATACACACCTAGAAAATGGGTTAGTCCTTTAGAGACTTTAGGGATAAATCAGCAGTGTTTGCCTCCGTCTTTGGGAAACTTCACTTTTCCAGTGTCAGGTTCATGACATTGTGTTTAGTAGCTTCATGGTTTCCAGCTGTGCCTGGATCAGTGTACATAAAACCTCATGGTTAGTCAAGCTGCGGTATACGGTACATAACACACTATAGCTGAGTTATTATCAATCATTTGTGTCAATACCTAACGGCAAACCACTCGATTATTCCGCACTTGTGAGATCCCGACAGAGTTCGACAGAGGTCTTGACACATTTGAGATCAGTCCTCCGTCAGGCTTGACACTAAGGTTACGTCTATGGCTTGACTTGAAGCAAAGATGCATTACAACATACAGAAAAGAGCCCGTGGAAACAGGAGGAAAATCATTCACTGTATAGGTCAACTCCAACGGATTTATTACTTGATTAAATTAGCCTTGGTTGTAGTCATCGATTGACGTCAGATTAGGCATCTGTGGATGCAAAGGTCAATATCCCGACCCGTCCCTATATATTTTATTAACAAAGCACCCTATTCGAGCGGACAGTCTTTCTATTCTTATCAAACTGATGAATGATAAATAAATAATGGGGAATGCCCGGGCCCTGACTGGGCCCCTTCTTCCTAATGGCGTCCTGCGAGCACTGGCCATTTAGGCTAATAAAAGCATGTCTCCAAAAGGACCTCGAGCAAAATAAATTGTTTATTTCAAGAGCATGCACTGCCTGGGAGCGGGATGAAGCAGCACAATAAGAAGTCAACGGAGAAAAAAAAAAAAAAAGCTAGAGGCTCTGAGATGAGGTGGTATTTATGGCCGCACCACACGAAAAAATGGGCATCGACAACAGCCCTGTTTATCTGTTCAGAACACAAACCTCCAGCACACGTCTACATCTGGACCGATTCAACTGCATTGATCTGGCAAAGATATGCAGAATCTGTTGGTACTGCATCGAATTATGTTTATTGTAATTTTTTAATTGAAAATAAATTTAAATGTCATTCTCTGCTCTTTTGGTAAAATATAAAAATAAAATGATTTGCACAGGCCACATTTTATGATAAACACCGGTGCTCTGTGTGGGGTGTACTCCGGCCTAGTTCAAAGAATGAAGCAGTTACAGGCTGTGATTAAATGAATGAATGTTAGACAATAACTGATTTGATTAGAGAGGATGTGTCAACCAAAAGAATAAAAACGAATGGCTTTTCCCTAGGTAAATTTGGTACCTCGCACCTGGACCTAGGTTCTTTTTCAGTCCTTCCTCTCTTGTGGTTCCAAGCGAGCTGATTAGGGACTGAACCGTGAAGTGGTAAACCTCGCAGAGCACTGACTGAAGAGAGAGACTTGTTAATCATGATTAAATGCAGACGTCCAGCACCAACTTTCCATCTGTAAAATCTCCACATTTGTTTCTATCCAACAAATAAAAGCAGTTCGTAAAAATACGGCGTGGTCTTTTGAAGCTCCTTGGATCTGTGGCAGATGAAAGAATCCAGCGAGAGCTGGACGCTGCAACAAGGAAGGAACAAACTCTACTGATCTGTCTGAACTGATATAAGAGCTGTGTTCAATCCCAAACAACAACAACAACAACACACCAATACACCATGAGCAAACAACCCTTAACGCTACTGTTTTGTGACGGGGGATGGGCTTTGGTTGTAAAGGTGCTAAAAAAGGTTCTTTGAGCGATGCCATAGAAGAACCTCTATTGGTTCCATAAAGAACCATTTTTGCTGATATATTGAAATGGGTAAAGAACTATGGCATCGCTCAAAGAACATTTTATAACCCCTTTATTTTTAAGACTGTAGGTACCATGTAGTGGAAAAGTGCCATAAACATCTCCACATCAATGGTACCTTCAGCCCCATACCATGAAAGGTGTTGGCCTTTGGCACAGACATCTTTGAAATGTTTACCTCTCAACAGCTGAAACACAGACTCTTCTGTCCACAGCACATTACCACTGTCTTGGGGACCCACTGAGATAAGCTCAAGTTTACGAAGTGAGCCACCTCCCATCTCTGCTCGCAGACTTGGCCTTTGGTGGATGCTCCTTGTGCACACTGAATGTTTATAATAATATTATATAAATAATTATAGTCTCTTAAATAAATTTACTTGTCAAATTCTGAATTTACAAACTATAATCAGGTTAATGTCAGAGAATTAAACCAGAGACTCTTGCTTTCTTGCTGCATTTTACAAAATGTCCCCACTTTTCCAGAAACAAGGTATAGTCCAGTCATACTTCCATAGTCAGTGTTTTCTTTTTTAAATATTTAATACAGAAACATACTTAAACAACCGAACCAATTATAACTGAATTGTGGGGCAGTTTCAGAGTTCTTAGTTTCCCCAAATTCATAAGAAAACCTTTTGTTGATTTTCTAAGTGAAAATAATTGCTTATCCTCTCCTGAGAACACACTTCTGCCCACGTAAACGCACACTTACTGCTCATTTACAGAATTTAACATATTGGAGAAAAAAAAACAAGATCTGGGCAGTGCAGAAGTTATGGCCCATTTGAACAGAAAACAAGTCCCTTTTCTCTACACGCCGTCAACTTATTTCCACTTAGAAACTCATTGAAACTTGTCATCTGGGCGTGCAGTCCCTGGCCTATGTCTGTACGCATGTGAAACTGCATGGCTCAGTGTTGGAGGCGTTTGCATAAAAAGCGACACGCATATGCATGTCACGCAGATGTAAATCACAAAGTACGTCCATCAGGCAGCTGATAATTTGCGCTAGAAGAGTTTTCACAAATGTGGCTGAATAAATTATGCGGAAATTTGCGCCGCGGGCTCTGAGCATCTCGGAGACGGGATAAAAAACAAAGGGGGCTGTCACTGTCAAAAAAATAAAAAGAAAAGAAAAAAGAAAAAGGAACTGGGAGCGTTTTCCTGCAGAAAGGTGATAAAATTGTAGGAAATACTTCTGAAGAGATGCCCCCCCCGCCAACCTTGAAATACAAACACACACACACCCCTTGGTGAGAATCCGTCTCTAAGGTGTTCTGCTGGCGCAGATAGCGGAGGTCTGCTGTAGAAGCATTAGAAATGCCAAAGAATGCCAACAAATAGACATTTCCATCATTATGCTAATAAATGTTTTGTGAAAAGTGTTTTATTTGCAAAGTAATTATAGATTAATGCTGTTAAAGGACACAGCTTGCCTAGGAATATCTTTCCGCTTGTGTTTTCATGGAGTAAAACATGGCTATAGTTTGGTGGAGGTGCCGTCGTGGTTCTCCTGCTGGAAGCTGGTCTGGGATTCTGACCAAAATCTTACAGGAACCAACTTAAAGGAACACTAGGTAGGGTTTGTACCATCAACAACACAGCTTCTGAATCATTGTGATGCTCCACTGAGCCCTAATGTGGAGAGTAATGTCACTGTTTTGTTGCTAGTCCGGGCTCAGCACTGCTGAAACTGCACTGTGTAACTTTTAAAGGAGGGTAGGGAACCGTGCTGTAAAGTGCTGTAAAATTGAATTACAATTTTGTAGGGGGAGCCCAGGATCAAAAATACCAGTTCTTATTTATTCTCCTTTAAAAGATTACATTGTTTATAGTCAAATGGCATTAACGGCAACGTCTATGATTCTGGGAAGTGCTGCTCTCTCTGGTTGGTTTACATTCAGAAGCTCCCTGTCTCTTAAGGTGGAACGGTAGGTTTGAGGAAATAAAATGACTGTTGTTTGTATGTGGCTTAAGTTTAACTCACCTGTAATTTTCATGTAAGAGAGAGAGAGAAAGCCTAGCATACAGGGCCGAGACACTGTTTTTTTGTACCTCTTTACAGACACTGGAGCGTCATAAACACATTAGACCAGTTTCAGGCACAAAGAGACTGGAGAGCAGCCAACTGCGAGGGAACATCCGCAGAGTTGTATAAAGTGTTTTTGAGTAAAATCATGAATGTCCCCTTTAAACTATTATTTTTGACCTTCTTCTCATGGTTTTCACGCTCCACCAACCCTTATTATGTAATTTATTTTGAGGAAATTGTTTAGCTAGATTTGGTTTGTGTATTTGGGATATTTGCTTTGCAATACGCAAGTCCAAACTGTCCAGTACACAACTCTCTGCTTTTGAGCCGTAGCATGATGTAGGTAATTGAAAGTCATCCTGCTAACTTCAGCTTGATTACATGCATTTTTGGGTGTAAACATCTCAGGAAGGGAGCTGTCCTTTTCAGTAGTGTTTGAGAGCAGTTTACTGTGGAAGAGGTGATAATATTGCAGGGAATGCTTCTGAAGAGATGCCCTTCCAGCACACACACACACACACAGACATACACGCCTCTCCTCAGCGAGAATCCGTCTCCAAGGTGTTCTGTTGGCACAGATAGCGCAGGTCTGGCGGAGACTGATAGGACACGGTGAACTGTGACACAGCAAACACGTAAACACACACATAGCGACGGCTGTGGCACTTTCTATGCATCTGCACGGAAGAGTGGCGCACGTATCAAAGCAGCCGCCATGCAGAAATACTCCTTACTGGCAGCCGCTATTGTGGGTGCATGGGTTTGAGCAAGAGAGAATGAGAGCGAGAGAGAGAGAGAGAGAGAGAGAGGCAGAAGGAGAGAAAGAAAGTGGTGGTGTGTGTTGGAACAGACTTAATTAAGAAACAAACATGGGTAGAGAATGGGGCTTTGCCCATGGGCAGATGCTGAGCAAGAACAGGGTCAGATTCTACACCTGCTACTCAGATGCAGCTTCTGTTCAGTGTGTGTGTGTGTGTGTGTGTGTGTTAATGTGTGTGTAAGACTGCCCCAAGTGCAGATCTATATAGAGAACGGCTTTCATTTCCAACTCATGTAACGTTATATGGCCTCTTTTCCAACATTAAAGGAACACTCCAGAGTCTCGCAACCTAACCTCTATCTGCCACATCTGTAGTGTACGGTCAATTAGCATGGAGTATAACTTCTTTATTGTACACAGTCATCGTAGAAGCGAACGGGCAGATGTTGAAGCAACTGCATGTTTGGCTTCTATTTTATTAGTGAGTTTAAAGTTCATTCACTAAGTATGACTTCAACATTAAAGAAAGTGTAGGTAATAATTTTACCATATACTTACAGCTCCAGAAACACCGTGACACGCCACTGACTTGTAAGAACGAGAATAGAGTCTCAGTCATTGCTACTCTAGGCTCATCACTACAGAAACTGCACTATGAAATGTTTGGAGGAGGGTAGGAAACCACCCCCTCCACACTGATTTCAGTACAGTGCTGTAAAAGTGAAGGCGAGCCCCAGAGGGAAAATCCCCAGAGGCAAAAACCCCAAATCTTACAAAACGTTCCTTTGAAAAAAGCTTGTATTAAAGAAGCAGTCTGTCATTTTTCAGTCTAATTATGAGCCATATCTGTAGCATGCTGTTGACTACCACTGATATTAAAGTAACACTAAATAAGATTTGGCTATTTTAATTCATGTGCTCCCTATACATTTGCAGAGTGAAATTCGGTGTGTTTTTACAGCACTATCCTGAAATCAACAGGGATGTTGAGAAAGAGTGCAGGTGGTTACCTACCCTCCACCAAAAGCGCATACATAGTTCCATTTCTGCAGTGCTGAGCCTAGAGCTGCAATGACAGAGGCCCTATTTTCCATATTACAGGTCAGTGAAGCATCACAATGATTTTAAAGCTGTAATGTTACAGTAAAAATATTACATACAGTTCCTTTAATATCACTTTTCTGGCTTTAATCTTGATTTATTATTATTGTACCAGCATTTCCCTATACACTGTCCCCAATCTAATGTAAAGTGACTCTGCTCTCAAAACACGTCCACGTTAGGAAATCTCTTGCCGAGGCATTTGTAAGATGTTATTACAGGCCCTGTGGATGGTGGCGTCATGTAAAATGTTCCCACAGTGTAGAGTCTGCAGTGTCCCAGATACAGACAGCCTTAGCAACCAGGGAGAGATCAAAAGAAACACCTACTCGGAGCAGACAGTTACCAATGCTGAAAACAGCGACTGATGGTAACCCATGGCAACTCCTGATAAGCGGTGCATTCTGTCAAAATAAATAAATAAATAAATAAAAAAACAATATACCATCCCGAGCTTAACCAAAAAGCAGCTTTGATAACCGGGCTTCTCTGTAATTGCTTGGAGCCCAGCAGACTTTGGCAGATTGACCCCAAAATTGGCTTCATCAAGGGCATGTGAAGACCAATCAAATACACAGGCCGGGGCAGGACTGAAAAAGCCTGTCCCCTATATCCAGTGCTACTTTGCAGAAGTAGGGTCACAGCAGTAAAACCCAGTGTAAAACGTTCTCATATTTAGCTTGAAGAATGGGTGCAAGGGCAATTTCTCCTCCGTTTTTTCCACTACAACTTCAGTCAGGCGTGGGCTCTCTGGCTGTGACATTAATATTCCTCGGATCACCTGCCACAACGCTGTATGAGGTGAAACCTTGGGCTGTCTGTTACCAAAACAAACACAGCTTGCCGAACGCCAGAAACAATTAGACGCTTACGATTACTGGCGGCGGAAGAGGAGGCACGTGACCGGCCTTGTAATCAGCCCTCTCCATCCAGGACTATTTAACATGCGTGTATTCAATATTTGGGATTAATACAACGATTTATAGAAAGCAGGTCTGTAGCTTACGTGACTGGATTCAGTAACGAAACTTTAGCAACACATACATATCACATGCAAAACAAAAAAACATACACACACAGAGGCTTAGGGTGTATCCCATTTCTTAATTTTACACCCTACCCCTCGTTTTCGAGTATCATATCTTGCCCTTGGAAGTGAGTCACGGGGTGTAGTGCTTTAAACCTTCCCCAGAGCTTGATACATTATCGGAACGCAAAAAATGGCAGGACCTCAGCTGTAATTTTCTACCAGTCTGCAGTGATATCAGAGTTTCTGGACTTGAACGTAGTTAACTTTAGGACACCATCAAAAGTGTTCCACAGTCAAATATCATCACTCAATCCTAACTCTCTCTTTTTAATTCACAACCAGTTCCACCTTAAATTTAGCAGTGGCCAAAAGCGCTAGAATGTAATTGCTTTGCCTTTTAAGGTGGAACTGGTGACATCTGTGATATCTGCAAACTATTGACAATGTTTTTTGCTTGTTATGAATTAAATTTAAAATAATGCATTGAAACTACATTAAACTGAGACAGTACACTGTTTATCATAGTTTTTATGATAGAGAAAATACTGACTCTTGAGGGTTTCTTTGGTCGATTGTGCCGCCATCTTGCCGCTAATTGGCAAGACATTCATAGCCTTTTGTCTGAAGTGTGACTTAGAAACATCACGTCACCTCCTTAGCTGCCCCTCTTCCCTAACAAGAATTGAGACACCCCTACCCCAAAGCAAATCAGAATCCACAATGTCCTGTTGATGTTGTACATTTTCTTGTACAAACTGCTCTGAATTCAGCGATCTGCCACATCACCCAGATCCACAGATTCAGACTGGCACTCTCCCAATAGCGAGCCATCAGCATCAATGTCTATCACAAGGACTCTGGTTATTATGGTCTCTGCTCTGGGTATTTGTACACTTAGCTGACATTGTGAGGAAAGCTGGCACAGAAAGGACATGTTGGTTGTTGAGAATAAAAAATGCCCAAATTCAGGTAGAGCCAAGAGCAAAATAAACTATAAGCTAGAGAGATTTAAGATGATGTTTACCAGGCGAAACATTGCAAAACTCAATAAAGAATTTCCAACTGGATAAGTGGTTGAAAATGCTGTAGGCCAAATCAGAATGTGTGTTTAGATGCGAAGGACCATATCTTCACAGTCCAAAGAAAAAATTGCTTGTAGCTCACTCACACACTTACACCTGAAGAAGAAGAATTGCCCCACATGAGGTGCTATTCGGGCGGCAGTGTTGTAGTCACAAAGTCAGACAGTCACCCGGAGGAAACCCACACAGACACAGGGAGAACACACCACACTCCTCACAGACAGTCACCCGGAGGAAACCCACGCGGACACAGGGAGAACACACTACACTCCTCACAGACAGTCACCCGGAGGAAACCCACACAGACACAGGGAGAACACACCACACTCCTCACAGACAGTCACCCGGAGGAAACCCACGCAGACACAGGGAGAACACACCACACTCCTCACAGACAGTCACCCGGAGGAAACCCACACAGACACAGGGAGAACACACCACACTCCTCACAGACAGTCACCCGGAGGAAACCCACACAGACACAGGGAGAACACACCACACTCCTCACCGACAGTCACCTGGAGGAAACCCACACAGACACAGGGAGAACACACCACACTCCTCACAGACAGTCACCCGGAGGAAACCCACACAGACACAGGGAGAACACACCACACTCCTCACAGACAGTCACCCGGAGGAAACCCACGCAGACACAGGGAGAACACACCACACTCCTCACAGACAGTCACCCGGAGGAAACCCACGCAGACACAGGGAGAACACACCACACTCCTCACAGACAGTCACCCAGAGGAAACCCACACAGACACAGGGAGAACACACCACACTCTTCACAGACAGTCACCCGGAGGAAACCCACGCAGACACAGGGAGAACACACCACACTCCTCACAGACAGTCACCCGGAGGAAACCCACGCAGACACAGGGAGAACACACCACACTCCTCACAGACAGTCACCCGGAGGAAACCCACACAGACACAGGGAGAACACACCACACTCTTCACAGACAGTCACCCGGAGGAAACCCACGCAGACACAGGGAGAACACACCACACTCTTCACAGACAGTCACCCGGAGGAAACCCACGCAGACACAGGGAGAACACACCACACTCCTCACAGACACCGGAGCGAGACTCGAACCCTCAACCTCCAGGTCCCTGGATCATGTGACTGAGATACTACCTGCTGCTCCACCATATAAATAACTAATGATTTGGTAATGTGTATTAAAATATTTTTGACAAATAAATAATGTTTTTCTATTTTTTTTTGACAAAATCAATCAAACAAAGTCATTAGAGACTTTACCCAATCAGTGTGCGTTTCTAATATCCCTCAGCGATCACAAAATCCAAGTCCAGATAGAAGGCTTAATAATGTTGCTAGTTTTAAAGAATCAGATGCAGAGCAAACAGAATAAGCCTTTTGTTTTTGGCAGGATTCATATTTGCTGTTCAGATTGACTGTTCAAACTGGAGCAGATGAAAACTCATTCAGTAATTATGGGTATTTGACAGCATTAAATGGCATGGAAATGTATACTGTGATGTTTTTGGGCAGCTGTACAGGAGACCATTAAAGTTTTCACAATGAATTATTACAGTACATAAGCAGATCAGCTTTAAATCTGAAATGCCACTAATGTACAATGGCCGAAACAGAAGGATGCATCTTAATTCCAATCTTTAACTTAGATACATAGCACAGTCACATCCTTAAAGACTCATATATGTCTTTAATATGGTTGACATTACGGTCTGGAGCAGATTTGGCTGCAGGTTTTGGGCTGTACACAGGCCTCATATGCATGTTGGGCACGTTCGCATGTTATCGTCATGCTCGGCTGCCACTGAAAGCCATGAAACTCTTCTGCACTAGATACACTGGAATATCTTATCACGCACCTCCACTGAAGGAGAAATTCTGGCAGAAATTTTAGCATCCTTCACTTGTCTCCTTGACAGCTTGAACAATCCCTAACACGGTGGACTAAGGAAATGTTTCTGGGCTGTGGGGAGTAGCAATTGAGGAAGAGAGACAAGTGGACTTATGGGACTCAGTCCTATTTCTATGCTGACAGTGTTTTTGTGGCAAGCTCATGCTTCTGATTTGAAAGAGAAACTATTGCTGAAGTAGCATGCAGCACAAAACCCTTTCTTAACCTAACAGGATGTAGCTGAAAGCTCGAGATACGTTTGAACTATCAAATATCAACCAACATGCTTGACGGAAATCAAAATACATGGAATAAAAAGTGCTTAAAGTGTCGGTGCAGATAGGATTGAATACATATTACTGCCCTGAATAAACCCAGTGTGACAGACCTGCTTCCGAACAAAGACAGCTGCTTTCTGACTGGCTGCCTTGCCTTGCCTTGCCTCGCCTTGCAGTTCAGGCTGAAATGTAGGAAACTGACTGAACTCCAGAAATACTTCAGAAAATAATAACCTGAAGCTACTCTGTTTGAATGAGTGGTTGCTTTGAACGGCAGTCATTCAGAGTCATCATCATTTTTCCCATGATACATATGCTTCCTGACAGGCATGAGCAGCACAACATTTACTTGTTTTTCCACAGACTGTCTACACACTATTATACTATCTATACTAGACTTATACTGTCTATACTAGTGAGCTAAAGCGCTATAAAGCTGTACGGGGGTTCAAATAGGAATGTGCTCATTGTTGTGACATCACATGAGTTCAAAACTGGTTTGGCGGCTTAGTTTCCATATATGGACTCAGTTCAGATTTACTGAAAAGTCTTCAGTGGTTTTAAAAAAAACAGTTTTTTTTTTTTTTTAATTAGCCTGTTTTAGCTTAGCCGCCGTCCACACATTCCACTTCAGATCCAGGTTTTTGAACCAGGTTGCAGGCTGTGATGTCACAATGTCAGAACACCAGGCAATTAATTGAAACAACATTTAGAACTTCTAATCTACGCAATCTTGCCTAAATGAATTATGTCAAGTTTTCTTTTAATTCTGTTCATTCTTTTGTTATTAATTTTAGTTTTTATGTCCCCACTGTGCGTTCATGTACTGTACCCTTAAAACCACACTACTGCATTATAGTCACATGATTCTGCCCCATCCAATCCACCACATGGAAGCACCATGGAGGAGAACCTAAACACAGAGTCCGACCGAGCGACTCGAGCAGTTTGTACCAAAGAGACATGTTGTCTGTGATTTGGACTTCAGTGAAAATGACATGTAGTTAAGTATAAACACTGAGGAAAAACAGTTCAGCAACTCAAGTTAATCCACCAGTCTGTTTCAAGACTCAAAGCACAATCACACACCAAATATGACCAGAGTACGGCTCAAAATAGAGACTGACAAGCTCCTAGCAATATTAGAAAAAATATCCCAGCTTTAAAACGTGGGTATATTTACAGCACAAGCCTCGTCAGTGAACTATGAGGCAAAAACAATATAACAAAATAAACATTCATTAATCATAACAGGAAAAATGTTCAATAAATTGAGTCATTGATTTGAGATCGTATCGCCCATCGTTACTAGTCAGGTGCACCTAGTATTAGCATAATACACTGTTGCTATGTTGCTAATATTACACAAGTGCACTCTGTGCAAACAGATAAGATAAGATAAGATGCAAAAGTGCAAACAGATAAGATCAACTGTTGCTATGACAACACATGTCACTACAAGCTGCAGCTGCAAAACTGTCCACCTTTTTTCAAAGTCTGAAGCTTAAATATCTCCCTCCACACTGCATATTGCACAGTGTATGTCATAAAATAATGGTTTCTGCGCTTTAATACTGCATTGTAGAATGATAAACCTGTCTGATATGCATTGTACTGTCTGAGTGTAGTAGTATTAGTTTTACAATCTGTGAAGTGCACTATGTATGGATTAGTATTAAACGTGCAAATGGAAGACATCACCTGACCACATTTGAAATCCTGGCTTGAAAAATTGATCCAATTCCCAGATTTGAAAACCTCTGTGACTAGAAGCACAACCCATGCTAACTTACCTGCGCAGAGCACTAGGGGGCACCTCTGTTTTCTCCAGTTGCCCAGAGCAGCTGACAGTTCCATCCGGAATACGTCCCTGGTCCCTGAACATTGCGGCTGCTGCTGAACTCAAAATCCCCACAGCGTCCCTCACCCTGGTTTCCAGGGGGTAGTCCCACTCGTCGTAAGCCACGGAGATCATTCCTGATGGAAAGGTCTCAGGCGTACGGTCAGGGTTTCCAGTCGTGAGGCTCGGGACCATCCACACATAGCCAGCCCCTGTCAGCCCCAGTGACCGGGCCTCCACCAGCACCATCTCCGCCTCGTCCTTGGAACAGTAGAGGAGGATGACGGGCGACTGAATTCGCTTCAGCTGCACGTGCGCCCGGTCCTCAGGTTCCCCCACACCTTCCAGCGTCACGACGCTTTGCAGGTCCCAGCGCACGAAGCTGTGGTCCACCGTCACACGGATAGTAGAGATGAACTCCTGGTAGCCTGGGAACTTGGTGGTCACCACCGAGAAGACATGCCAGTCATATTCTTCCATCACGGCCAGCATTAGCAGTGCCTCCTGCTGGAGGGAGGCCCCAAACTGGAAAAAGGAGGAACTGGCATCCTGGGAAATGAACAGAGGAAGACAAGTTGAAGATTAGGAGACAAGATGAAGAAGATTAGAAATGACACACTGAACCATAACAAGCACATTAAAAAAACAGGAACATGTGGGAGGGAACCAGAGCACTCGGAGGAAACCCACGCAGACACAGGGAGAACACACCACACTCCTCACAGACAGTCACTAAGAGAAAACCCATGCAGACACAGGGAGAACACACCACACTCCTCACAGACAGTCACTAAGAGAAAACCCACGCAGACACAGGGAGAACACACCACACTCCTCACAGACAGTCACCCGGAGGAAACCCACGCAGACACAGGGAGAACACACCACACTCCTCACAGACAGTCACCCGGAGAAAACCCACGCAGACACAGGGTGAACACACCACACTCTTCACAGACATTCACCCGGAGGAAACCCACGCAGACACAGGGAGAACACACCACACTCCTCACAGACAGTCACCCGGAGGAAACCCACGCAGACACAGAGAGAACACACCACACTCCTCACAGACAGTCACCCAGAGGAAACCCACGCAGACACAGGGAGAACACACCACACTCCTCACAGACAGTCACCCGGAGGAAACCCACGCAGACACAGAGAGAACACACCACACTCCTCACAAACAGTCACCCAGAGGAAACCCACGCAGACACAGGGAGAACACACCACACTCCTCACAGACAGTCACCCGGAGGAAACCCACGCAGACACAGAGAGAACACACCACACTCCTCACAGACAGTCACCCGGAGGAAACCCACGCAGACACAGGGAGAACACACCACACTCCTCACAGACAGTCACCCGGAGGAAACCCACGCAGACACAGGGAGAACACACCACACTCCTCACAAACAGTCACCCAGAGGAAACCCACGCAGACACAGGGAGAACACACCACACTCCTCACAGACAGTCACCCGGAGGAAACCCACGCAGACACAGGGAGAACACACCACACTCCTCACAGACAGTCACCCGGAGGAAACCCACGCAGACACAGGGAGAACACACCACACTCCTCACAGACAGTCACCCAGAGGAGACCCACACAGACACAGGGAGAACACACCACACTCCTCACAGACAGTCACCCACAACCTCGAACCCACAACCTCCAGGTCCCTGGAGCTGTGTGACTGTGACACTACATGCTGCACCGTGCTGGCCAAAATAAAAAACTGATTTCTGAAAAATGAAATGGGACAGTGTGATGCGAAGAAAAATGACTTCTTAATTTTATAATATTAGAAGAGTTTGATTTGGCCAAATGAAGTAACCAGGTACCTATAAATCCATCTGAAATGACTGAAAATCATCATTCGTTTGGAGGGTTTTCCTCTCATTCCATGTTAACCGTTACTACTCCCCAATCGGAGCAGACAGAAGACGAGAAGGAGCCATGGGAAGAAGAGAAGTATCACCACGCTGTCTCTCTGCACCCACCGAGTAAGGTTAGAATAATGGCTACGTCTTCAAGAGGTGACAAGCGTGGTATCTTCCAAACCCACAGTCATTCATGCACACATACTCAAAAAAGCCATGCTTCAGCTCATAAATATCAGTGCTCACACACACACACACACACACACACATACCTCGATACAGACAGACATAAGAGAGAGCTTATGTACACCGCGATACGCACGTAAACAGGTTAAGGAGGAGGTGTCTGTATACAAAGAGGATTAATATTATACTGTGCTGTGAATAGTAGAGCAGTGCTCAACACACTTCCATTTAGAGAGAAAAACCCGCGCGGTCGTAGTGCTGCTAAGCTCTATCCCAAAGAGAAAACTCAATCCTGCTCCAAGGCTGTGGGATATGGACAAATACAAGATGCAGTTACACTACTACAGTAATGACGGCAAAACATCTGCCAATACAGCTGTGAGTGACTGGGTGAGTGTGTGAAACAGTACAGATGTGTGTGTGTGTGTGGGTGAGTAACTGGGTGAGTGTGTGAAACAGTACAGATGTGTGTGTGTGTGTCTGTGTGTGTGTGTGTGTGTGTGTGTGAGAGAGAGAGAGAGAGAGAGAGAGAGAGAGAGAGAGAGAGAGAGAGAGACTGGGTGAATGTGTAAAACTGTGTACAGGTGTGAGTGAGTGAGAGAAAGAGTGACTGGGTGAGTGTGTGAAACTGCATGTGTGTGTGTGAGTAATTAGATGAGTGTGTGAAACAGTACAGATGTGTGTGTGTGTGTGAGTGAGTGACTGGGTAAGTGTGTGAAACAGTACAGGTGTGTGTGTGTGTGTGCGTGTGTGTGTGTGAGAGAGAGAGAGAGAGAGAGAGAGAGAGAGTGAGAGAGAGAGAGAGAATGAGAGAGAGAGAGAGAGAGAGAGAGAGAATGAGAGAGAGAGAGAGAGAGAATGAGAGAGAGAGAGAGAGAGAGAGAGAGAGAGAGAGAGAGAGAGAGAGAGACTGGGTGAATGTGTAAAACTGTGTACAGGTGTGTGTGAGTGTGTGTGAGTGAGAGAAAGAGAGAGAGTGACTGGGTGAGTGTGTGAAACTGCATGTGTGTGTGTGTGTATGTGAGTAATTAGATGAGTGTGTGAAACTGTGTACAGATGTGTGTGTGTGTGTGTGTTTGGGTGAATGTGTAAAACTGTGAGCAGATGTATGTGTGTGTGTGTCAGAAAGACAGTGGGGTAAGAATGAAAGTTATAATGATATTTAATACATATTTCAGCAGAAATGAAATGTGATTCACCTTCTGAACTCAGCAGTAGTGACACAGTGTTTACATCGCTACATAAAACCTCTAATACATCACTAGTCTCTGTTAAAAGAGTGAAGTATGGGAGGAAGTCATGGCTAATGTTGATAAAATGATTAATTATCATAAAAATTGGTGTTTTAGTTCACATTCAGATAGTGACAGCAGTAGAAAAATATCATTAAACAGTAGAGATATGACTGGAGAGATATGGGGCATATATACGTCCTCACCTCGCACAAAAACAGACCTGTGTGTGTGTTTCTGAGTGTGTGTGTGTGTGTGAGAGAGAGCAGCCATGTACCTAAGAGTGTGAGACTGCTGCTCGCATGTCTCTAATCCAGTTCAACCAGAGCCCCTTCTACACTGAAGTGTCACACGCATGAAGCACATGGGGACCATCCACAGACACCATGGTGCGCAGTTAGTGTAATTCACTGATTTATTAACTACCCAGCGCTACAGCTGGGACTCACGTTCACGGCTGTGAGGATCACTAGCCCGGATGTGCTCTAATGTAAGTGTCAGTATTAGCTCAGTCAGGATATGACTCCCACTTTCTCAGTTACGTAGTGTACGTACTAAGGGGCTGTACACTGCAGAGCTGTATGCAAAAGAATGGACACCCCTGGTCAAATCACATCACAGTATGAAATATTAATAACTCCTCTAGATACAACATGCTTCAAAATGGCGTTTTCTCAAACAAGTGCAAAAATGCAAATGAGCCTTCAAAGCCAATCACGGTAATCGTTGCTGGGTTCTTGGGAGTGTCTCGGCCAATCACAGCTTCAGATGAATGTTTTGGGGCTGTTCTGTTTGTACTGAATTCACGTTTTAATTTTGAATACAATGCAAAATTAAATCAGGTCAAACCATACACTGCAATGCATTTTGATTCACTGAGATTTTGTAGCTATTATAGAGATCATTCATTCATTCCTTCATTTTCTGTAACTGCTTCATCATGATTAAAGTCGTGGGTATGGAGCCTATATGGAATCACTGGGAATCACACACTCAAACCTGTACACACACACACACACACACACACACACACACACAAAATCCATCTCAATAAGTCACTTAAGTGGTGACCTATTAATAACGTCAGTGGACGTCTAAAACACGTCTGATAGTCATCTTTTCAACGTCTGTGTTTGGACGTCTTTACAACTTTCATTTTCAGCCTCAAGAAGACGTTGATTAGACGGCAGTCATTACGTTATTTCAACATTGAATCAACAGCTAAATGTTTACTGGGAAAGCTGTCCCTGAGACGTTTACTTGCAAATTAAGAGATTCGAATTCAAAAACCATAAAAATATCGTATTAAATTAAAAATAAAAGAGTGAGAGTTTTTTAATCAGAAGACACTACTAATATAAATATAATTCCATTGTGCTGAATTTAAATGATGTCTTTTATTTAATGTTTAAATATCCATTATTAATGTCTTAATTCCTTATGTCTTAGGAAGAGACAGTGTGATTAATCTGGATTAATTGGAGCAAATTGTGTGATTAACTAATTTGCTGTTGATTTTATTAATGAATTTTTAATAATTAATATTTTTTTCCATTCCAGTCATAAATTAGTTATCCTTTATAATATATGACTGTTGTGTGGTGAATGGGTGACATGGTGGAGCAGCAGGTTGTGTCGCAGTTACATAGCTCCAGGGGCCTAGAGGTTGTGGGTTCGAGTCCCGCTCCGGGTGACTGTCTGTGAGGAGTGTAGTGTGTTCTCCCTGTGTCTGCGTGGGTTTCCTCCGGGTGACTGTCTGTGAGGAGTGTGGTGTGTTCTCCCTGTGTCTGCGTGGGTTTCCTCCGGGTGACTGTCTGTGAGGAGTGTGGTGTGTTCTCCCTGTGTCTGCGTGGGTTTCCTCCGGGTGACTGTCTGTGAGGAGTGTGGTGTGTTCTCTCTGTGTCTGTGTGTGTTTCCTCCGGGTGATTGTCTGTGAGGAGTGTGGTGTGTTCTCCCTGTGTCTGCGTGGGTTTCCTCCGGGTGACTGTCTGTGAGGAGTGTGGTGTGTTCTCCCTGTGTCTGCGTGGGTTTCCTCCGGGTGACTGTCTGTGAGGAGTGTGGTGTGTTCTCTCTGTGTCTGTGTGTGTTTCCTCCGGGTGATTGTCTGTGAGGAGTGTGGTGTGTTCTCCCTGTGTCTGCGTGGGTTTCCTCCGGGTGACTGTCTGTGAGGAGTGTGGTGTGTTCTCCCTGTGTCTGCGTGGGTTTCCTCCGGGTGACTGTCTGTGAGGAGTGTGGTGTGTTCTCCCTGTGTCTGCGTGGGTTTCCTCCGGGTGACTGTCTGTGAGGAGTGTGGTGTGTTCTCTCTGTGTCTGTGTGTGTTTCCTCCGGGTGACTGTCTGTGAGGAGTGTGGTGTGTTCTCCCTGTGTCTGCGTGGGTTTCCTCCGGGTGACTGTCTGTGAGGAGTGTGATGTGTTCTCCCTGTGTCTGCGTGGGTTTCCTCCGGGTGACTGTCTGTGAGGAGTGTGGTGTGTTCTTCCTGTGTCTGCGTGGGTTTGAATGAATGAATGAAGCTATAGAAATCATGCAACAGCTTTTCAAATGAAAATCATTACATCATATTTCTCATTTCATAATAATAAACATTACAGTATATTACAGAGCACAGTTAAGTATGTTCCTTCTTCAATTTTGTCTTGTAAATATACAAAAACAAACCCAGTTACAGAGAACACACACACATACACAAAGTAACTCTAATCATCTAGGCCCACTCTCACATCAGGTGTCAGGAATTAATCACACACACACATACACATACACATACAGGTTTCTGTGGTACTCGATGTGTTAAGAGGTTTGCCAGTTTGGCATTGAGGTTGATAAGCATGTGAAGAGGCCCTGGATTTAGCTGGAGAGCCAGAGAGGAGCGCAACACTCACACACACACACACACACACACACACACACACAAAGGAAGGCTTCACTGGGAAATTGCTTTAATCAGAAGAGGCTTGAGGTCAGAGCAGTGAAAGAGCTCCCCAATATCCCTCCATCCCTCTCTACCTGCACTCATCCAAACATATCCCGCAAAATATTCCATCTTTCCCACTTCATCCGCTGGAGTCCTCCCTCTAGGTCCTATCAGCTCAATCTCCATTAGAGCAGGCGGAATACGGCTCGCTGTATTTAAATATTAAAGCCAGTGTCAAAAAAACATTAATTAACCCAAACGCATTGCGCCGTTCAAAGCGATAAGGTTCTGGAGCCTCCTGGCCGCGGAAGATTGACGTGGGATGACCTTTCGGCAGCAGCCCTGTGGAACTCGTTCTCTAGCTGTATTTTTGCGGATGCACCTGGCTGCCTGGTAGCAGGTGCGTCACACAGGAATCACTGAGGATGAATACAGAATTAGCCCTTCGTACATCTGCAAAGCGGTGTTTAGGGGCTATTAGGGCTTCTGCTTAGGGCAGGATTCAGCAGCAGATCTGAAGGCAGGTGTGTGGAGGGATTTCCTGTGCATTCATGTGGTGGGGTTATTCTTTGGGGGGAGGAGGGAGGGGGCATTATTTATTTTAATGTATTAATAAAACCCCTATTAAAACATAACACACTCATATGTTGTGCATTATGAGCTCTTTAAAAATGAGAGATGAATAGATATATAAATTAAAGATGGCACTGTATGTTTTTTGAGTATCAGCTGATTCCTATTTGACTTTAAAAGGAGACGTTTTACTTAAAGTAACGCTAAGTAAGAGTTGGAATATTTCCTAACCTCTTCCAAAAATTAGATAGTGCAGTTTCTGCAGTGCTGAGCCTGAAGTAGCAATAACAGAAGCTCTGTTTTCCCTATTACAGCTACGTGGATCATTACAATGATTTTGAAGCTGTAATTTTAAGGGAAAAATAGTACCTAGTGTTGCTTTAAAGGCTAAGCACTAGCTCTATGAAAGTGTCAAACAAATAAATACAGTGGAATTTGAGTTCCTAACTTGTGTGTTGGGAAACTCTAATAGGCGTCTTGCCTGTGACGTAGATGGTGGACAACAACTCTAGAAGCTGCACTTAATTTAATGCAAAATGATGAAAAGGTGTGTTGTTTTTGGCTGCAATCATTCAATGTACAGTGGGACATCTGTGAACAAATGGCCCAAAGATCCCAAAATATCCAGAAAATGGACTAAATTTGTCAACTTTAAAGGGGCACTTTGGAAAGGACCATTCGCTCACTCCGTTATCTGTAGCTCATTTCACTGGCGCTTTTCCAACAATATGGGCATGTAAGGACACCAACGAAAGGTGTTCAAGAGCCTCTGTAACATGGAGGTAAACAGGGTAAGGACACTCACTTCGCCTGTTTTAGTTGGTGTTAGTTAACGTTAGCTTGACTCGCTAAACTCGGTGTCTCAGATTATACTCGGCTACGTAGCTGCATTACGGAGGGTTATAGTGTCGGATGAATTCGAGTTTGACTTCGATCACATTTACAAGAATAACGGTACCTCTACATTTGAGTTTAGCTTATTGCTAGGCTATTGTAGCTCGGGTTTTTCCGTCAATTTAATAAAATTGTCAGTTTTAAAGCAAATTGAGCAGCTATACATACATACATACATACATTTCCTTTCCGCTTCTCCATTTCAGGGTCGATTAAGCTGCTATTTTCATTTTAATTCATACTTATATATGTCAGTAACTAAAATAATGTGAAATATTCACGGAGGTCCATTGAAGGAGCCTTTAAAGGAACACTAGCACCCCCTCCATGTTGTGTTCCTGGCTTGGGGTAAGTGAACACAAGGTAAGAGTTGGTATATTTGCTTCTGGGCTTCCCCTACAGTCGCAAAGAATAATTCAATTTTACCACAGCCCTGAAATAAAGGGGAGGGTGTAGGGGTTGTTTCTTACACTCCTTTGTTACATAGTGCAGTTTCTTCCGTGCTGAACCTGGAATAGACACGGCAGAGCCTCTACTCCCCGTAGCTCCCTGGAGCATCACAGTGATTATGAAGCTTTTAAGGTTAATGTACAGTACCAGTCAAATGTTTGGACACACCCACTCAGGGAGGGTTTCCTTGGTTTTGGGCCATTTTCCACATGTTGTGAATGTACAGTACCAATCAAAATTCGGACACTGCTCATTTATTGTTTTTTTCTTTATTTTATTATTATTTTCCAAGTTGTAAATGAATGTGGAAGACATTAAAACTGTGAAGGAACACAGATGGAATTATGCAGTATTATACTTTAGCTTCTTCAAAGTCCCCCTTTTGTTTTGTTGACAGCTTTGCACACTCTCAGCGTTCTCTCTTCAGCTTCATGAGGTCACCACCTGGAACGGTTTTCAGTGAACAGCTGTGGCCTCGTCAAGAGTTGTAATGAGATGACGTGTCCAAACTTTTGACTGGTACTGTATACCCGAGTGAAACAGGGCTATGTGGCGATGTAATATGTGCAGGACGCAATCTTTTCCTTTGGGATTTCATTGGGAAAATCGTGAATGCTGGCTTTTCAAAGCGTTGGACTCTGAACTGATTCTTTGGAGCTGTTTGTTTAAATGACTCCTCTGTGATTCCTTCTGGGGAAGTGCTTACACTTACTCTTAGAACAAGTAATGCATTAGTTTAGGCATCATTTTTCATACTCCTCATCAGTCTAGAAGAGGCACTAGCACTAGTGCCAGTGTTTCAATGATGAGACTGTCATATCTGTGAGATACAGGGTTTGGCTGAATCTCTTTTAATGTTCAGTGAGATTCTTGAATCAGTCCAGCGCTGAAAGGCTTTGAACAGCGCTGTATGTTTTTTTGTAAATCCCACCCACTTCAAAACGTAGCATTTCAAGCCCCAGGCTTATAGCTCTGGTTTTTAAGGGAAAGAGTGTGTGTTTATTGGTAGCAAACAACCCAATGCACATTATACATCCCATCAAATAATAAATAGAACTGAATATAGTCTTTTTAACTTAGAGTCATGGCCTTTTGCTGAAAATGAGATACATTAGTGCAATGGTTCCCTTCTTTCCACTTCTCTAAAGTGCCCCCTTTTACAGATGAGTACATTTTTGACCACCGCTACTCACCACGGAGCTGCTCTTGAGTGCTGGACCAGTCTGAAAGGAGATACCTGGACAACAGTGGCGCTATGATCAGAAATTACACAATGATGTATGAAGTAGAAGGTAGCAGTAGATCAAAGTATGCTACATTGTAGGTTACAACTGCAGAGTTATTTATTAGAGCTATAAAGGAGGCGTAACTCAAGAAGAGGCCAGTGAGTTGAGTTATATATAAGGTCACTACTCCGATGTGTGTATAAACAGTGAGACAAGGTCGTACATGTTTGTTGTTATTCAGAATATAACCCAAATGTATTCAATCAGCCAAGTATTGCTCAGTGTCTGAAGTTAGCTTCTTCAGTTGTGACCTGGAGCTACGAAGCTAATGTAGCTAACAAGCTCACATCCCTCCAATGAACTGCGGGCCTAAATCATCACACACTGGCCTAAAACAACACTGACCTGTTATGTAATCTTAAGCAGACTTAGTTATGTGCTTTCTGACACTCCGCGGCATAAAATGAGCAGAAACATGCTGCAGGGAGCGGTAGTAGCAGTGGAGAATCATTTTACTGTGCAATCACTTTGTTGGCGCGTCAGCTTCGGGAGGGGGTAACGTCGATATGCGTTCGGTCAGTTAGAAGTAATACAATTGATGCTATATTTCCAATTTGATTTGTATTGGGGGGTTTTTTCTTGATAAAAATATTGTACAATATTGTTCGGCCGAATCACAGCTGGATATTTTTTTTTGTTATTATTATTTTTATAAATGATTCAGCCCTACTGGGAGTGAATATTGAAATGCCAGGCATGTCTTGGCTGCTTGACTCTATTTGTGGTAAGAATACAAATGGGTAAATTAAATTTTTGGTGAACCCACTGTGTTAAATAGTGTTATCTTTTCTCTTTTATTATGTCAGGCTTTCACACTTTCATGTCTAATCTTAAAAACCATTAAAAGCAGAGAAATTCTTTCTTTTTGTCGCATTGTTCGGCGTAAAGTCAAGCTTTAATTCCTATTATGGGTGGCACACACAAGCACACCTCTGTCCTCGTCCCTCTCCATCCTATCTCCACATTCTTCCATTAGCAAACTCTATTACTTCTTCCCTCTATCCAAACATTAGCCTCCAACCATTATTTTATCAAAGCACGGCTCTTAAAATCACTCCATCCGAATGCACTCCATTTTAGCCCACCACCAGCTCCTCTTCATCAAAGCACTCCCTTTATTCTCAACTCCGTCCACTTTTTTTTTTAATATAAACTGCCATCAAAGCACTTTTAATAACTCTCTACAGTCTAGTTCAGACCATTTCTATCCAAACATGATCCGTTAAGCCCCTCGCCGGCCTTAGTTCCACCATCTCCCCAAACATCACACTCTGGAGTGGTTCCTCTCCATCACTCTGCTCCAGCTTCCTCTCACCGCACTGCACTTGTTTATTCCTGTCATCCATCACCCATCTAATCATGCTCTCATCCATCAAAAACATAACTATTCAGCCAAAAAACAAAAGCGCATCCGCTCTGACGTTGCCTCATCCATCCGTTTCCACTCCATCTTTAACAGTCCGACTGCCCCTCATCCATCAAGCGTCTCTCTGACCTGTGTGCACATTTATATTGGGACATTTTTATAAAATGCAATAAAATCTAGAGTCCGTGTTGCCAGTGTTTTTCGCCGACCACCTTGGCTCGATAACTCCATAAAAACAAAGACAGGGATAAAACAGAAGTGAAAATGAAGCATCCGCCAAACACACTATTTTCTAATAGAGCTCATCTCCATTGTGGCACACTTTATAAGTGAATTGTCAGAACGTGTCTCACTGTGAAAAGATTCAGAACATCTGGAGATAGCTCAGTCTGTGTGGAGCCGAGCTGCAAAACACTGGTGAATGTGAATGTATGTATGATATACGCTGCTATCTAGGCCATAGTTTTTTTTTTTTTGTTTTTTTTTTCCGGGAAGTCCATGGTTGTTTCAGCAGGACAATGCCATGCCTCGTTCTGCATGTGTTACAACAGAGGGGCTTTGTAGACACAGAGTGTGTGTTTGACTGATCTGCCTGCAGTCCAGATCTGTGTCCTATGGTGCATCGCGAAGAGGAGAGGGATGTGGATCAGATGAAGTCTTGTATCAAGCAAGAATGGGGAAAACTTCCACTTGCTAAACATGAACAGTTTGTATCTTCAGATCCCAAACAGTTAAATAATGTAATTAATTGGAAAAGTGGTATATATATATATATTTGTGGAGGAGAACACTAAACTCTAAACGTCCAGACTTGCTAACAGATCTAGCTAACAGACTTTGGCTAGCATAATGCTAAATATAATGGAGGAGCCACCTTAGCCCCAAGACTAATTGTGTTCTCGTAAACTTAACGTAAGTATTCTCTCATACCTGTGCAAATTCTACTTAGCTACCCTTAGTTTTGTACATTTTATGTTTTTTTCCAAAATGTTATCCATCTAATAAAGAGGCGGTGTGTGCTGTAGTTCCTAAAGGACGTCTCTGTGAAAGATGTGTCTTCATTTTCATTTACAAACTCAATAAAATATATCAGTTGAGCAGAGCATTCATGCTTCTGCACATCAATGCTTCAACACATTATGGCTGTTTTTTTTGTTTTGTTTTTTTTTCGCATGCAGAGATGACGCCTTCATAATGTCTCCATTACTCGTGCCTTTGGGGCATTCGAGCACCGTAACAACAACAACAACAAAAAGAAAAAGCCTCAAACTCCCAGAATTCATTAGGCCTTCATTACAGTTTACCTTAAGGGCGACTAAATCTGAGAACTCCAAGTCCCAGAAACCGGTTAGTGCATGAAATTCATGCAGCTTAAGCAAGACTGAGCTCATATTGTGAGGCACCATTCAAGCAGAGTGTCTCTCGCCCAGTGCCTTCCTGCAGGAAGAGAGAAGACTTTTTTTTTCCTCGTCTGACTGCCGCTATGATTCTTTCCACTTATTACCTTTTGTTATATTTGGTTGTGAGATTGTGACAAATTTGCACTCGCCTGATGACTTGGTTAATGCTAATTTTTTTTAAAGCTTTAGGAAGTCTTTTGGAAATAAGAGCTGTTAGAAAAATAAACGCATTCTCCAGCTGTCCTTCATATTCTTTTAAATTTCCATAAAAAAGTAATTTCTCTACTACACTGCCGTCAATAATGTATTAAAGGAACTCTAGGTAATTTTTTTACCATAAAATTACAACTTCAAAATCATTATGATGACCCACTGAGCTGTAACAGGGAGAATAAAGGCTCTGTCGTTGCTCCTCCGGGCTCAGCACTGCAGAAACTGCGCTATGTAACTGTTGGAGGTGGGTAGGAAAGCAACCCCATTCCTTCTCTACACCTCCCCCTTGACTTCAGGTCTGGAAAGTGCTGTAAAAATGAATTACACTCTGCAACCTTAAAAAGCAAATCTTACCTACAGTCCCTTTAACAGTCCCAGAGGAGTTTTGTTTTTATAGTGTGTGTTTAACCTTATGCAGAAAAGCGTTACGTCAGTGTTCAGAATGGAATGTCCACCTCAGAGATAACACACACACACACACACACACACACACACACACATACATACATTCACAGCATGCATCACAGACAACTGAATTATAAAAGGCTCCCTCTACTTCACTCTGATTTGATCAAATTTAGATCCACACTTTCTCTCTCTATCACACACACACACACACATTTAATTATTCTCATACCTCATACATCCACCAAACCCACAGTCGCTCTGATCTTATCACCACACACGCAGCAGACACATTAATTAATTACACACGAATAATAGGACACACTTAAGACAGCAGAGTGGTGAGTATGTATGTGCGTATATGTGTGTGTGTGTGTGTGTGTGTGTGTGTGTGTGTGTGTGTGTGTGTGTGTGTGTGTGTGTTTGCATTTCTTACATTCCGGGGACATATGGGAATGTAACACCAATGACAAAAAAATGTACCATTTACTTAAAACAGTAGTCCCCATTGTTTACTGAGAAGGACTAGGGTCAGGATCAGATAATGAAAGGAGTGATGAGACAAAGCCATTGCTATTGAATTAAAATCTCCTCAGGATATTTTTCATGAGCACTATTTAAAATCAGAGAAATCAGAGACCGCTTTTCATTTCTTTAATCTCCCGGCTTTTATGTTCACATTATTAATATTTAAGGAGATATTTCTAAGGAGATCAGATATTAGCTATAAAATAATCCGCTTGCATGAGAAAAAAAAAACTAAAAGAAATATAAAAATTCAGGGGTTTCAAAAATGAATTAAAACATAGAACCCATTACAGCCATGAAATTATGCAGGACCCAGCAGGAAAAAGCCACCATCAGAGAAACAAGGCATTAAAGCAACCCTAGGTAGTATTTTGTCTTAAAATTACCGCTTTAAAATCATTGTGATTAGTCGCTGATTTGTACTAAGGAGAATTGGGCGTCTGTCATTGCTTCTCCGGACTCAGCACTGCAGAATCTGCACTATGTAACCTTTGAAGAAGGGTAGGAAACCACCCAGATAGCAAAGAATATTTGGCCCAAATGTGGCATATTCAGACTTCTCTTGTGGTCCACATTTGGCCTGGAAAGATAGGGTTGACTCCGAGGGAGTGTGGCTACCTCAGCTCAGAGCATATGGGCCACATGTCAACATTTGGCCAAAATCGTGCCCACACCATAGTGCCGTAAGTTCCGAAGTGACAGCCCTATCCTTGATCTCAGGAAAGTGTTTGTTCATTCATTCATAGTCTGTAGCTCTTATCCAGTTCAGGGTCGCGGTGGGTCCGGAGCCTACCCGGAATCACTGGGCACAAGGTGGGACACACCCTTGAGGGGGCGCCAGTCGTTCACAGGGCAACACAATCTCACACATTCACTCACACCTATGGACAATTCAGAGTCGCCAATCCACCTAACAATGTGTGTTTTTGGAGCGTGGAAGGAAACCGGAGCACCCGGAGGAAACCCACGCAGACACAGGGAGAACACACCACACTCCTCACAGACAGTCACCCGGAGGAAACCCACGCAGACACAGGGAGAACACAGCACACTCCTCACAGACAGTCACCCGGAGGACACCCACGCAGACACAGGGAGAACACACCACACTCCTCACAGACAGTCACCCGGAGGAAACCCACTCAGACACAGGGAGAACACACCACACTCCTCACAGACAGTCACCCGGAGGAAACCCACGCAGACACAGGGAGAACACAGCACACTTCTCACAGACAGTCACCCGTCGGAAACCCATGCAGACACAGGGAGAACACACCACACTCCTCACAGACAGTCACCCAGAGGAAACCCACGCAGACACAGGGAGAGCACACCACACTCCTCACAGACAGTCACCCGGAGGAAACCCACACAGACAGAGGGAGAACACACCACACTCCTCACAGACAGTCACCCAGAGGAAACCCACGCAGACACAGGGAGAACACACCACACTCCTCACAGACAGTCACCCGGAGGAAACCCACGCAGACACAGGGAGAACACACCACACTCCTCACAGACAGTCACCCGGAGGAAACCCACGCAGACACAGGGAGAACACACCACACTCCTTACTTCCTACCTAGAGAGAGACATCTTTCCCTCATTTCAGAACTGAGAAATATGTAAATTCACATTCACACAAAGAAAGAACAACAAACTTGGCCTCCCCAGAGCCCAGACCTCAACATCATTGAATGAGTCTGGGATTATCTGGATTGACAGGAGCAGGAAATGTGCTTGAGTGGAGGAAACAAACAAGACTGCAGGTTTTAAGAACTGAACTCAAAACTCTAAGAATGGACATTGTATGAACACAAACATAAGACGAAAACCAAAGGAAAAACACAAGTCTTCCACTGACTTTCCACCAGGAGTCACCAAACCTTTGTGAGGGATTGCTCTGTGTGAAATGTCAAAAATGAAATCCATAGTACAGTGTCAGGATGCTCAGAGCTGATTCGCATTAATGCTAACAAGCTAATTAATTATTTGCCTATTACATAATGAGGGGAGATGTATATCCTTATCGTATTTGCTCATTTTGTTTTTCTAATGCTGGGCTGATGAGGATTTTGTGATTTGGGATGTGGGTTCATTTAGGTTTACTCTCACTGTGATCCATTTGTAATGAGTGTGATACATAACTGCCATCTGTATGTGTTTTTCAGCAAACACGACGATTTAGCGTCACTGCAGGAAAAAGAGGAGGAAGGAGAAATATTCCAGAGCTGCGAGAGGTTAGAAAAGCTCACATCAGCCACACACAAGTTCTTCTAGTTGTGTGTTTTACATTAAATGATGTAAAAATGTTCCACTGGTTGATTTGCGTCATATGTTTCAAGAAAACAAAAGTAAATAAACATCTTTTTGTTTTCAATTTTCAAGTTCAATTTTGACCCTGATGGCGCTGCCCTGGTCATCTGTGATCATCCCATCAACAAAGATACCCTACCAAACAGGAGCAAGCACAAGAAATGTACAGGGCTTTTTCACACAAAGCAGCTGAGGACTAACCTCGGATCATTATGCACAATGCCATGTGTCAGCTGGAGTGGTGTAGAGCACAACAGAAATGTGTTCTCTGAGGTGATGAATCCTAATTTTACCATGTGGCATGGTGAAAAACAAATCTAAGGGCTTACTGCAGGGGTATTTCATTAAAATTCATTACGTTCGAGAAAGCCAAGGCCTGGTACGTCAAAATGTGTAACCTGTGTTATGAGTCAGCATTGCAATTATAAACATTAATTCATTCATTCATTCACTGTCTGTAAGCGCTTATCCAGTTCAGGGTCGCGGTGGGTCCAGAGCCTACCTGGAATCATTGGGCACAAGGCGGGAATACACCCTGGAGGAGGCACCAGTTTTCAGTCGTCAATCCACGTACCAACGTGTGTTTTTGGAACGTGGGAGGAAACCGGAGCACCCGGAGTAAACCCACGCAGACACAGGGAGAACACACCACACTCCTCACAGACAGTCACCCGGAAGAAACCCACGCAGACACAGGGAGAACACACCACACTCCTCACTGACAGTCACCCGGAAGAAACCCACGCAGACACAGGGAGAACACACCACACTCCTCACAGACAGTCACCCGGAAGAAACCCACGCAGACACAGAGAGAACACACCACACTCCTCACAGACAGTCACGGGGCTGTCTGTGGCTTTCTGTGGACAAGGCTTTGTCGTCTCTGGTTTTGTGTTCTCTGTAGAGGATGTGTCACATAGTTTCAAATAAATACCACCAAACTGCAGCAACAAAACTGTAGAAAGAAGTATAATAGTAGATGAAAAACTCCTGTGAAATATAAATATATATATACAGTGCGTGACAGGGAATAAAATGCCTCATGTACAAAATGCTCCTCACAGACAGTCACCCGGAGGAAACCCACGCAGACACAGGGAGAACACACCACACTCCTCACAGACAGTCACTCGGAGGAAACCCACGCAGACACAGGGAGAACACACCACACTCCTCACAGACAGTCACCCGGAGGAAACCCACGCAGACACAGGGAGAACACACCAGACTCCTCACAGACAGTCACCCGGAGGAAACCCACGCAGACACAGGGAGAACACACCGACTCCTCACAGACAGTCACCCGGAGGAAACCCACGCAGACACAGAGAGAACACACCACACTCCTCACAGACAGTCACCCGGAGGAAACCCACGCAGACACAGGGAGAACACACTACACTCCTCACAGACAGTCACCCGGAAGAAACCCACGCAGACACAGAGAGAACACACCACACTCCTCACAGACAGTCACCCGGAGGAAACCCACGCAGACACAGGGAGAACACACCAACTCCTCACAGACAGTCACCCGGAGGAAACCCACGCAGACACAGGGAGAACACACCAACTCCTCACAGACAGTCACCCGGAGGAAACCCACGCAGACACAGAGAGAACACACCACACTCCTCACAGACAGTCACCCGGAGGAAACCCATGCAGACACAGAGAGAACACACCACACTCCTCACAGACAGTCACCCGGAGGAAACCCACGCAGACACAGGGAGAACACACCACACTCCTCACAGACAGTCACCCGGAGGAAACCCATGCAGACACAGAGAGAACACACCACACTCCTCACAGACAGTCACCCGGAGGAAACCCACGCAGACACAGGGAGAACACACCACACTCCTCACAGACAGTCACCCGGAGGAAACCCATGCAGACACAGAGAGAACACACCACACTCCTCATAGACAGTCACCTAGAGGAACCTATGCAGACCTGTAAACGGTTGTATCTGTAAACGGTGCTCTGATATCACGCTTACACAGAACTCTAAGTTTGGACTCATTTCATTGTAGAGTAGGCCACAATTACATTTATAAACTACTACACAGTCCTGATTTGCTCATTTCGGTTTTGTTGGAAACGTACTGGTGTAGAATAATAACAGAACGGTTCATAAAAGCAGAGCTTTGTTTCTGTACAGAGACTGCACATAGTGTCACAGTCAAGGCTATTTCAAACTGAAGTCAGGAAACATTATCTTTATTTTGACTCCAGGAGAGATGTTCCAGCGTTCTCCGAGGGCCCCTGCTCCCGTTCGCCTGCTCGGAAAAGATAGCAGCCCTTTGTTGCTTTGACTAGAAGTGCGTTTTATGCATCTTGATCACATTCAATAGAAAAGCTCCGGCGCGCGAGTCAGAAAACGGAGCTGATTTGCTAAGAGAGCTGAATGATGATGAGCGTGTCGAGTCGCCAACTCAATGAGGGAGTTTAGATTGAAGTTAGATTGCCTACGCTCTGCTGAGTCCATGCCACTGTCAGACAAAGAGGCAGTTAGAGACAGCGCCGCTCCGTCAGCACGGGAACTTTCCTCATGTCATGCTCTTTTAGTGTCTGCCCTCAAGTGACGTCAATGAAATATTGCATTTATGTCAGATAAGACCAGACACTAAAAGAGAGCGACGTGACATAACTCCCAGCCATGACAATGCAGATATTGGCATACTTTTAAACTTCAGTACAGGCACATGTAAACATAAAGAGCTAAACCTGTATCTGATGAAAAATGACAGGGAATCAGAAAAATAAATACAAATGCAATAACGCCACGGCGAAGTAAAGGCTTTCTGCACGAAGTGGAGACGATAATAACCAGAAAAATATGAAAACACACACAGTTCATGTGAACATCTAGTTGCCTCTGGTCAAATGGTGACTTGAAAATAATTCGACACATCAACAAATTTAAATATGGCTTTTTTATATGTGCATGTTTCTAGACACGCAGCAGACCACATTTAAGGCTTTGTCGTCTCTGGTTTTGTGTTCTCTGTAGAAGATGTGTCACATAGTTTCAAATAAATACCACCAAACTGCATCAAAAAACTGTAGAAAGAAGTATAATAGTAGATGAAAAACTCCTCACTCCTCACAGACAGTCACCCAGAGGAAACCCACGCAGACACAGGGAGAACACACCACACTCCTCACAGACAGTCACCCGGAGGAAACCCACACGGACACAGGGAGAACACACCACACTCGTCACAGACAGTCGGTCTGAGTGATTCGGTCATAATCTGATCACAGCGTGGGGTTGATCACACCTGGACTTTCGTGCGGACAGATAGAATTGGATCATGATCCCTGACCAACAGCGGATCTAAATTCCAGGTGTAAACAGGCCCTAAACTGCTTTTAAAAAGTCTTATAACGTCAATCACATACTTTTGCTGGATTTGTATTAAAGATACATCCGAGACTATAAATTCAGGCCACGTGAATTTTTTAACATCCTCTACATGAACAGTGAATATGACATTTTTCTGCCAATCTAAGAATCCACATTGTATCTCTGATCTGACCAGCGCTGCTCTAATTTTTTGCATACGACCATGTGCCCACACTCGGCCGCGTCCATCTCTTTGTTGGACTAAGCGGCCCGTTACATAAGTCTGACTTTAGGTTTTCATTTTAATTTTAAGACTAGTCCATCAGGGAAAGTCGGATTGAGCAATCTGCGATTTCCAGATGTGTTTATTCATACACCTCGCACGCCACAGGAGATTAGACCCACACCTGAACTGCAGGATGCTCTCTCGGGTCATTTCTGAGATTGACTTGTATCCAAATTCACCGGGAGAAGCTTAAATCCCTGCGAAAAACAGTCAGAGTTGTTTACAAGATGTGCATTTTTATGAGATTCAGTTTCTTCGGAATTCTCAGCTATTTATGTGTAGTTTTGGATTTCATAACTCACTGCAGTGTAAATAAGCACTGAATAACTTACCTGCTCCTCTTTCCCCTACTGTACACTCTGAACGCGTGCACTGATGTATTACTACATTCATTTTATGTCAAATTAAGCCCTTTCTCTCAGGTCCTCTTCAGGTGTAACAGCTCAGACCTTCAGTGAACGAGTCTGCTCTCGAACCCCGAGCCCCACCCCTGTCTTTGAAATTCTCCCCCTGTCTCAATATTCACATCTGACCTTAAAATACTAGGGCTGTGCCATATCGTATCGTTCGCGATAATATCGTCATCGTAAATAAAAAAACAATATGTGTGATAATTGTGACATTCTGATTTGTTTACGTAATGACTCAGCACAGCCAGAATTCTGTGTTTGTTTTCTTGTTTACTGAAGTTTTAAGGTTATTTTTTGTATAATTATTTACGTTTGCTGTTTAAACGCACACACAAAATGTCTGCACGTTGGTTGTGTGGTAGATTTATATGCTACATTGTTGTTTTATACAAAATCAGAATCTTCGTAAGTTACAGTTTACAAAATAAGCAAATGTTTACATTTATTTTATGTTTGTTGCATATGTAGTAAAATAAAACTTTCTTAATAAGTATAACCATTTAATAGTCTTGATATATATTAAATATGTTTAATTTACTATAGGGCATATACATGGTGGCGCAGCAGGTAGTGTCGCAGTCACACAGATCCAGGGGCCTGGAGGTTGTGAGTTCGATTCCCGCTCCGGGTGACTGTCTGTGAGGAGTGTGGTGTGTTCTCCCCTTGTCTGCGTGGGTTTCCTCCGGGTGACTGTCTGTGAGGAGTGTGGTGTGTTCTCCCCTTGTCTGCGTGGGTTTCCTCCGGGTGACTGTCTGTGAGGAGTGTGGTGTGTTCTCCCTGTGTCTGCGTGGGTTTCCTCCGGGTGACTGTCTGTGAGGAGTGTGGTGTGTTCTCCCTGTGTCTGTGTGGGTTTCCTCCGGGTGACTGTCTGTGAGGAGTTTGGTGTGTTCTCCCTGTGTCGGTGTGGGTTTCCTCCGGGTGACTGTCTGTGAGGAGTTTGGCGTGTTCTCCCTGTGTCGGTGTGGGTTTCCTCCGGGTGACTGTCTGTGAGGAGTTTGGTGTGTTCTCCCTGTGTCGGTGTGGGTTTCCTCCAGGTGACTGTCTGTGAGGAGTTTGGTGTGTTCTCCCTGTGTCGGTGTGGGTTTCCTCCGGGTGACTGTCTGTGAGGAGTTTGGTGTGTTCTCCCTGTGTCGGTGTGGGTTTCCTCCGGGTGACTGTCTGTGAGGAGTGTGGTGTGTTCTCCCTGTGTCTGCGTGGGTTTCCTCCGGGTGACTGTCTGTGAGGAGTGTCGTGTGTTCTCCCTGTGTCTGCGTGGGTTTCCTCCGGGTGCTCCAGTTTCCTCCCACAGTCCAAAAACACACGTTGGTAGGTGGATTGGCAACTCAAAAGTGTCCGTAGGTATGAGTGTGTGAGTGAATGTGTGAGTGTGTGTGTGTGTTGCCCTGTGAAACACTGGCGCCCCCTCCAGGGTGTATTCCTGCCTTGCGCCCAATGATTCCAGGTAGGCTCTGGACCCACCGCGACACTGAATTGGATAAGCTCTTACAGACAATGAAAAATGAAAATTTACTTTAATTAATATTAGTATAATATTGATTTTGTTTCAATAGTGTGTTCTTGAAATTAATAAAAGTATTTTCAGTGTTTTTTTTCATACCGCCAAGAATATCGTTATCGCGAAAATACCCTGAAATATTGTGATATTATTTTAGAGCCATATCGCCCACCACTGCTTAAAACCCATCAGTTGTAATTTGCTCATCATGTTTCTACAGCTCAGTTCTTTACCTCTGTGTGTTATGCATGTTGTGCCTTTCACTGTGTATGTGCTCAGCTCAGCTCACGTCTTCAGTTATATACATGAGTCATAGATTGTTTAAGAACGGTCTTTAAATAAGTAGTCTGGGGAGCAGTTGTGGGTTCGGTGCCTTGCTCTAGGGCCCCTCAGCCGTGGATTGAAGGAGGAGGACAGTGCTGTTCCTTCACTCCCACTGCCATTAGGCCACAGCTTCCCACACGCTCATGGATTTGTTGTTTTTGGGGATAATATTTTATCCAAAAGTGCATGTGAGGTTTGGTTTTTGACGATTTAAACAGTAATTTCAACGTTAGCGATCCTGAATGTATTAATGCTTAACTATTGCAAGTATTGCAAGTATGTGTTACACAAAAACACTTCAACATGTATTTGTACACATTTGGAATATTCACAGAAATCCTTTGTGTTGTTGGTTGTCAAATTATCAGCATAGTTTGAAAGTGTCATCGTGTGTCCATTCATTCATTCATTCATTATCTGTAACCCTTATCCATTTCAGGGTCGCGGTGGGTCCAGAGCCTACCTGGAATCATTGGGCGCAAGGCAGGAATACACCCTGGAGGGGGCGCCAGTCCTTCACAGGGCGACAAACACTCACACCTACGGACACTTTTGAGTCGCCAATCCACCTACCAACATGTGTCTTTGGACTGTGTCTTTTAACATGTGGAGGAAGCCTGAGCACCTGGAGGAAACCCACGCAGACACGGGGAGAACACACCAAACTCACGGGACTCGAACCCACAACCTCCAGGTCCCTAAAGCAGTGTGACTGCGACACTACCTGCTGCGCCACCGTCATCTTGACTTTATATTTTTAAAAATACATAAATGAATCAACCATCGCCACTTTTGGAATAATACCTTGTATCTCCAACAGAATAATTTACAGTTAATGTGAGTTATTCTAATAATGTGAACTATTCATCTGCCAAATTTGTCCTTTTGTTAATGGTCTCTTACTCTTACAGTGCTAGTTTAGATACATCATATATGTAGTAATCGTATATGTGTCTGTGCTTATTTTACACTGACACCTAAAGCAACTCTTTAATGAGGCTATGAAGCGTTTAATCCTTAGTAGTACTCTGTGTTGTATTCTTTGGTGTATCATCAGCATTCTCCCTTTCCTCTTTTCTGAAGCTGCCTGTTTCTGTTAAAATAAAGGTATCAGCACTCCCCAGCTTGTTTGGAGTAGCTGCGTTCTTGTGTGTCAGGTTCACTGACCGGCTGCTGACCACTCAATCCACACTGACAACAAGTGCTGAAAGAAACACGACCGATCCTTATTGTTTAGACAAATGCCAGTTTATTCTGACAGAACTGTTCTGGCATTACCGTCAGGAATGGTGAATTGTTTGTTGTGTGGTGTCACATCCAGTCACTGTCCAAATACGTAGACTTCATTAGAGTTGCCCATACAATGCAAACTCACAGCAAATATGTTGAATTTAAAGGTACACTAGGTGATATTATAACTTTAAACATACAGCTTCATTGTGATGCTTCGCTGAGCTGTAATAGAGAGAATAGGGGCTCTTTTCTTGCTACTCTGGGCTCAGCACTGCAGAAACTGCACTATGTAACTTTGACGGAGGGTAGGAATAAAACGGGAGGTCCCAGAGCAGCTTATACATGAGCTTATACCATGCCAAATGCGAAGCGCCATTCAATATCTTTGGACTGATTTGGAGTGTTGTTTGTGATCCAGAACTAATAATCAAACATCGATACCACATCCCGTATTCGTCTTTTCATGTTGGAGCATCATCAAATCCACACAGAAATGTTCCAAAATCTACAATAAAGCTTTCCCAAAAGAGCCATCTGTTAATACAGTTGCATTGGGTCTAGAACCTACCTAGAATCATTGGGTGCAATGCAGGAACAGAGACAAGGGGCCAGTCAATCACAGGGCATTACACACTCATCCAGTCACTCACACACTCACCCTTTCACTCACACCAGTGGGCAATTTCACACAGCCAATTGACCTACCAACATGTGTTTTTGTACTGGGACTGAACCCAGGACCCTGAGCTGTTTGGTAGTGTCCCCATACACCGTGTTATCAAATGTGAAAGACTGATAAATGACCCACTCTTTTTGATTTAAAAACAGAAAATCTCAAGGAAATAAAAACAATAAAATGCTCCGTCTATTTGCTATTGTCAGGGAGACAAGAGCGGTCAAGAAGAGTCGCCTAAGAAGTCATTCGTATCAACTGTTGGCCAATGAGTCGACTCAAGTCTCGGTTTGCGAACGCCATGTGACTTTTTAAAATATTGTTAAATGAATGCAAAATGTATTTGAAGAAAAAATATGTGGCCAAATTACTTTCATCATTTTTGATGGTAAAGTGATTTTAAATGTATCATCACTTTTAATGTGTTGTTTATGAATGTTAGTTATAAATATTACCTTTAAGATATTAAAGATATTAAATGAGACTAAACCTAATACACATTTTAGACAAAAACTGAGAGGAAAACTAAATCAAAATCATCAGCCGAAATTAACACTGAATGCTGTATCCTACTGCACGAGTCTCAAATCTAAATCACACTCTGCTCCACACACTGTTTCATACTGATTTCCTAATGACATTTCTGAGTGTGTATGACCTAACGTTACTCAAAACTGGACACATGTCTGTCACCAAGTTAAAACTAGTGAAAACAGCCTGAAGCCTGAAGGTTCCTTATTTTTGACCATTTTTTACAGAGAACTGCAATGTCAGTCTCGGCTGATCGACCGCGTTTGGGGTGAGGGGAAAACTGCTCTGGGTTTTTGGCTGAACCATCACTTTAAGAGTGGGACTACACTCCACTGTCAGGGAGTTCAGAGCATTTTAAGAAAAGGTAAATGTAAAGAGAAAACGAGCGCTTGTTTGAGCTGCAGCAGCCTGAGCAAAGCCCACTGGGGAGCGGTGATATTGGTTTTGAGACACGGAATCCACTGTTATCCTATGAGAACCACTCTGGATTTACCTTTTACTGCCTCTCCCTGCTGAGCCCGGTGTATCATTGACCAGCTTTTGTCAAAGCAGCGCTGGAAACAGAGAGCAGGGGAGCAGAAAGTTGCAAACACAGCGGAAGTTTGTGCTTTAATTGTCCAGTACTGTCCAGCCACAGCTGCTCTGTCCCAACACGTTTATCCCAGACAGACCTTTAGGAAGATCACTAATAACATATTTTACAAACAGACAACGGCAGTCACTTGTTAAAAAATAAAACATTTAGATGGTGACATGATAAGTATTTAGTGTACTATATTTCATTACTCCTTTTTGTATTTTGATCATTTCTATTTACAATGACAAACTATTTACAAAATACTGGTATACATGCCGTAAGCTTTTGTTTTCTAAAGATTTATTCATTCATTCATTATCTGTAACCCTTATCCAGTTCAGGGTCGCGGTGGGTCCAGAGCCTACCTGGAATCATTGGGCGCAAGGTGGGAATACACCCTGGAGGGGGCGCCAGTCCTTCACAGGGCAACACACACACTCACACATTCACTCAGTCGCCAATCCACCTACCAACGTGTGGGAGGAAACCGGAGCACCCGGAGGAAACCCACACAGACACAGGGAGAACAGACCACAATCAAACCCACAACCTCCAGGTCCCTGGAGCTGTGTGACTGCGACACTAACCTGCTGCACCACCGTGCCGCTCTAAAGGTTGTAACTATCAAAACTATCAGCTATCAGTATTATCACAGTATTATATAATGTGCTGAAAAGTACACTTTAATCGATTCACTGCATTTTATATTAAACAACACATATTAGCAGCACTGTGTTTACTCATTTAAATAAAGTTTATACAAAAATTGGCATAAATAAACAATAAAACCTACAGTTGTGTTTTCTGTTTGCCTTCGGTAAAGTTGTAAATTTCACGTAATATTAAGGTAGTAATTGCATTAAGTTTTGCTTAACAGATGTCCAGTATCAGAACTGCATTAACCTCCATTTTATTGTTTTTGTGGAAATACAGTGGCTACAGAGACGAAACTGAGGTCCCTTTTAAGAGGCGTGTGTTTATGTCAACTCCTGATGCACAAAGGAATACGTAACGTTGAGGAAGTTTAATGTTAATGAAGGATTTAATGTGGAACGTAATGTTGGCAGCAGAAAGTTTTCGAGCACAGTTCAAGGTAGAAAGAATCTCAGATATTCTTTGGGGGGTGTGCTATTAGCGTGCTATTCAAGGTGAAAAGGTGGTATATTTGGCTATAATCTTTTATTTTTATTTTATTTTATTTTATTTTTCTGCCTGAGACGTCTTGTTTGTCATTAAATATTAAACAAAATGAATAAACTAACACAGTGTTTATTGTTGTAAACAGTGTTTACAAGAGCATAAATAGTTAGCACATTAGCTTACTGTTCAGTCTTAATTCATTCAGATGTAGTTTTCGAGTTGACACTGTGCTGGATTAAATTTATTTACTAAACCAATTTACAAACAACAACAAGATAAAAGAATGAAGTAAAAATCAGTAAATAAGTCTCTGAATGCAAATGTGCCCCAATGATCTAAAACTCTGTTTAAGCACCAGTTGTTCACCCAGAAAACACTGTGCAATCGTCAATGGACCTCCAACTTAGTCCCTGTCAGGGACATGAGGTTTTTAAACTGAGGAAAGTAACATAAAGGATGTTTTTATCTGTGGCCTGCTAAAGACCCAAGGTTAACATTATGTAATTGTTAATAATTAATCATAAATTATATTTTGATATTTTAATGATTTTTTTTATCGTGCCTCTTTAGGTGATATTTTAGAGGCGCATATAGACTACATAAAGATCACGGTTAAAAATTACTATCAGAAAAAATAAGTACTCTACATTATGGTTCACTAAATATCCAGACCGTGTAAATTTACCTTCAAAAGTTACACCAGTGGTTTTAGAGTCAAGCTGTGTTCCCTAAATTATTATTCTCTTCTCCAGAAGGAGAGGTGAATATTTGTAACTTTTTGTAAATTTGGAAACAACTGTTTTCAAAGAATAGGTTTGAGACAATTTATGAAATCAATGCAACTTAAAAATCTAAATTTTGCCTCCCTCTGTCCAGTCCTAGCTATAGCACTGGAGTGGTCAGAAGAGGTCAGTAGTGGTATGGTATACTATTGCCACAGATGATCCTGAATTAGTGTAAAACACTATATTTATTTTCAGTATTCTTCACATTCAACAGACTTCTTCTTCGTTGCTCATTTCGTGTTTGACGGCTGCCCCTAGTGCACATGTTCACAGTTTGTCAAAGTATGTTTGCTGACACTCGTGAGAACATCTCTGAGTGACGCCCGTGTCCTGACGTTGACATGAATCTTTTGCACAAGTTAAATTACATGCTGATGCTTTGTCATAATGTTATGGATATATTTAAACACAATTTTCCCCACCCCTGACTGAGCTGTTTATAAGCACACGCTACTCAGCAATCGGATCAAATCTCTGTTTATTACGTGTACAACTAAGATTTAAAGAAGATTTGTGCAGTGTATAATTGTAATTCAAAAATTCTCTGGCTCTTTTAATATTTTCATATTAACAAAAAAAAGACCTTAAAACCACAACTAAAAATTAAATACAGGAGGTCCTCTGGTTACGTCAGTCCCGAGTTACGATGTTTCGTGGTTACGACACATCTCCCACTTACTGTATAAAGCCTTGTTTTGACGTAAGTGGTTTTGCGTCATAAACGTCGTGACGCGAACTTCGTGTGTGGTGTGCGCGGCGGAAGAATACACGGTTACGCGGCTAGGGACCGAGGAGGATAGGTGTTAGGATAGGATAAGTGCTTACAGTATGATATTTATGTACAGTATGTACGTATATTCCGACTTACACCAAAAATCAGTTTACGACGTGACGTAGGAACAGATCAACGTTGTAAGCCGAGGACCCCCTGTAATTTGAAAATGAAGACTGAGAAAAATGTATTTGTGAGTGATTTTGTAGTTGTGTGTCGCCCTGCGAAGGACTGGCGCCCCCTCCAGGGTGTGTTCCCTCTGGATCCACCTGGACAGGATAAGCGGTTACAGACAATGAATGAATGAATGAATGAATTAACATATTTGTACACCCAATATAAAAAAAAATCAGATCCAGAATTAGGCACTTCTATAAAGCAGGCCTTAGAGTAAATGTTACCATGACAACAAACACCATGGTGGTCCTGACAGAGTGAGTTTTCAGTTGGTGCATTTGTGTTTTGTATTTCTTTCTAATTATTACAGGCAAGAACTTATTAAAGAAGGGGACAGAGGACGACTTCATGTTTGGCAACATTCTGCGACATACCAGCGGGGTGCCAACCTCAGCTGATAACAAATGTGTGGATGGAAATATGCAGTAAAGACTATGGAGAGACTAGTGCTGAAGAAATTCACAGATTTTGAGGTCAATGTGCATGTGCAGAGCATAGTCAAAGTCTCCAACAGGGAATATAATCAGATAGAGGCATTTACATGGTAATATTCCTCTGTTTAATGGACTATTTACAGGATTACCCACCTCATCCATTCATATAGGGACTGTACTCAGAATGGCCCCAACTGGAGTAATCTGTTCTGACTGAATCTGTTCTATACATGGACGTATTCTGTGACTGAGCTATTAGTCGGATTAATAACGGATTATCAGGCGTGTGATAATGATTATGATTTTTTTAGAGCTAAATTGACAGCCCCCAAAAAAGTTGTTCTTATCTAAACTGGGGGCCATTTCGCTGTGTGTCTACTCTAAGTTTTAATTTAGTCTCTGAAGCTGTTATATTGGCTCTCGGTGTCCGTAATCAGGGCCTAACATTTAAAAAGTGCAAGGACATCACAAGAGGCAAGTCTCTTGTTGTCTAAAGAGCAGCTAATAAGCTAAAGTGAGCACTTACTAAAAAGCAGTGGTAAGCATACAGCAGTGAGAACAAACCAAAGGCAACAGGCTGCTTAAAATGTCAGCAGCAGCGATCTGCCCCGCTGCTGCTGACATCTTGAAGCTAGCTGGTAATTTCCTTTGGCCACTGCTGTGGTCTAATGATGATCATTATAGGTTAGAGCAACTAGCACTTTGAGCCATTGAGCTAGCGTCTGATGACTTTCAATTTGCAGGGAAAGTGCAATATTTTGATTTTGGGAAAGGCTACACTTGCCCGGCATTGGCAGGGAGTGTTCGTCTGGCAGTCAACAATTTCAGTTTTCTAAGGTCTTTTTAAATATCACCCTCAGATACAAAGCTGGCTTATGTTAAGGTCTGATAAAGACAGCAATGATAAAGGAGTACACAACCATGTTAAAGGGGACTGATTCTACCAATTTATTTACAAGTGAACACAGTTCAGGGTCTTAATGAAACAGGTGACCTGCTTTGGTCAAAATACTATAAGGATCAAACATCACAGCAGCGATTTTCCCCTGTCTGAACAGCCGTGTTCAAAATGGCTGGTTTCAGTGCCTGTTCCTTTAAATGATTATGAGCCACAGCTCAATTCAGTGTCAGAGCCCAGCAGTGAGGAGCAAAGAGCAGAATCTCTGTTTTTTAGCTGTTTTTACTCTATTTACTTCGTTTTTACTCAGTGCTCTTATTTCTCCGCATTGTTGTGTTCGTTTTACTCCATTTAGCTTGTCAAGTAAACTATATATATATTTATAGAAACACACACACACACACACAAACACAGTAATCCTTCGCTGTTTCCAGTCCTGGTCTGAACCAAGGAGCCTGGTGTTGTCTGGTTTACTGTGTTTAATTATATTCAATTACTTTATATTTTTTATGTGAACCTTCCTGTGTGAGGTTATCGAAATATCTGGCACCATTTGGTTCGCTTGAGTGAGAACGGGGCGTGGTGAAGTAGCCTACAATCTTCTGATTGGACGGTCTGACTGTAGAGCTACCGTCATTGGTCGATAACTTTCTCTGTAAACATTTAATTGGTCAGTCTGCACGTCAGTAGTCCTTGTTTACGTCAGGCAAAGCTCATGTACCCACCCTCATCTCGAGCAGCTAGGCCGAAACGTAAATGTAAGTTCTCGGATGAATTAAAAAAGAAATTCTCGTGTTTTGTGTAGCAAATAAAGGTGTAAACGACCTAAAAGCACACATAGGTTCAGCTAAGCACACAACGGCAGCGAGGGGCGACCCTCCCCCTGAGACACGTCCTCTTTTTCACCATCTCAGATCTTGTCACACAGGTAAATATATTTATTTCAACAATAAACCGACTGTCTTTTATTTTGTTCGTTGAACTAAATTCAAAATAAAAGCAGCTGCAATGTGGATGCTAACAGGCTAGCCACATTGTCTCGCTCAATAAATATGAAAATCAAACTTGAAATAAATAATGAATCTCAGTTCCAGAAAATACAGAATCACAATGTTGTAAATTAGAATTTTTGGCAAAATGAACCATGGTAACATCTGGGCTTTTGAATCTTCTATGAAGCAAGATCAGCCACTGAGATTTTGCCAAATCGCTTCATGTTTTGTCTGACGGGATTTTGCAGAGAATATGATCATGCTTGCATAGGGTTTAGGGTTTGAAGCATGGTGTTGCATTTGAATATCTAGATTCTTACGTTTCAGAAGGCCAAGCAAAGCAGAATATGACAGATCCAGCGATCTGTGTAATCACAAACACTAGGAAATGAACCTGGTCTCTTGGTCTCTCTCCATTACTTCATTATCAGAGTTGTTCCGTAGACTGGGATGTATGTCCTCTCAGCTACACGTCACATACATGAAGCACCTGTACGAAATAATGACACGATGATTGGAGAAACTACTCATCCATGCAAAATGCGTTTCTTGGATGCCTCCTAATTGCTGGCCCACCTGCCATCAGCTGGCATTCCTTTGTAACATGTTCAGCCATTGAACTTTTGCCAGCTTGATTCACGTTTTGTCTGCGAGGATTTTGCAGGGATACTGTGTATGGTTTGATGAATGATGTTGATTTTTGAATATCTGGATTGTGTTTTTTTCCATGTAAGAGTGCCTAAGGAAGCCTCCAGCCGTTGTGAAAGTAAGTATAGGCCCATTCTTCTTGGTGAAAGTTCCAATACATTGAACGCTCCGTTAATTTCACTGCAGTATAGAATTAACATTAACTGAATGCCTCATGTAGACCTCTCATCAGTCTTGGAGAAAGAGAAAAACTTTCTTTAACGGGTTATTGGGATCAGGAAAGTCTTTGTATCTCCACAATAGTCATTTTACAGGAGAATTCTTACACTTTATTAGACGTTACTGGAGAAACCAATTCTTCCAAGTCGTTTTGGACTATCCATGTCTATCCATAGGTTGAAGTATAGTAGTCACTGTGTATAGCAGCCGCCATATTGTGCACCTACTCATTCCTTAAACATACAACTCAAACAAAAACTGTGAAATTTATTTCGTTTTCATGTTTTGTTTTTTGTTTTCTGTCAACAGTTTTAGTTACATTTTTAAATTTAAAAGGGGTTGGACAATGAATGGTCATGACTAAATTGGAGCAGCCTGGTGGCCAATCTTCATTAACTCCACATTGCACCAGTAAGACCATGTGCATCCAATGGTTCAAACATTGTGTCCTGAAGGCGGTGCCGTGTATCAGGACGACAATGCACCAATACACACAGCAAGACTGGTGAAAGATTGGTTTGATGAACATGAAAGTGAAGTTGAACATCTCCCATGGCCTGCACAGTCACCAGATCTAAATATTATTGAGACACTTTGGGGTGTTTTGGAGGAGCGAGTCAGGAAACGTTTGTGACCTGGCCACTATCCTGCAAGAAGAAGAATGGCTTCAAATCCCTCTGACCACTGTGCAGGACTTGTATATGTCATTCCCAAGACCAACTGACACGGTATTGGCCGCAAAAGGAGGCCCTACACCATACTAATAAATTATTGTGGTCTAAAACCAGGTGTTTCAGTTTCATTGTCCAACCCCTGTCCTACCAGTGTCATTTGTAAACAGAGCTCTGTTCGTCTGTGTCAGTCAGTAGAGGAGCTCGCTACATAGTGCACTGAGAATATAACTAATAATACTGCACCCAGACATTAGATACTGTGTGAACTACATAGCTGACAAACCATGTTTTTAAGACTGACACTGTGCCCTACGGAGGGTGTAGAAAAAATTTGGGATTTGGCCGTAGCTTTCCTGATCACTCAGTGTTTTCAGCCGAGGAGAACTACTTTATCAAACTTTAAGCCAAATCAGAGAAATAATTCTAAAGCATTAGTGCTAAAGCATTATCTTTCAAGAATCTGTTCCATTCTCAAAGCACAGTGGGATCAGATTATTTACCCTTTAAACAGGGAGAAACGAATGAGACAAACATCTTTATAGTCTTTTAAACACTAAAAAATTAGAGAAACAAGACGATGACTGAAGCTTGTATATGATCTATGTATGAATAACTCACCCAGATTCAGAGAGAAGAGCAGACAAACATTAGAGTGTGACGTACTAACTGTTCCTATGATGAAAATGCTAATATGGCTAACCGATAATAACTGGCTTTTTTTTCTCCTCATTATAATACACAGTGCCATCCTTTACCCTGCTTATGTAAAGAGGCAGTGGCCTTCTGTGCTTCTGATTGGTATGAGACTCTCCCCAGTGCAGGGAAAGGAGCTGTGTATGAGATAAATGAATCCGTCCTTTCCATCGGTTTACATAAGTGCTGTGCTCTGAAATCGCTCTCCCAGGCCAAAAAAAAAAAAATAAATCATGTGAATTCAACCCATGGATTGGTCAGTTCAACAAAAATAGAGACACAAACATCTGTCCCAAAAGTGACAAAATACAACTCAAGCCCAGGAAGTTTCCGAAATGAACCCTGGAATGAGTTGGTGCATTAAAGGATCCGTGTAAGTACCACATTTAGTCATTTAACATTAACATTTTAATTTGCTTTTACTACACAGCCATTAAGACAGACATTGTAGACTGCTCTAATGAGATCAGCTGGAGCGGCCATAAATTTTCTGGAGCGTACAGAGGGAAATCAGATGAACCGGGGAGCAGAACTGACCACAGCCACACAGTGCCCACACACAAATCCATGCCCACACACTGATAATAGCAGCAGCAATAAATAAGAGCCATAGTTTTCACTGAAAGCTCTGACACTGCCAGGTACATAGGGGTGTAATGTAACGATGCTATTTGTATCTGTGGCTGTTTCTATTTAGAGCTAAAAATACCTCCACTGGACGTGGACACGGAACTGGTTTGTCCATGAATTAATGTAGTCTATGTCTTCTTCGGTTCTTCTAGCTCTAATGCATATGATTCTTACTCTTATGACACTAACATGACTTTAAATGGTTTTAAATATAGCCTACTCTCTCTCTCTCTCTCTCTCTCTCTATATATATATATATATATATATATATATATATTTGTTTTTTTACTCAATGTACATTCATTCATTATCTGTAACCCTTATCCAATTCAGGGTCGCGGTGGGTCCAGAGCCTACCTGGAATCATTGGGCGCAAGGCAGGAATACACCCTGGAGGGGGCACCGGTCCTTCACAGGGCAACACACACACTCACACACTCACACCTACGGACACTTTTGAGTCACCAATCCACCTACCAACGTGTGTTTTTGGACTGTGGGAGGAAATGGGGCACCCGGAGGAAACCCACGCAGACACAGGGAGAACACGCCACACTCCTCACAGACAGTCACCCGGAGGAAACCCACGCAGACACAGGGAGAACACACCACACTCCTCACAGACAGTCACCCAGAAGAAACCCACGCAGACACAGGGAGAACACACCACACTCCTCACAGACAGTCACCCGGAGGAAACCCACGCAGACACAGGGAGAACACACCACACTCCTCACAGACAGTCACCCAGAAGAAACCCACGCAGACACAGGGAGAACACACCACACTCCTCACAGACAGTCACCCGGAGGAAACCCACGCAGACACAGGGAGAACACGCCACACTCCTCACAGACAGTCACCCGGAGGAAACCCACGCAGACACAGGGAGAACACGCCACACTCCTCACAGACAGTCACCCGGAGGAAACCCACGCAGACACAGGGAGAACACACCACACTCCTCACAGACAGTCACCCGGAGGAAACCCACGCAGACACAGAGAGAACACACCACACTCCTCACAGACAGTCACCCGGAGGAAACCCACGCAGACACAGGGAGAACACACCACACTCCTCACAGACAGTCACCCGGAGGAAACCCACACAGACACAGGGAGAACACACCACACTCCTCACAGACAGTCACCTGGAGGAAACCCACACAGACACAGGGAGAACACACCACACTCCTCACAGACAGTCACCCGGAGCGGGAATCGAACCCACAACCTCTAGGCCCCTGGAGCTGTGTGACTGTGACACTACCTGCTGCGCCACTGTGCCATTCTTACTCAATGTACATGAGCTGTAAAATTCTTCCACATTAAAAAACGTATCTGGTCATTTGAGCAGTGGTTTTCAGAAGCTGTGTGTGAAACTACGCTCCCAGTTTCACAAGCCAGGCTTCAACCTATCATCAGACTCTGGTGCGTTTTAATCTCTTACCATGGCCAAGAACTGCCATTTTCTCCAAGGGTGCTACAACAAAAACACACCCACATGAAACAAATTAATATGAGTCAGAAAGTCAGTCAGCATATTTATTAGAAAATAAAATAATCTTCATTCGACCGAGGACATTTGAGACTGTGATGAGTCGGAAAAATGGTAGTCCATCACTTCACATAATCCAGGTGAAGCTATATATAACGAGCGAGATATTATTATGATTGCTGTTGTAGACGGCATGCTTTGGTTCCCATGTGGGAACTTCTATGTTTTATTGAGTGTACAGTTGGTAAAGCACCTGAGTAAAAAAAAACCCTAATCACAGCTGAATGAACACATTTATTGAAATATTTTACCACAGTTTTACAACAGTTTTCCTGTTCATTTTCTAATAAGCATTCGGTCTGTTATTGTTAAGTTAAAAGCAGTCAGAAACCCTGTTTAAATCTCATTTCGTCATCAAACTTTGCATTTTAGGTCCATGCCAGACATAATCCCATATATATAACACTCACTCTCTCTCTCTCTCTCTCTCTCTCTCTCTCTCTCTCTCTCTCTCTCTCTCTCTCTCTCTCTCTCTCTCTCTCACACACACACTCCCAAGAATATGACTGGAGAACACAAACATGTGCAAGCAAAACACCTCAAAAATACCAAGCACAGCTAATCAGGCACTGACAATCTCTCTCTCTCTCTCTCTCTCTCTCTCTCTCTCTCTCTCTCTCTCAGGAACATCATGAGGTTTGAAGTTTTGCTGGAAGTCTTTGCGTCACTTCACAGAGAATAAGCACCACACTCACATACACACACAGAATGAGAAAGGGTGTGTTTGTGTGTGTGTGTGTGTGTGTGAGAGAGAGAGAGACAGAGAGACAGAGAGAGAGAGAGAGAGAGAGAGAGAGAGAGAAAATAAGCTGATAATTTGACTCCTTCGCCCACGTTGGAGAAGATGACGCTGCCTCAGTCAAAGAAAGAGAGAGAGAGAGAGAGAGAGAGAGAGAGAGAGAGAGAAGGGAGGGGAGGAAAGGCTGCAGAAAAAGGGGGTGCACTGAGCCCCCCTCCATTTTCAAATCAAAGAAATGTGAGTTAGATATTTATAGCGTTGAGCAGCCACAGGGTACGGTCTCGGTCTCTCTCTCTCTCTCTCTCTTTCACTCTTTATTTCCTCTCTTGTTTTCGACCCCCCTCACCTCCCCCCCTCGCTCTTTTGCTTTCCTCCTTCCTTTTTTTCTTTTTCGATCGTGTCTTTTCAGACTGGACTTGTATCAAAGGAACTCGTTTGATTGTCTAGTGGTCAGCCAGTGTCTGGTCAGCCCAAATCCTTTAAAGCCACTCACCACATTAGTGTCCTTTTCTCTCTTCCTAAATTTCACCCACCCACCCGCCCACACACACACACACACACACACACACACACACACACACACACACACACACATATTGCCCTTTTCCAGACTTTGTAAACACAGCAAGACACAGCCAAGGTCAACAGCAGTGATTACTGAGCTGCACACACAGAAAAAGCCACTAGTTGGACCCTTTTCACTTGAGTGTGTTTCACTGTTACATTTCCATTTGCAGCATTTGGCAGACCCTGCCATCCACAGTGACATTCAAACCTAATCAAATTACAGACATTAACTGACATAAACAGACATAAACCTAGTTAATTCTAGGTTTAGGAATCTTGCCCAAGGACATTTATTTATGTAGCATGGTGTGGTTACATGGGTAGGATATTGATCCTTTGTCTCAGGTGTGCTTCCAATAACACAGCAACAAATACACTAATGTAGTATAAACTAAATGAAAAGGAGCAAGTCCATATAAACTGCCATCATTTCTGGACATGGGCTCATTAAATCACAGAATCAAAATCACTGTGATGCTCCACTGAGCTGTAATAGGGAGAGTAGAGCCTCTGTTGCTAATCTGGGCTCAGCACTGCAGAAACTGCACTATGTAACTTTTGGAGGAGGGTAGAAAACCACGCCCACCCCTCACCCCTCCCTTCAGACTTGGGGACAGTGCTGTAAAAGTGAATTACACTCTACAGCTGTAGGGGGAGCCCAGGTACATAAATACCCAAATTTACGTAGTGCTCTTTTAACAAGCCTTATGGTAATCTACAGTCGTCTGGAATATTCCGGAATACAGGACAATTTTGATAATTACTTTGAATATGAGTGTTTACAATGATAATAGTGCATTCAATCAGACAAGGTGTGTCTTAAGCTTTCCACGTTCCTGTTTAAGCACTGAGGCTACATCGCTAACATAGCTACCACAATTTTCAGCTAATGTCCTAAAATCTAATATGATTAGTGATTGCAGGTACGATAAGGCCACCAATGTCTGTCAAATTGTACACATACGGACATAGCTAGCTAGTCATCAAGCCGGTCAATACCAACTATTACAGTATTACACTAGCTAGCTCACAGCATATCCCCAGCTGGTCTAAGTTCCTACAGTAACACTTTATTCAGCTAGTGAAACATTACATAGTAACCTAGTCAACATGCATACAACGTGCCCGCAGCTAGCACTATATAGCAATACATTTGATCAATCAATTAATCCAGTGTTTTATTCTGAATCTACTAGCTTATAACATTTCCCCAGCTAACGATGTATAATATAGCCATAACTGAATAAGCTAGGAAACAACCCTGCTGAAAAAAACAGCATGACCAGCTCAAGCTAGTCATGCTGGTTTAGCTGGTTGACCATAACTGGTTGAACATAAATAATAACATAATCATATTCATAGTTATAATATTAATAAAGATAATGACTAATAATGTTATATGCTAGTCAGCAAGCTAATCAACACAAAAATGATTAGTTTACTATTCTATATCACATCTTATTTTCCAAAACGTACTTGCAGCTATTATTTTAGAAATAATATATGCTAATGAACATGCTAGTCAATACACAATAGAATAATATATTTATGTTAGATTAACATTTAGCAGCTAGCGCTTGTAATAATATCATAGGCTAGTCAACAAGCTAATCAACACACAAATGATTAGTTTACTATTCTATATCACATCTTATTTTCCAAAACTTACTTGCAGCTAATATTTTAGTAATAATGTATGCTAATGAACATGCTAGTCAATACACAATTGAATAATATATTTATGTTAGATTAACATATACCCAGCTAGCACTGTAATTATATCATAGGCTAGTCAACAAGCTAATCAACACACAAATGATTAGTTTACTATTCTATATCACATCTTATTTTCCAAGACTTACTTGCAGCTAATATTTTAGTAATAATGTATGCTAATGAACATGCTAGTCAATACACAATTGAATAATATATTTGTGGTAGATTAACATATACCCAGCTAGCGCTTGTAATAATATCATAGGCTAGTCAACAAGCTAATCAATACCAGTGATGATTTTATTATTCTACACTACAACGTATACCCAGCTAGCATTTTAATAACATTATACACTAGTGGACAAGCTCATTATTACCAGTGATTATTGTAGTAACGGATGAAAGCTCAAATCATGTATTAATCTAACAAGTAAAATAGAGCAGCAACTTCATCACCTCGATACATAGTAAGGTAATGAGCAAGCTAACCTTTACATAGATATTAGGAAACTGTTGTGAAGATCTGATTGCATTCAGCTGTGAGAGCATTACTGAGGTCTGATCATTAGTTCTGGATCATAAACATCATTCCAACTCATCCCCAAGGGATAGAGCCCAATCACTGCAGAGAACGCCGTTGCTCCACAGCACAGTGTCTGGGGCATTCTTACACCTCTAGTTGATGCAGGGCTTCAGCGTGGTGACCTTAGCCTCATGTATGTGTGTGTGTGATTAATCTAGATTGCCCTGCTTCATAGGTCAGTGCTTATGTGTGAAACTGAATGTTTTTGTCAGGAATGGGTGCAAATTAAAGCAGCCAAATTCTAGCCGTACAGTGTGTATTAAGGATTAGCAACCAGCCAAAATGAAATGGTAGATGTTGAGGACGTGATTATATTGTCCATCCATCAACATTTGGCTTGTAATATAAAATATTCTGTAAAATGACTCAGGGTTACTGTGAGCTAGTATAATAATAATATAGTGCAGTTACACAGCAAGCTAGCAAACAAGCTAATCAATAGCAGTGACTACTGAACTCTGAATAACTTCATCACAAGCCCATAATCCTCAGAAATAAAGCTAATTCCTGAAACGAGGAGAGGAACTGAAGTCAAGCCATGTATTCCAGTCTTAATCTCACGCTGCGCAATGCATGTGGTGTAGTATTAATCTTCCAAGAATGATAATGTAAGCTGTAACTACAGCATCAAACTCCAGCAATAATTTCACCACTAATACAACTGAAGTTAGCAAAGTATTACAAATAATATTTATCTGGTTCGGCAGTATACATTTTTTGAGGTTTTTTTTTTACTAAAGGCAATAGTTCTACATAAATATATATATATATGTATATATATATCTCTTCTCGGAGTTGAAAAACTCGTCTTTAAAGTGGACATATTTTGCCCTTTTTGCACCTGTGAAAACCTGGGTCTTAATCAAACACTGTGACTTGCTTTGGTCAAAATACCACAAGGAACAAGCCCCACAGCAGCATTCTATTCTGAACTGCCAGTTTCAACGCCTGTTCCTTCAAATGGCAATGAGCCGCTGTTCACCCCGACTGCGAGTGCACAGCAGTGAGGTGTGAGGCACAGACGCTCTTCTTCCATTTTAACTCAGTGCTCTTATTTCTTCGCTCTTATAAACGTGGGTCCTAGCACTGTGATTGGAGGGACACAGAAGAGGGGGCGGGGCAATTCTCAGAATTAGAGGAACTTAAATTGATCCCATGTTTACTGACTGCAGCACGCACTAAACTGACTTGGCGGTCTTGTTTCACAGTGTGTGGGTTGGTGGGCTTCAGATCCTCACATTAATGTGCACAAGGACTGAACAAGTGATTTAAAACTGGTTCAATATACTGACAAAAAAGAGTTTCACTACTGTGCCAAGTCAAAGAAACCCTTTTCAGTAGCACACAATAGATCACATTTCACTCAGAGTGTAGCTCATTCTCTCTTTCTGCTCCGTTAGCTTTTTCATGTCCAGTGCTTCTCTCTGTTAGCCCTAAAATCTCCTGGTTCCGGCTCCCGATATTATAGAACCATTACATTGAAACATAAATATCAAATTTAATTGGCTCAGTGGGTTTGCAGTCAATTAAAACATGTCCTCTCTGGATACCGCCCGAAGTTTAACTAGTGGGAAAACGAAGGGCCTCTATGCGGACGGCCGCAAGCATGTCCACTCATCCAGAACATAATTAATGCATCATCGTATAGGTCAAGTCTCACTGTTCAGTCAGAATGGCAATTCTGTGCAATTATCTGCTACCAATGTTGTACTGCAGTCAATGTGCCTCCTCACAATTGGCGCTGATGTTATCAAGCGTCCCTGCAATTAAGGAAATGAAGGTTTAATGGATTCCCGCCCAGGAATAAAATAAAACTGGTGCTCGTGCTGGTGAGCTAATGGTGAGTCTGATTTTGAAGGGTCTCGTTTTTAGGCTGTAACCGAGGACACGCACAATTTGTTGGGATAAATGTGAAATGCAAATGAATTTACATAGTATCATTTACACATAGTATAGTACATAGTATAATTTATCGTTCATTTAGCAATATAGCCTCCGCCAAACTATAAAAGCACACAGACAGAAAACGGACGCCTTCATTGAGTTGAAAACTGGGGAGATGTCTATTGTGACATGTTCTACATTTCTACAATCATTTTTGTAATATCTGAAAAAACATCTATATTAGTTTTAAAGCTAGTTTTGTGTAGCGTAGAATTGTAATTGAAAATTCAAACATTCTCCTGCTCTTTTGTCATTTTCTGGTCACTTATGTGTAGTATTAAAAACGACAACTGTCACTTTACTCAACAAATACAACCTAAAAATTAAGTAGTTTGAAAATGGCGAGTGAGAAGAGTTTATTGGTCACTTCATTCATTATGAGTTCCATCAAGAAAAAGAGCTGCAAAACCACGTGATTGATTTGTTCTGTTCTTGGAAATAAAGTTGTATCAAAAAAAAAAATGTGTGAGATTTTGTTTAGGCGATGTGGATTTGGATGTTATGATAATTAACGTAGGGGCGGCACGGTGGTGCAGCAGGTAGTGTCACAGCTCCAGGGTCCTGGAGGTTGTGGGTTCGATTCCTGCTCCGGGTGACTGTCTGTGAGGAGTTGGTGTGTTCTCTCTGTGTCTGTGTGGGTTTCCTCTGGGTGACTGTCTGTGAGGAGTGTGGTGTGTTCTCCCTGTGTCTGTGTGGGTTTCCTCCGGGTGACTGTCTGTAAGGAGTGTGGTGTGTTCTCCCTGTGTCTGCGTGGGTTTCCTCCGGGTGACTGTCTGTAAGGAGTGTGGTGTGTTCTCCCTGTGTCTGCGTGGGTTTCCTCCGGGTGACTGTCTGTAAGGAGTGTGGTGTGTTCTCCCTGTGTCTGCGTGGGTTTCCTCCGGGTGACTGTCTGTGAGGAGTGTGGTGTGTTCTCCCTGTGTCTGCGTGGGTTTCCTCCGGGTGACTGTCTGTGAGGAGTTGGTGTGTTCTCCCTGTGTCTGCGTGGGTTTCCTCCGGGTGATTGTCTGTGAGGAGTTGGTGTGTTCTCCCTGTGTCTGCGTGGGTTTCCTCTGGGTGCTCCGGTTTCCTCCCACAGTCCAAAAACACACGTTGGTAGTCGGAATGGTGAGTCAAAAGTGTCCATAGGTGTGAATGTGTGTGTGTGTGTTGCCCTGTTAAGGACTGGCGCCCCCTTCAGGGTGTATTCCTGCCTTGCACCCAATGATTCCAGGTAGGCTCTGGACCGGATAACTGGATAAGAGTTACAGATAATGAATGATAATTTACGTAGTGTATTAATACTTAATCATTAGTTAGGTATTAATGACATATTTACGATAAAATAAGTGGGCGAACAATATCATTTAAAAAGTAAGAAATAATTAGGAACCTGTATTTGCAGAGCTGACACTCCCGCCCCCATGCTTCACAGTGGCTATGGTGTTATTATGATCATTTACGCAACATGTTTTTCTCCAAATATCAGGAGCTTGATTATTGACAAGTAGAGCTTTTATTTTTATATATATCTCAACTGAGTGCTGATTCACCCAGAGCTGGGGCCAGTTCAGAGAACAATGCTCTGCTCTGTAGCTTTTCTCAAAATGATTCAATATTCAGTAACGTTTTCCCTGAGAACTTCAGGACAGCGTTAGCATCCGTGCTAATTGTTGTGCATACACACACACACACACACATACTTTATGTATATTTTTAATAAGTTTATGTTTGGAAAGGCATAAACATGAGAAGACATTGCTGTGTGAATCTGAAGTGGAGGTATGCGCTGGAGTTTTAAGATTATTACAGAGTAAAAACACAACTGTCTGAACACTTACTCACACACGACGGATTACAGTGTTATTTTACACTACACACATGAGCTGTCCAGCGCTTTAAGAACCCATTGTTGTTTGATGTGTGGTGTGATGATGACCACAAAGAAGGGGTGTTTGAGTGGTGTGTTATTCTCAGAGCATCAGGCCTCAGTTGATGGAGAGAATTGCTGCTGGAGGGGACTCATGAATAAAACACTGAACTTTTTCAAGTCCATGGCTACGCACACATAGACACACACACACACACACACACACACACACACACACACACACACACACACACACTCTCTCTCTCTCTGTCTGTCTCGCTCTCTCTTTTCACAGTGAGTCTAATGGAGGCTGGATGACTCTGCTGTTACATACACTTTCTCTCTGGATGTTTTGGTGCCTTTTTTACGTCTTGTTCTTAACCTCTCTCTCTGTTTATCTGTCTGTGTCTCTTTCTCTCGCTTTTCTTTCTCTCTCTCTATCTCTGTCTGTTTCTCTCTCCCTCATTCCACTCTGTGTCTCACTCTTACTCTTTCATTCTTCTATCTCCCTCTTTCTGTCACTTCTTTCCTAGATCTATATCTTTCTCTGTGCTTGTCTCTTTCCCCTCTCTCTCTCTCTCTCTCTTTCTCTGTTTTTCTCCCTCTTTCCTACACCCTTTCCATCTCTCTTTCTCTTTCTCTCTCTCTTTCTGTTTTTCTCACTTTCCTACACCCTTTTCATCTCTCTCTTTCTCTTTCTCACTCTCTCTTTCTCTGTTTTTCTCAATCTTTCCTACACCCTTTCCATCTCTCTCTTTCTCTTTCTCACTCTTTCCTACACCCTTTCCATCTCTCTCTTTCTTTCTCTCTCTCTCTCTCTTTCTCTGTTTTTCTCACTCTTTCCTACACCCTTTCCATCTCTCTCTCTCTCTCTCTCTCTCTCTCTCTCTCTCTCTCGCTCACACACACACACACACACACACACACACACTTCTAACGCCTAAACGACTTCAAAAAAATACTTTGATGACCTGGGAGGTGTTTGTTGGAGCGCTGCTGATGAAATGTTGTCAAATTAAATATATGTAAGTTCAAAGAGCACAAATAAGTGTGTGTGTGTGTGTGTGTGTGTGTGGGAATGCGCTCCAGCTAATGTGTTCTGAACTAAACATGCTTTATTAAAGAACTCAGGCTCAGACCAGACATCTGTTTGCCAAAATGCATGTGTGTGTCTGTGTGTGTTCTTCGGTCATTCACTTTGTATTAGCGCCAGTGTCCAGTTCCACTAGAATAATAAAGTGAGGCCTGGTAGATGCTCCTCACTAAATTTCCCCTCCATTCAAACTCGGGCTCGTGCATTATTCAGACCACTCCGCTGAGGTGACCTGGGGAAATTGTATGTATTTATTTATTTATTTAATTTTTTTCTTTTTTTGCAGCTCGACAAGTTTCTCACACATCCGCCCAGATACGGAGTGACAGACTTTACAGAGCTGCGGTCAGAGAGGTACAGCACACTGATAAGGGCAGGGGTCAGCGGGCTCCCTGCTGCTGGACTGTGATTTCGGGTCATGGTGGTTTCTGCTGCACTCATTGGCCTCTTTATCGGGAACTCCTTCCATATCCATGGGTTGCAGCTGACATCACAGTACAGAGCAGCCGCATTATTGGGGACCTACTCATTATTCAAACACACAGCCCAAATATTTAAACTGTTTTATTGTTTCTTTTAAGATTTGGTATGGATCCCTGACCCATTTATCCACATCACATGTGTAAACAGAACTCTGTTCGTCTGGGTCACTCAGTAGAGAAGCTCGGGCCGTGTCCCAAAGTAGCACCATACACCCTACATAGTGCACATCACAGCTAATAAAACAGACTCTAATTAGACACTAATTTGACAGGGAAACATGAACCTTAAAGCTCACTAAAATTACTTTTGACATAAAATGCTCTGAGTGAGTAAAGACGTTATTTTATGACCAACACTGTGCCCTACGGCGGGGTGTTGGGGGACATTTGGTATTTGGCCTTGGCTTGTGTCTGTAGTCTCTTACACACTAAAATAAAACAAGACTGAAATATATAATTACTGAAGCTTGTATATGATCTGTGTATGAATAACTCACACAGATTCAGTCACATGACATGCTAACATTAGAGTCGTGCTAATATTTTTCCGTTATATTCTATGACGAAAGTGCTAATATGGCTAACAGAGGATTAAAGTCTTTTTCTCATTGTTATGCAACATAGTGTGATCCGTTACCCCAGACACAAAAAGGCAGTGGGTGTCTGTGCTTCTGAGTGTTGTGAGACTCTCTCCAGCGCAGGTAGAGGAACTGTGAATGAGTTAAATCGATCTGCATTTCCCAACTATTTATATAGGTGCTGCGCTCTGAAACCATCCAATCAGACCCCTGTAGAGCACACACTGATCCACTATGTGAATATTAAAGGGGACATCACTTGTTCAGTGCATGTTCACATTCATTTGTTGATATGGGGCTCACCAACCCCCAAACAGTGAAACAACAACAACACGCAGTGCCTCAAGAGGAGGGCCAGTGCTGGGGTGCTGTTTTTCTGGAGATCAGTGGCTTGACTTTTTCCCAGATTCACTTAAATGTCCTTAGTTGTGGGCGAAGGAATGACAGGACACAATTCTTTCCCACCAGTCTTGACTTGTCTGTCGTGTCCAAACATTCCTCTGGACAGTCGAGGTGCTGACCACTGCAGAAATCACAGCGGCTGCAGGACACCGCAGACAACTCTATGCAGTCCGGGTTTTGAGAACGTATAAGACACGGGTCATAGCCTGTGTGAAACCATGTTTATAACCTTTTAGAGGAAGGAAAATGGAAATGATTAAACTGTTGTTGTCCATTTTTGGGGGAAGCAAAAATCAGCTCTCATTTGGTTCAGACTGGGAACACATTTTGATGAAGTGTAAACAGAATCTGGTCAAAGTAAATCCAGATACAAAACGGCAGGTGTAAACAGACCCTAAGTGTACTGATTAAATATGGCGAAAACGAAAAGAAAAAATGACTAAAAAACAGAGAAAAAAGAAGCTATGTTTCACACGCCCTGAAACCTGGTCATTTTGAACAGGGTTTACATGGAGAGAATACATCCGTGATGTTTGTTCCTTGTGGTATTTTGACAACACCATGTAAACAAAGCTTTATTAAGACCGCAAAACTTTGTTCACATGTGGAAAAAGCCCCTTTAAGTTGTAAGGGTTATATATATATACAGGAATATTGTTGTTCACCAAAGTTACAAACTGTGTAAATGTACTTCCATAGTCTTAAAGTCTAGTTTTGCAATGTTTGTAGTTGCAAAGTTTAGAGACAAAGCTGAGTGTTTGGAATTCAGTGCACCTCAAAATATAGCTGCAAGAGATTATGGTACAATTACTGAATGTTTCCTATCTAAACAGGCATCCTTCTCTAAAAGTTACATAGTACAGTTTCTGCAGTGCTGGACCTGGAGTACCGATGACAGAGACTCTTCTTTCTCCATGTTACAGCTCAGTGGATGGTCACAATGGTTTGGAAGCTGTAATTTGAAGATAAAAATCGTACCTAATGTTCCTTTAAAGAAGTAAAAAGTTACAAGTCAATAGACTATAATCATCTTTAATCTAAATTATGTCTATAATCATTATTCACATAGTGTATGACTGAGAGTTCAAGAGTGAGATGAGAAAAATTACTACTACTGCTACTACTATTCATTCAGAAAGCAGTGTGTGGAAATCTTAAGCTGGCATGTAATAGCCGTGTGTCAACCCAGTAAACTGAAGAGAACAGAGTGCAGTGTGGGTATTAATCTAATGCTATGAAAAAAGCTAAAAGTAAGACATAAGAAATACAAGCATTCATTCACAGTGGGCTTGTCATTTCTCAGTTTTGTAGAGCTTCTACTTAAACTACAGCATATGACCTTGCTTTTATATTGTGTGTAATATTCTATAAATAGGCCACTTCTATGCCGTGGTTGCAGTGTTAATATGAGGCTCTTATTAATTAGACTTGGACGGGCAGAGGCTTGAAACATTAGCATATCTCAAGCATACAGGTTGTATTCAGTCGTGTGCAAATGAGCTTGAGACGTCCTGGTCAAAAGACGAGCTTTAAAGTGAAAATAAGCACACAAATTCCTTAAAAGGAAACCAATTTCCACACAAAATAATACACAGCTGCTACATTTTGACAAACCGTATGCCTTTTTCACTTTTACATTGTTTTAACAGGTAAAACTACATCAAAGGAAATTAGCATAAAATGCTATATTCCAGTTTCCTCAGTCTACAGCGGGTGTTAACATTGGTCCGTGACATTTGGTCTCACAAGCCAGACTTCTGCCAGTTTTCAGAGTGTCTGATACGTTTTGTCCCCTAACAAGGCCAAGAAATGCTTTTTTTTTCCCTGTCCAAATTGTGCTACAACAAAAACACACCCACAAGGAACAAAGTGATATGTGTCAGAGAGTCAATCAGAATGCAGCTGACAAAATCTGAGGCCAGTTTAATGTGAAACAGATATCAGATGCTCTGGGTACATGTGGGAGGAGAGCCTGAGGCTGAGATTATTCTCTTAGAAACAACGTACCCACCACATACCTCATCTTTAGCGTTCGCTACAAACACAGTGCAAGGAATGTTACAGCAGCCTGTGTTTGCTTGTCTTTCTTTCACTGAACAAGTCCATGTTGAATTTATTCAGTTATGTATTTTGTATCATTTATATTTTAATATGTTTATAAATGCTAAAGGGCAATATTTCCAAATGCAGAGATACTTAAATTCAGCTGTACTTATTTAAAGATATTTTACACAGCCCTTAAGGTACGAGGGCCACAAATATATTGAGGCCACAAGATAATGTACAGTATTGTGACACTGAGTTAGTAAAGCCACAAGATAAAATATACTGAGGCCGTCAAATAATGTAAGGCCAAAATAATATAGTGTGGCCATGATTTAATATATTATGACCATGAGATAATATACTCATTCATTGTCTACCCGGAATCACTGAGTGCAAGGCAGGAACACACCAGTTCTTCACAGGGCGACACACACTCACACCTATGGACACTTCTGAGTCGCCAATCCACCTACCAACGTGTGTTTTTGGACCGTGGGAGGAAACCGGAGCACCCGGAGGAAACCCACGCAGACACAGGGAGAACACACCACACTCCTCACAGACAGTCACCCGGAGGAAACCCACGCAGACACAGGGAGAACACACCACACTCCTCACAGACAGTCACCCGGAGGAAACCCACACAGACACAGAGAGAACACACCACACTCCTCACAGACAGACACCCAGAGGAAACCCACACAGACACAGGGTGAACACACCACACTCCTCACAGACAGTCACCCGGAGGAACCCCACGCAGACACAGGGAGAGCACACCACACTCCTCACAGACAGTCACCCGGAGGAAACCCACGCAGACACAGGGAGAGCACACCACACTCCTCACAGACAGTCACCCGAAGGAAACCCACGCAGACACAGAGAGAACACACCACACCCCTCACAGACAGTCACCCGGAGGAACCCCACGCAGACACGGAGAGCACACCACACTCCTCACAGACAGTCACCCGGAGGAAACCCACGCAGACACAGGGAGAGCACACCACACCCCTCACAGACAGTCACCCGGAGGAAACCCACGCAGACACAGAGAGAACACACCACACTCCTCACAGACAGTCACCCGGAGAAAACCCACGCATCTCAGTGCCTCAGTTTATAGGAAATGCCTCAATATATTATTTTCTTGGCCCCACTTTATTAAAAACAAAGTTTGATGTTGAGACTTATTTTAAATTTTACAATGGTTTCGTTGTGATTTTGAGCTCTGTATAACTTCTTAGTGCAGTCGAAGACAAAATGTTGTTGCCATGCCAACCATCTTGGATGAACTTTGATGCCTGTGTAGATTAAAACTCCTGGAGGGCGCCAACAATCCACCTGTCAGTGATTTCTATGTTCCAACACATCTGATAGATCTAATAGAGGTCTTGATGCGGACCTGATAAGCTGAACGGAGTGTGTTAGACAGGAAAAAATGTGAACTAAACTGTGAAATATTGTTGCCCTCCAGGACAGTAGACGCCAAGCCCTGGTCTTTCATAATAGGCTTATGGCCTGAAGATGAGGAGTGGAAATAATTCAGTTTATCCAGATTATCAGGAGCTTCTCAAGGTGATGGAAGAATCCCTCCCACTGGGTAAACTCCAAAATGGATTAGTCCTTAAATCCATTATTCAGCTGCCAAAGCACATATAATCATCATATGGCGTCTGAAAACGTAATCAGCGTCGAGCACAAAGTCGAGGCGGCCACACGCTTTCTCGCTAACTCTTTTGCCAAAGCCAGCGGAACAACACCCAGTGGACTTCACGTGCCAAAAAATAAGTTAATAAACTGGCCAAGTTGCTACCCTTTTAAAACTTTGACTGTAAAATGTCAACTACATTTTCATTCGGAGTCAATACATTACAATGTGTCCACATCAGCAAATATGTACTGCAAAGAACTGTGAGAGGGTTTCTCACAGGAGGAGTTTGGCGAAAAGCACATTCCTTTATAAAACTGGCAAATTACACGCCTTACAAAATGGCTTCTGTCATTATTTTAGAGCTTGAATGTTTCACTCTATAAATTAGTCCCTTGTGTGTAGATAATTGTGTTATTTATCGGACATATTTTACCCATTTTGCTAAGGTCAAAACACCAGATCTGCGTTCTCCCCGTCTAAATAACGCACGCCTGTCCCTTTAAATGAAAACGAGCCACACACCGCTCATCACAGCCCAGAGCAAGCAGAGTATCAAGCAAAGCACACAGAACCATTTACTAAGTTGTTTTAGCTCAGTTCTCTTCCTACACAGCTTCCTTTTTTACTGTTCTCTCCACTTGTCATGTCTTTTTACTCATAATTGAAGTACATAAGGACGGCATGGACCTGGAGGTTGTGGGTTCAATTCCCACTCCAGGTTACTGTGAGGAGTGTGCTGTGTTCACCCTGTGTCTGTGTGGGTTTCCTCCGGGTGACTGTCTGTGAGGAGTGTGCTGTGTTCACCCTGTGTCTGTGTGGGTTTCCTCCGGGTGACTGTCTGTGAGGAGTGTGCTGTGTTCACCCTGTGTCTGTGTGGGTTTCCTCCGGGTGACTGTCTGTGAGGAGTGTGCTGTGTTCTCTCTGTGTCTGAGTGGGTTTCCTCCAGGTGTCTGTCTGTGAGGAGTGTGCTGTGTTCACCCTGTGTCTGCGTGGGTTTCCTCCAGGTGTCTGTCTGTGAGGAGTGTGGTGTGTTCTCCCTGTGTCTGCGTGGGTTTCCTCCGGGTGACTGTCTGTGAGGAGTGTGGTGTGTTCTCCCTGTGTCTGCGTGGGTTTCCTCCGGGTGACTGTCTGTGAAGAGTGTGGTGTGTTCTCCCTGTGTCGGCGTGGGTTTCCTCCGAGTGCACAGTCCAAAAACACACGTAGGCAGGTGGATTGGCGACTCAAAAGTGTCCGTAGGTGTGAATGTGTGTGTGTGTGTGTATGTTGCCCTGTGAAGGACTGGTGCCCCAATTATTCCAGGTAGGCTCTGGACCCACGGCAACCCTGAACTGGATAAGGGTTACAGATAATGAATGAATGAAGTACATATTAAGCGCAATATTTAGACAAAACACAGCAAAAACACATATCTGCACACAATATAACACTACCTTTGTTGAATATTACTCATTGAAAAACATATGTGATTGTCCGGTTTATGTCGTTCTAATAGATTAAACTCTGGCGACAGACCTCCCCCTTGTCCCCATGGTTGAAAAAACTAGAGTGGCAAAAATGAGACAAAGTGCCCTATTGGCTAAAATAAACATATAAAAGTTTATATTTGCAATGTGTAATCAAATTTCCTGATAATGCATTATTAAATTTGTATAAATCAAGTATAAAAGCCATTTTAGAATTACACTAGGTGCCCTTTTTCTTTTTTCCCCACTGCCCTTCAAACAGTCCGAGTCCCCCACTGCACAGGGATGATCGGACTTGGACATTCTACAGTGTTAAAGACAAAGAGAAATGTGATTATAATACATAGTTTTACTGATCTGGTGTTAATAGCTCTAATAAACTCTTTATGACTTCAATAAAATGATTTCAAGCCGTTTAATACATAGAGCAACACTGTGCACACATTATTACTGTGTGTGTGTGTGTGTGTGTGTGTGTGAGAGAGAGAGATCTGAGATGAATTATGATCGATGTAGCATTCATCTTTCTGGCGACAGTGACAGTGAGCATACTCCTCTCGTCACATGACGGCGTGTGATCGTATGGCACAGTGTGTGGCCAGTCATTAGAACAAAGCCCCGCTGTTGCTAAAACACACTCAGAAGCGCTCTCACTTACACACACACACACTCACACACACAGGGAGACGCCATGCCATTACAGCTCTGCTGGTTGCTGCAATTTTTCTGTGCAAACCACACAGCAGTGAGCCAGAAAATTACACAAACATTGTTAGCATGTTAGAATTAGCACACACTTGTCGTTTATTGAGATGTATTGTGTGTGTGTATTTGATGTGTGTGTGTGTGTGTGTGTTTGTCTGCATGTACCCCACGAGTACTGATGTAGTTCACTGTCAGAACCTCAGCTGACAGCGGACGCTGGACCCTTTTAATTCATCATCGTATCCAACAAATGTGTGATTAATAACATCGCTAATAGCCTTGTTCGCTATTGTCTTTTTTCTTCCAGAACCACACCAAGTGGCAACAAGTACCGACAAGTGTCACCACGGTAACTCAGGCCTGTATAAAAAGATACTACAGGTTAGACGTTATTGTGAATATACAGTTGTATAATTTATTAAACGAGCTGGGAGGGGAATGCTAACTGTCCAGATCCGCTACGCTAGGTAAAGTCAAAGGCTAGCACTGTGTTTGTGATGAGGAAACAGAAGGTTGTGCTGCCCACCTGGAGAGACCAGGGGTGGGGTTTTTAGGGTCGGGGGTTCTGTGTTGTTTTGCACTAGCGGAGTGTAAAGGTAAAGTTAAAAGAGAGGGGGAACTTTTGGACCTTGGAGTTAGGGGAGGATACAATCTCATAAACTTCAGAACCGAGACCTCCTGTATCAGCCAGAGGCAGGAAAATATATATGAAATACATATATATATGAAAGACAGGACCTCGTGTATCCCCCCTGACTGGGGTACAGTAAGAGAGGGCTGACACACAGCTAGTGTTGTTTGGGCAGAGCTCTTTTTTTATATTTTTGATAGACCACTGAGTGACCACTGAATATAACAATGACTCAAATATAAATAAGTGAAGAATAATGTACAGATTACCATTTTTTCTATTATAGAAAGCATCATAAATATATTTCAATTGCAATCATTCATTCACTCGTTCATTCATCTTCTCTAACCATTTAATCCTCATCAGGGTCATGTTGGCTCCAGACCCCAGTTAGAATCACTGGACACTCACACCTGTGAACAACTTCACACACTCACCCAGTCATTCACACACTCACCCTCTCACTCACACCTGTGAACAACTTCACACACTCACCCAGTCATTCACACACTCACCCTGTCACTCACACACTCACCCTGTCACTCACACCTATGAACAACTTCACACACTCACCCAGTCATTCACACACTCACCCTGTCACTCACACCTATGAACAACTTCACACTCATCCAGTCATTCACACACTCACCCTGTCACTCACACCTATGAACAACTTCACACACTCGTCCAGTCATTCACACACTCACCCTGTCACTCACACCTATGAACAACTTCACACATTCACCCAGTCATTCACACACTCACCCTGTCACTCACACCTATGAACAACTTCACACATTCACCCGGTCATTCACACACTAACCCTGTCACTCACACCTGAGAACACATTCATAAACTCACCCTGTCACTCACACCTGTGAACAACTTCACACGTTCACCCTGTCACTCACACCTGTGAACAACTTCACACACTCACCCTGTCGTTCACACACTCACCCTGTCACTCACACCTGTGAACAACTTCACACGTTCACCCTGTCACTAACACCTGTGAACAACTTCACACACTCACCCGGTCATTCACACACTCACCCTGTCACTCACACCTGAGAACACATTCATAAACTCACCCTGTCACTCACACCTGTGAACAACTTCACACGTTCACCCTGTCACTCACACCTGTGAACAACTTCACACACTCACCCTGTCACTAACACCTGTGAACAACTTCACACACTCACCCGGTTATTCACACACTCACCCTGTCACTCACACCTGTGAAAAACTTCACACACTCACCCTGTCACTCACACCTATGAACAACTTCACACATTCACCCAGTCATTCACACATTCACCCTGTCATTCACACCTGTGAACAACTTCACACACTCACCCTGTCACTAACACCTGTGAACAACTTCACACACTCACCCAGTCATTCACACCTGTGAAAAACTTCACACGTTCACCCTGTCACTCACACCTATGAACAACTTCACACATTCACACACTCACCCTGTCACTCACACCTATGAACAACTTCACACACTCACCCAGTCATTCACACATTCACCCTATCACTCACACCTATGAACAACTTCACACGTTCACCCTGTCAATCACACCTGTGAACAACTTCACACACTCACATCTGTGGAGAGTTTCACTCACTCACCCTGTCACTCACACACTCTCACAGACTAACCCAGTCACTCACACCTGTGGAGAGTTTCACACACCCACCCAGTCACTCACACACTCTCACAGTCACTCACACCTATAGAGAGTTTCACTCACACCCTCTCACAGACTCACCCAGTCACTCACACCTGTGGAGAGTTTCACACACCCACCCAGTCACTCACACACTCTCACAGTCACTCACACCTATAGAGAGTTTCACTCACACCCTCTCACAGACTCACCCAGTCACTCACACCTGTTGAGAGTTTCACACACCCACCAAGTCACTCACACCTTTGGACAGTTTCAAACACTCACACAGTCACTCACACCCAAGCAGACACAGGGAGAACACACCACAGACAGTCACCCGAGGATTTCCCCTGGAATTAATGGATTGTGATATATGAAATGCAGGCTAAAAATAATTGCTCCCACAATTTTGATCATATTTCAAATGTAGTACAACTCTCCACATGTCTCCTTTGTCAGAGAGTGATGAATGGAGCAGAGGCTGAAAAATCCATGGGAAAAGGTCACTGCTCTCAATCTGATTGAATTTTTAGAGTTTAACATTAAGGCTGAGAAGAAGTTCCATAAATATCCTCGTATCTCTCCGCCGTTTCCAGAATGGAGAATGTGGTGTTTGCGTTGACCTGGCTAGTCCCGTCCTGGTCATAGTCCTCACCTCTGATCTTCTCCGACTCAACCCTGCTGTTAACAGTGGCTAAAACGCTAAATCGCTGCTCGGATGGTTTCAAAGTAAGAATTATGGCTATATCATAATCTCACTAGCTTTCCCAAGCCAGGAGCATTCATTAGTCATTAGAAACCTAAACTGACCTCTTCATTGCATTAATGGTTTGCATTTATAAACAGCAGCCCACAGCATTATTTATTCAACTGCATTAAAAAGCCCGGTGCACGCAGGGCATTTTTAACAACACTCACCAACTATTTTATTCCAAACACCCACTCACTGACCTCCAAATACATTCCAGCTTCGCGGACAGGTGTACAATCTCACACTGAAGCCCATCTGCTTCCCACTTCCGCACAGTTAATCTGCCTCTATTCCATTCATCACTGGGTCAGTTTCTGAGTGGAAGGTTCCTGTTGACAGACAGCTGGGGCATTCTCAGTAAAGCGGGAGGGTGGCACTACAGGCGGTGTCACTTTCACGTCGCTCCAGGGTCCTGGCCTTAGATCAGCGTGTTCTCCCTGTGTCTGCGTGGGTTTCTTCCCGCAGTTCAAACAAAAACATGGTGCTAGGTGGATTGGATGTGTGTGATGTCCTGTGATGGACTAGTGCTCTGTCTGCTGTGAGATCACGCTTTGCACCCAATGATTCGGAGCAGGCTCTGAATCCAATCTGGATGAAGCAGTTCCCAAAAATGAATGAATGAATGAATGACTCATTCTCAGACTGCAGAGGCAGGAAATGATATCAAAGCCTGCTGTGGCCAGATATTACATTGGCATTAAGTGTCTCCTAACGATATGTGGCAGGGACAGCATGCAGACATGGAAATGTCGCCATGGTGACAGCAACACCAGCAAAAATTAGCAGAGCTTAAGCCTTCAAGTGTAAACGTTGGTGGTCTAAAGCCCACCATGATAAAAAAGAAATACACATTGTTATAAATTTCAAAGAATGATTTCCTCATCGTGCGAAGCGTAGGTGTCCAGAATCGTCTAATGATGCCTTTAAAATAGAATCTCAAACCGATGAGGAGTAGAGAGATGTTACTGTCCCGAAATCTTCAGCCCTGCTGCTATGCTACAGTGGCACGTTTTTTTCATCCCTGCTCCATGGACTGCATTTGCCATCGACTGTCTGCTTTCATAATGTAAACTCAGCATTAGACTCAAGTTCCACAGTGTGCACAAGTTCCTCTCCGTATTGATGCTCCGTGGTGACCTTTTGACTAACTCAACACATCCCTCTCAAGGAAATCTCCACGGAATGTCATTGTGTTCGAGGCGAGTCTCCCACTCCTCAAACTCTGGAGCTATTTCTGACACCACTATAGACTGTAACCGTTCTAGAGAGAGGGAAAGCAATAGAGAGGGAGAAATGTTGTGAAAAATTGGCCCAATCCCAGCGTGAAAACCAATATTTTGTCGGACTCTGTGTAGCACGGTCACGGTATTATTGGTCAAAATCCATAATCGGTCCAATTCCCCACATAGATAAACACACCATGCCGCACTGTAGTTTCATAGCCACTTTTATCCCTCTTCTTCAGTGCTCAGGACCCCCACAGGGCGGGTATGATTTGGGTGGAGGTTTGTTCTTAGCGCTGCAGTGACACTGAAGGTGTGTGGTGTGTTAAAGACAATTTAGGCTTCTGCGTCGAACCTACGCCGTAGGCAACACGCTGGTCCAGAGTTGACGCAAACCCTACGCCGTAGCATGGCACACACCGCCTCAAGACTGCAGACTTCAAGGACCGTGGATGGCCCGCAGTCGGTCAGACATGGTTCAAGTTGAACAGAGGAAGTCCTGAAATATGAACTCCTCTTCTCCACACTACAGAGATGGCAGTGACAGCAGATTCATGTTTAAATTCATGGCGAGAGATTTCCTCAGACATGGGTTTTGATGTCATGGAACGAATAAAAAAGGTAGAACAAGGGGAACATACGTACGCCTCCGGAACGAACCTTACTACCAGGAGTGGGAAGCAGGTGGGACAAAGTGCCAGTTTTGTATTTGTTCTTTCCTGGCATCGCCTGTAAACTATGCTCTTTTTACCCCAAATACTGCTCTACTTCCTAAACGACTACAGCAATACATCGTGTGCTACTTTGGGTGGAGGAAGATATCTGTGATTCAGCCCTAGGGTTGTGGCAGTGCAACTGCAGGGTGGCGCAGTTATAAACACTCTCAATCTTGTAGGGCACTTGTCCAGATTACGGTGTTGAGTCAACATAGAAGCATACATCTGCCTTTAATGTGTATTCTACTGGTACGAGTGGATCAGACACAGCAGTGCTGCTGGCGTTTTTAAACCCCTCGGTTTCCACTTACCAAACAGTCCACCAACCGAATACGTAGACGACTCTTTAAAGTCGTCAGCTATCTAATGAACGTCTGTCTTCTTGAGGCAGATTATTTAAACGCTCAAGCTAGAGAGAAATGGCGCCATGGCTTGTTCCCGCCCACTGCACCCAACCAGTGTTTATTTACCTCAGCAGTTAGCGTCATCTCAGCGTCTCAGTGGGATGAATTCTTGTCTTCCTGTTTTTAATCACAATTTTATTTATATTTACTCTTGGAGAAGTGTGAAATAGACAGGAGGTGTACTTACGTTGCATCATGGGATTTCCTTTGCAGCTAATGAACTGTTCGATGCTGCCTTAAAATTCAACCAGATTAAGGTATCTCAGTAGGCAGCATATTTAAGGTGACTAAGAATTGGGAGCTGGCCCACTATGATGTAAAATGCTCTCTATGTCGATAGCTCACTAGATTTTGGGACTGACCCAATGTTTAAAAACTCCAGCAGTCACTGCTGTGTCTGATCTACAGGGGTCCTGACAGTTGAAGAACAGGGTGAATGGGGGCTAAAAGGTACATAGAGGAACAGGTGGACTACAGAGTGCTACAGTGGAGCTGAGAGGAGTTCAGTACATCAGGCCGAACAGCAGAAAGAGTCTGGAGCCATAAACACGTTTACAAAAGGGAAAACAGACAGTGGCAGTTTTCTCACTGGTGGTATAAACTGGCAGGGCATGCAATCACCGGGACACTTGGGGTCATAGAGGCCTGAGTGAGGGAGAGTGCCAAGAAAACTTTCCCATGATGCTGTGCAGTGCTTGGCCTGCTCCCGTGGGGACTTCATTAAATGAAATCAAACCTTCAAATCCAACAGATTTCCCTTTCGCTCACTGAGCCTTTTACTGACTTCCTCCCACCTTCCCACTCTCTCCCTCTTTCCTTCGCTCCTTTCTCTCTCCCTCTTTCCTTCACTGTTCTCCGTTTCTCTCTGCTCTTTCTCTTCTCCACTCCAATGTCTCTCTCTCTAACTCTACTCTATCTCTTTCCTTCTCTCTCTCTCAGGGATTCTCTAATTTTTCCTCTTTCTCCTCCACTCATTCTCTCAGTCTCTCCTACTCTCTTTCCATGATTCCATCTATCTCTTTATCTTTCTCTCCCTCCTTCCACCCCTCATCTCTCTCTCATCCACTCATTTTTTCTCGCTCCTTTTCTCTTCTTCCCTGCTCTCTTCCCATCTCTCTCTGTCATTAGACCCGAGACAG